>NC_134580.1:98724924-99048424 GCF_037038515.1 Microtus pennsylvanicus | reverse complement strand
TGTGACTTTTTTTTTGCTTTGTTTTTCTTCATTTATGAACTCATATTAATAATGGAATTCAATTAAATTTGGGGGAAACAAAAATAGCAGTGTTATAGAATTTATAGAAATGAGTTTGAATATTTTATAAAATTTAAAAGGCTATGAGACTGTTACATGAGAGTAAGTCACGTACAGTTTGTTATAATTGCCTTAAATTCTGTCTCGCCGTTCATACACATTTTCCTTTTAAGATTGTTAGTCATGCATGCACACGCACACACAGGTCATAAGATGATCAAAGGATTCAATCTCAGATCTGTAGGAGTTATTTCTGGCATCAGTCCCAAAAGGCCAGTGAAGCATTGCCCTTGTAAACATTGCTCCATTTGTTTTGGATCAGTATTGGAATTACATACACTACTGAGGCGACTGCTCTCGGTTTATTGTGAATGTAGATGTTTACCTCCCAATGTCATTTCACATCTACTTTTCTATTTCCACAGTAGGGTCTTAAAAAGGAATTTTAAAAAAGTGATGTACTATGAATTTTAGATTTTAATATTATTTTAAAAATATACTAGAGGGCCAGCAAAGACTGAGGAGATATGACCAGAGTTTAATTCCTAGGACTTACATGGTGGAAGGACCCCCGGCAAAACACACCACACACACACACACACACAGACTGACAGGCAAGATTGTCTCGTGAATAAGGTGCTTGCTCCCAAGCCTAAAAACATCTTTGCTACTCTTACAAATTATATTATATCTCAAATCATGCATCTGACTGATACCCCACATAATTAGATGCTTTACGTTTTTCCCCACTTCTCCAGATTACAATTCCTAGACCTTCTGTGGCATCAACACAGTCAACTTCAGGAAGCTTTCACTGTGGTCTACAACCAGAGAAGAAAGATCTTCAGCCCCTGGAACCCACTGTGGAACTTTATTCTCCAAGGGAAAACTTCTCATGCTTGGTTGTAACAGAAGGCGAACTTCCTAGTGGAGGAAGCAGAATGGATTTGGGACTTCAGATAGATCATGTTGACCATGACTTATTACCCAATGTGAGAGACGGCGATACATCTCAGGACTTGGGACCAAAAGACCTTCCTGACCATAATAGACTAGTTGTGAAAGAATTTGAAAATCTCCCGGGAGAAACAGAGGAAAAAAGCATTCTTCTGGGCTCAGATAATGAAGATGAGAAGTTAGTTAAAGGACAGCATTGCCTTGAAATCTCTCTCCCAGGAGATTTTGTGACTGCAGAAAGGGATCAGTCAGCTACCACAGAACTTCTTGATGTATCAAAGACACAGAATTTTAGTGTGGTGCCAAATCAAGACAAAAACCATGAGATAATGAAGCTTTTGGCAGTTGGAACTTCAGAAATTTCTCAACAAGTCATTGACCCACATGCTGAAGGGCAGATGGGCCAGGTGGCAGCAATGCAAAACAATAAGCTATTTAAGGGTGCTGACATTAGGAGTGAAGATGTGCCCGAACATCAGGGGGACCTCTCTACTTTTTTACACCAAGAGGGAAAGAGAGATAAAGTTGTCCCTAGAAATGGAGAGCTGTATCATTGTGTCTCAGAGAGTCATGGTCCTCCCACCCGCAAGGACATGCTTCGGGCATCCTTTGTAACCAGGCACAGCCGGATTCCTGTTTTAGCACAAGAAATAGACTCAGCTTTTGAATCATCCTCTGCAGTCTCTGCAAAAGAAAAGCTTCTACAGAAGAAAGCCTACCAGCCAGAACTTGTCAAACTTCTGGTGGAAAAAAGGCAGTTCAAGTCTTTCTTGGGGGACCTTTCAAGTGCCTCTGAGAAGCTGCTAGAGGAGAAATTAGCTGCTGCTCCTGTTCCCTTTTCTGAGGAGGAAGTCTTCACTCCCTTTTCCCGTCTGGCCATAGATTCCCACATGAGTAGATCAGCTGAAGATGGCTTTCTGTCACCCATCCTCTCCCAGTCTAGAAAGAGCAAGATACCAAGGCCAGTTTCCTGGGTCAGCACGGATCAAGTTAACAGCTCAGCTTCACCTCAGTTCTTGCCTCGGCCGCCACCAGGAAGGCCACCAATCAGGCCTGGAGTAGAAGCCAGGTAAGGCTTAATGCTTTCCGTGTGTGTATCATGTATTGGTGTTTTCAAGTGTGCTTTACTGTATGACATCAGTGGTAGTACTTCTTTTGAGCATGTTTTCTTCTCTCCCTTTCACAAGCCTTAGGGCACAGTATAGATTGACCTGAGACTATACATTTTGCTTCCACCGTGGCAAAATAAAACAAACATAAAATTTACCATCTTACTCATTTTAAGTGTTCTTTTCAGTGGCATTAACTGTGTTAATTTTGCCATGCAACCATCCACTTCTTGGGTTCTCTTCATCATATAAAATTGAAACTCAGTCCCAGCAACACTCATCTTTTTTTGTTTTTTTTATGTTTTTTGTTATTATAAACACTTCTGGTAAGTGTAGAATCTATAGTATTTGTTCTGTAGCTGACCTATTTTTCTTAGCAGAAAGGCTTTAGGTCATTCATGTTAGTGTCTAGCAGAATTTCCTTTCTTCTAAAGATGGTTGGGAGGAAAGGAACTTCTATCATTTTGGTGGGTGGTGTTTTTTTGTTTGTTTGTTTGTTTGGTTGGTTTGTTTTGGTTTAGGTTTTTGAGACAAGGTTCCCTATATATCTCTGACCTGGAACTCACTCTGTAGATCGAGTTGGCCTCAAACTCACAGAGATCTGCCTGCCCCTGCCTCCTTGAGTGCTGGGATTAAAGGTGTGCATCACTACCACCCAGTAATTTTGGTGTTCGTTTTATAGTGGCTGTACAATGTTTTGTTTATTTACATTTGTGTGTGTGCGCACGCCTGAGTGTGCCTTTGTAGACACAGATCAAGGACAGCTTGTGGGTCTTGGTTCTTTCCTTCTACCTTGTGGGTCTCAGGATCCAACTCAGACTGTCAGGCTGACAAGCACCTTTGCTGCTGAACCATTTGCTGGCCCTGCCTTAAAGCATTTTGTTCTTTGTTTATTGTGTCTGTTTTCTTTCCTACTGGTGTGTGTATGTGTGTGGTGAAACTTTAAACTCCTTTATTTTTCCTATTGTGTATGTTGTGCCTGTTTCACTGTGGTCAACATGGAGTACACAGACTGTCCCGAAGTTCCAGCATTCTAATTGGGTTTTTAGCCGTGTAATGCTCCTTTAAGTTTCCATCCCCAGACCTTGTACTTGTTCAGATATAAAAGTACATCTTCATTTTATATCCCCAAACATAAGCTTATAATTGTTTAGTTTTGCTTTTGCAATAAGAGCTTTTATAGCTCAAACTGGCCTTGAACTCCTGATCCTCTGTAGGCTTCAAGTTACTCTCTAGTATACCCTCATTTCAAACTGCAGTAACTTCATTCAGCTTGCATTGCTAGATGCAGGTCTGATGGTACTGTCGGTGGTTATGTAGTACAGGTATTGAACCCGGGGTCTCACGCATGCTAAGGACATACTCTGCCTCTCAGCTATACTGCCAAGACACTACCTCGGCTCTTACCCACAGTATCATCATTTCTCCCTTATCTTTGAGGGATACTTTCTCAACACGGGATTCTTGATTGACAGTTCTTTTCTTAGAACTTTAAAAATCTCAGTCCTCAGGGCTGGAGAGGTAGCTCAGATGTTAAGGGCTCTTGCTGTTCTTCCAGAGTTCAATTCCCAGCAACCACATGGTGGGCTCAAAACCATCTCTGAGATCTGGTGCCCTCTTCTGGCCTGAAGGTATACATGCAGGCAGACACTATATACATAATAAATCTTAAAAAACCTCAGACTATTGCCCTTTGACCTCCAGAAGTTCTGGTGAGAAAAGTCTTTGCAGACTCCTTATATGTAACAAGCTGTTTATGTCTTGCTGTTCCCAAGACTTTTGACAATTTGACTGTGTCTTGGTTTGATGATAAGTGATTCGGTAACTTTGGGGTTATCCTGCTCAGAGTTCATTGAGCTTCCGGGGTGTTCTATCTTGGGAGTCTCCTGCTGTTCTTCAGGCAGTCTCTTCTTTCTCTCTTTTCCTTCTGCAACTCCTATGGTACCTCCATCAGTCCACTTGTTAGAGTCTTAACTCTCTTCTTTAATCTTTTATCTTTCTGCAATCCAGAATATCTGTTTTTCTATCTTACCGTTTTCTTCTTCTCACTGTTCAAATGTGCTTACACACCATCGCACTTGTGTGGCAGCCAGAGATGAGCTGGAGGGAGTTGGTTCTTTTCTTCCATCATGTAGGTTCTGGGGGTTGACCTTAGGTCACCAAACTTGGAGGCAAAGCATCTTTCCCCACTGAGTCAACTCTCCAGCCTGCCCTAATCTTTAATATTTAATTTCTTAGAGGGAAAAGAGAGAAAAGTAGAGGTAGAGTAAGAAAATACTAGTTCTTTGTGTCCCTGAAAATCATTTCAGTCACAGAAAAGGGGGCTTACAGTGATGGACAGAGATACAAGCAGAGGTAGTGGGCGGCCGCTCTTACATATCATGAGAACAGCAACGAAAAACTAGATAGAGCACAGTAAAATAAAGTTTAATGCCATTTTTTTTTTCAGACTTAAGCCAGCAGAATAAAAGGAATTTTCAACCAATGGGACAATTATCCTTTTTTTTTTTTTTTTTTGGTTTTTAGATACAGGGTTTTCCTGTGTAACAGTCCTAGCTGTCCTGGAACTAGCTCTTGTAGACCAGGCTGGCCTCAGACTCACAGGGATTCACCTGCCTCTGCCTCCCGAGTGCTGGGATTAAAGGCATGCGCCACCACCGCCTAATGGGACAATTATCTTTGAAGTTACCACCATATGATCGAACTCCTAAAATTAAAACTAAACAAAATAAAAATATGCCAGCCTCTGAAATGTCCCATCCTATCACTTTGAATAATATAGCATAAGTCATTTGTATCATTAGGCAATTTCTTTTTTCTTTTTTTATTATTTATTTTTATTTTAAAAAAGAAAACAAACTGTTTTCATTATATATACCAATTCAAGTTCCCACTCCCTCCTCTCCTTCCATTCCCTCCACATACCCTCCCACCTCACCCCCATCCATTCCTCAGAGAAGATAAGGCACATTGCTTTGTGGAAGGTCCAAGGCCCTTCCTACTATATCTAGGCTGAGCAAGGTATCCATCCAAAGAGAATGTGTTCCCAAAAAGCCAGTGCATGCAATAGGGATAAATCCTGGTGCCACTGCCAGTGGCCCCTCAGTCTGCCCCAGCCATGCAACTGTCAACCTCATTCAGAGGGACTAGTTTGGTTCTATGCTTGTTCCTTCCCAGTCCAGCTGGAGTTGGTGAGCTCCCATAGCTCAGGTAAACTGTTTCTGTGGGTGAACCATCATGGTCTTGACCCCTTTGCTCATATTCTCATTAGGAAATTTCTTGATAGTTGATCTGGTTAGTAAACACAAGGGTTAGGATCTTGTAGAATTCTCAGCGCTAACAAGAAAATGTTTGTATTATTACCATTGGAACTTGCAGAATGAGAAAATTACGCATTAATTCATGTACTTAGAAGAAATGGGAAATTAGAGGAGTAGTACTACTGAAGCAGAATGCAAATTAATTTGTAGCTTTTGTTATTGGATCGTTTTCCTGTTCAGCATTGTATGCAGGTTAGCCTATACTTATTTCTCATAAAACTATAATGAATGTTGAATACTCCCAAGGCATCTGAGAAAATTATCTTTCCTAGTTTGCATTGATATAAGTAATAACAACTTGTTGATTATTTTTACTGAGAATTTATTATTCAAAACTTTGAAGCTCATGCTGGTGCTGTGCACCGTGATCATCAACCATTGGCAGTGTCATTGTTGTTGGCCTCATTCATAGCTGTGCTGGCATCGGGGGTGGGGACAGAGCAACTAGAACACAGAGCCTCCAAACAGACTTTTTTTCCCCAAAGATTTTATATTTAATGGAGGAGAGGGTATGTGTGCATGTGGCAGGTGCCCTCAGAGGCCAGAAAAGGGTGTAGGATCCCCTGTAGCTAGAGTTAAAAGCGGTCATGAGTTGCCCAATGTGGGTGCTGATCCTTTGGAAGCATTGTACTCTTAGCTTCTGAGCTATATCTACAGCCAAAGGATAGTTTTTGTCTGTTTTGTTTGCTTAGTCTGATTCCTTCAAGTTGTATGCCAACTGCTTTAGATACTATTACTGCCACAGGGCTGAAGGTGGGATGGGTAGCTACTACCTTTGCTAAAATCTGAAATTGACAAAGTTAACTGAAGATTATGATCCAAGTTTTCCTCTGTGTATTGCAAGCTTTTAATTCACTTCAGATTTCTAAAATAACTTCATTCAACAGACTCTTCTCTGCATTTGTTTTCTAGGTGGGAGAGGTTCCTGGCATCAAAAAAAATGTCCATACATATATATATATATATATATATATATATATATATATTCTCTACTTAAAACCTGACATACTACTCAGCTTATTGTTCTTATAATCATTTACAAGAGACAGGCTAACTTAGGAGAATGAGATTCTAAAGAAGTTCACTGGAATTCTAAATAGTGTCCCACCCCCTTAGTCACAACATATGAACACTTGTGTATTTCTACATATGTGAGTCTCCCTTTACTCTCATGGAATCTAATCACTTCCCAAAGGCCCTACCTCTAAATGCCAGTCAGATTAACATTCCACTTCGTTATTAACAGTAGCGTAAGACCTTAAGGATTAAACTAATAAAGATGGTACAGAGACAACCCATACTTCCGTATGAATTGATTATAAAGATGGCTGTGATAGCACACATGGATGCCAACACTTGAGAGACTAAGGCAGAACAAGTTCAAGGCAATACACAATAAGTTTCGGCCCAATCACTTGAGAGCCTGTCTTAGAAAACCATTATAAAAACAAAAAATTTTGATTACTGCTAGACATGCGGGCAATGATGACACTCGGGAAATTCTGAAGCAAGAGAATAGGTAGTTAACCTGACTATATAACAGAACCCTTTAAAGATTAAAGTCTTTACTTAAAATTAGTGTGGGGATGTGCATGTGTGATAAGGGCAACCTTGTGGAATTGGTTCTCTCTTCCCACCTTTATGTTGGTTCCAGGGATCAAACTCAAGTCACCAGGCTTTCATGGCAAGAGCCTTTACCTACCAAGTCATTCCCCTGGCCCCTATTGGGATTTTAAAAACCATACAAACTAAGGTATGTTTGGTTAGGAATGATGGAAAGCTAAGAGATGGTAAATATCTAGAATCCTACTACCTGGGAAGCTGAGGCAGAAAAATGTCACGCTAAGGCCAGCTTGGCCTGGGTGTTACATACTGAGCTCCTGACCAATGTAGGCTATATAGGAAGACCTTGTCAAAGGAAACAATATTAATCAAAAGGAAAAAGAGACATAGCAGATGTTATCTGTCTAATGTCACATACAGTATACATGTGAAAAAGAAACTAAGTATCTGTTTAGTGTATTTCCTGGTTTTGACATACATCATAAAATTATGATTTGGGATACTGTGGCTTTTAGGCATACTTATAATGAATTTTTGAGGTCCCATATTCAAAATAATTAATTCTTCTCTATTCTTTTAAGGCTACGCAGATACAAAGTTCTAGGGAGTAGTAACTCTGACTCAGACCTTTTCTCTCGCCTGGCCCAAATTCTTCAAAATGGATCTCAGAAACCCCGGAGTACTCCTCAATCCAAGAGCCCAGGATCTCCTCACAATCCAAAAACACCACCCAAGAGTCCAGTTGTACCTCGCAGGAGTCCCAGTGCCTCTCCTCGAAGCTCATCCTTGCCTCGAACATCTAGTTCCTCACCATCTAGGGCTGGACGACCCCACCATGACCAGAGGAGTTCGTCCCCACATCTGGGGAGAAGCAAGTCACCCCCCAGCCACTCAGGATCATCATCTTCCAGGAGGTCCTGTCAACAAGAGCATTGCAAACCCAGCAAGAATGGCCCAAAAGGATCTGGCAGCCTCCACCACCACTCAGCCAGCTCTAAAACTCCCCCAGGGAAGAGTAAGCCAGCCAGTAAACTCAGCAGATAAGGAAGGAAAGTGGGCTGCATCTCTGGGAAAGGTGTGAGATCTTCCTCCTAGACCTGATGCATGTGTGTCCCTGTACTGTCTGTTTCAAACAATCAGTGTTGATCTTCTCTTACAAAAGAAAGTAACATGATCAGTTATTTGATAAGAAGACATAAGTACATACTAAGGAATTACCTAGGGAAGGTAGGAAGCAGATCAGGAGTCAAATGCTTCAGTCCAGCAAAATCCAAGGGGAAGAAACTTGTTACATGAGCTCTTGTTACAGCCGCCCTCGAAACAGAAAATTGAGGATAGGAAATAGAATGGGATTTTAAGTGATTTTGCCTAATTTGTTAGCCCTCTACTCAAAGAGTATAGCAAAAGTGTTTGATATTTTTCTTTACAACTTCCTAACCTTGGAGAGTCATTTTGCTGACATCCAAATATATAAGAAGCCTGTTGCCAGGAAACTAGTATTTGGGTATATTTGGTCTGTGTGCTTATTTAGTGAATCCACACTTTTCTTTCCATTCATTCCTAGTATCTTTTCCAGGTTTTACACTTTTTAAAATTAATGTTCCTTTCCTCTTATTTTAACAGTTCACCCTAATAAAGGTTTCAGCAGCACACACTAACACTTTAAAACCCATTTGCCCTTATTTAGTCAAACCTTGCTATTTTCCTTTGAGCCACAGTTTTTAACTCATATTTTTATCTAAAAAAAAAAAAAGCAATGTCCAGCTAGAGCTGTTTTGGGCAGGTGTGTTTGGAGAGGGACAGAGAGTGGGACAATGTCCTTAAAGGTCGGAGCATCCCCTCGTACCTAACTACATCTCCTCCTGTAGAAGGAGGCTGACCAGAGGAGACAGCTCCCTTTATGTCCTCCCTGCGGTTTCTCTAGTGCCAGCCTTCAAAATGGCACTAGGAAAGCACAACACTTTGGAATGTGGCTTATGCTTTTAGAGATTTAGAAAGAAGTATGTTATTGAGGCTTATAATCTTCATATTTTACATTTTACACATTTAGTTATATACACTTAGCCAATAAGGAATGAATATCTGGGGAAATAAATTTAGGTTAAATAGTTTTCTTTCAGTGTTTTTATAAATCGGTTCTTGTATTCTATGCTTGGGCTTCTTAGCCTGACCTCCACATAATCCCAATTGAAAGTTGTAAGGGTGATTGTATTTGTTCTGTTCTCACTCTCTTCTAGCAAACTAAGGCAAATTAAAGAGAACCAGGCTTTTTAAGTGGGCTAGTTGATGCCCTCTGAGTGTTTAGTATGATAAAACCTTATTGAGGTATGGGAACTTGATCTGCCTGCTGTTGAAATCTGCCTTCTAACAAACATATACTTTCTCTTTGACCTTGTGTTGCTGCCAAACCTAAAACAAATTTGAGGTAAGGGTGGATGGAGATGGAAGTGTATTTCTTCACTAAGTGAGCATGTTCAATGCTGCATCCCAGCTGCCCTGATGCTGCACTGGTTTTCTGTATTGAGCATTTTCAAAATTGGGACACTACACTGAGACATAAGGTCTCCCTTGAGATATGTGGCATAGTGTGTAATCTAGTTTCTTTCCAGATTCAAGTATTTCAGAGCAGTGCAGCAGATAAGGCACATTTACTGTTTGTCTGTTACAACTGGAGACTGACCCTTGTATATTATATTGTAGAACAGTTGCTGCAATACTACTTGCATGTCTTTCATGGTAAATTATATAAATATTATAAATATAGAGACATATGCTTATATAAATCCATTCTTTCTCATTCTGCATTTGTAATTTCAAATTCCTAGATGATGAAATTCCTTTCCTATTGTGTGCCTCGTGTACACTTTGGCATTGCCTATCTTCATTGTCTGAAAGTATGTTCTGGGTATGTGACACCTAAGATTCCTCTTGCCTTCCAGGTGCATAGTGCAACAGTTGGCAGTCCTTAACAAGCCAAGGTATAAGATACTTAATTTTCATTTAGAAAGTATTTTAATAGGTGAAATTTTAAACAGGTTATGCTTGTAATACAGGCTCAAAGATTATTCCTGTTGACCATATCATTCTGGCATTATAATTATTCTGTCCATATGGTTAGAATGGACCGATGGGCATTATAACTATGGATCTGGCAGCAGTTGATTTTAAAAACATTTCCTGAAAGTTGCCTCTTTCATGTCACTCTTTTGAATGGGAGTGGGGATGGGATGTAGGAGAATTAAGAAATTATCTCTCTTTTGTTACATTAGCTAAAGGATGCTAAAAGTAGTCAGCTTTAATATTGACCTCTCTAGTCAGAAATGTGCTAACAGTTACCACTGGGAAAGCTAATACTGCCCAGACTTTTTTCTGAATTTTTCTGCTGACAGGGTGATGGCAGCATGACAGAGGATGTTTTCTGTTTTGGTTTGTTTTCTTCAACCTTCTAATGTGTTGCTTCCTTTTCTACATGTCATTAACAAACTCATCAAAATCCAGAGAACAAATGGCCTCATTATGTGAGAATATTTTATTTTGAATGTAGGGAAAACAGCCAACCAAAGATGTTTTTGCTCCGAAGAAAAGGAAATGGACTAATTATATTTTATGTATCAGTAGGTCCATTTATTAAGTGCTGTTCTGATAGGGTGATTAAAAAACTGAACCAGGTGGTGGTGGTGGTGCACGCCTCTAATCCCAGCAATTGGGAGGCGGAGGCAGAGGCAGGCAAATCTCTTGAGTTTGAGACCAGCCTGGTCTACAGAGTGTGTTCCAGGACAGCCGGAGCTACACAGAGAAACCCTTTTTCCACCCCCGCAACATATACACACAAAAGAGATTAATAAGCATAGTTTGTGCTTTTAGATGTTACAGTTCTTTCAGGTTAGAAATAGAAGTTGGCAACCTTAAGCCACACTTTTGGATCAAGAGTATAATCCAGAGAATCAAGCTTTTGTTTTGTTTTGGCTTTGTCAGTTCATTATTTTGAGAAATTTCAGCCACAGATCATCCAAATAAATATGAACAGTTTGGGCTATTTTACTTAGGGTGAGAAATATGAGCAAAACTATAATGAAAGCAGTGTGAGGCTGAAGTTAAATTACCTTTTGGAAAACAAGTACCTCCTGGCTTCCATCTGCACACATTCACTCACACCTGCCCTGGCCTGGGATTATTTCAGTGGCGCCAAAAAAAAAAAAAAAAAAAAGGACTTAGTTCCTAAAAATAGCTTAGTTCCTAATGTTGCCCCCAAATTTTACTACTGACTTTTAGGCTTTGTGAATTGCGCGAAGTATTAAAATCATACCTAGTAATTTTGCGTAGCCTAAATGCATTTGACTTCAATGGATATTGAACAGAGGAGGAAATTGGATCATGTCCAATTCAACATTAAGATCCAGGTTTTAAGTCACCTTCCAATGAAGCTGTCTGCAGCCAGGCACTTATCTCCAGCCCTGGTACACAGGTTTTTAGTTGCATGATTTGCAATGAATGTTTTTGGTAAAAGTTGCCTTACAAGTTAATCAAGGCCTAAAAAACAAACAAGTAGCAAAATGGTCAAGGGCCCATTATCAACATTACCCACTTTACATTATTTGCTCTTGCATACTAAACCACTGTATGTTGACGTGGTCTTCTACATGTGCAGTATGTCTGTCTGTTTCACTCCTGGCCCATTGTGAGAACTGAGGGGCTTCAGCTGGCACCGGAAATTTCTTCCCAGCCACAGATTCCTAGGCTACTGTTTCTATGATTGCATCAATTGTACAAAGTATATATTGCTGCATGTTTTATAAACTTAGACCAGATAGCTAACTAAGTCACAGTGAGATTTTCTACACCCAATAATCTTGATGACAAACAGGTGCCTTTCTTCAAGGGCAGAAAATTTTACATTTCTACTCTTAACATTAGGAATTGGTGACAGGATCCACAATTTAGTGGCTTAAGGAAAAATGCATCTTGAAAATGCTATCTTAAAATATATTTGTAGATAATCTAGATTTAGCCTTGGAGATCAAAGTTTTTCATGTTTTAAAAACTTGTTAGCTAGGCATGGTGGCTTATGTTTCTAACCCAGTTCTTGAGGGGCTGAGGTGGGAAGATGGGACTCTAAAGCCAACCTCAACTTTCATAGGGATTTCAAGTTCATCTGGGCTAGAGTGTGAGAACTTGTCTCAAAAACAACAAAAATACATTCTAATTTTTTTAAGTTTTCATATATATATATATATATTGTGCATTGAGCATACTCCCGCTCATTCTTTTGTATCTGTCATATCTTAAATATTTCTTCTGTCATGTTCATGTAAGGATTAATCTGTTCACATTCCCTTTTAAAATATGAGCCTATTTCTTGTTTTGTGTTGGGCTATTGTTTCTGGGGAGAGGGTCATTGAGCACTTCTTCCACTGAGATAATAGGTGAGTTAAACTGGATTGTTTAACTTTCTTGAATTTGGTTTTATAGACAATATATTTGCAGAATAGCTACTTAGGATTCAATCCAAATGTGTTATAGGATTGCAGCATGTAATCTATGCTACTGTGGTAGTGCTTACATGCCAAAATATACCCAAGTCCAGCAATCACATTGGCGCATGTTTAGACCTTTACTTACTATGGAAGGAAACTTACGCAGTTCCACAGCTTGGACAGTGTGGGAATTGTGGTGCCTGGTATTACCAAGTGCTTATCGGTACACCCCACTTCCCATCCTCAGCAAACCCTTACAAAGCTCTAGTGTGTAGAATGTTGAAGTAAAGTGGAAACTCCTCGTTGTTGAGGATTTGCCATACTTTGGCCATTTCTCCAGAAATTTAACACAGTTTTGGAGCCTTTAGAATCTTGTTACCCAACATTGCTTGCCAGAACTGCAGGAAAAGGACCCCTAAAGTTTCTAGGGAACTCCTAACGGTGGGACAAGAACCCCTATTCACTTAGAGGGGAATCTGGGTAAAATATGTAGGCTTTCAGTTAAGGTCTTCTTCTTGTGAGAGGATTTGCATCAGAATATTAGAGACAAGATTGTCTTATGGTTTCACACAATCTCAAGATGCTAAATGGCAAAGATTTACTCAGTAATGACTTCTGGATTTGCTCTCCCACATAACAACTAATAGCTAGGCTGCTCAAGGCATGTTTGAGGTAATGGGATTATCTTTCTATACTACACTCAAACTGTGGTTTTAAGAAACCGTGTAGCAAAAGTAAAGTGGCATTTCTTCCATTGCCCTTACAATGTAACAAGCTTCTGCCTGCTCTAAGTGGGGGGGATAGTATCCACACTGTAGACTAGTGATGCTGACCTCTCTGGTACCTTCAGCCAGAGTTTCTAGACCAACATCAGGATGAAATCTTTGAGACTATAGAATTACAGAATTTGCTGATAACATAGTTTTGCACTAACAGTGGATAGATTTATATCTCTATAATTTAAAATTGTTTTGTATTGTACACATGATTGTTCAACTAAAGATATTAGTAAACCTAGGTCTTATGTAGACTATCCTTGCTTTTTTAAAACTCTCATAAAACATGATTTAAGTCCTCAAAAATTCACTTGTATCACAAGCAAAGTTAAGACTCTGCCAGGCGTTTTTGCTCATCTACAGCAGTAAACAAGGCTACAGAGTTTGGCTATGATTTATTTTAGGGAGTTTGATGAAAAGAAAGCTTTGAGACTTTATTCAAAACAGTTCTTTTTGTTTTGGCTTGGTTTTTTAAGACAAGGTTTCTCTGTTTCACCTTGGGTGTCCTAAAGCTAGCTTTGTAGAGCAGGCTGGCATTGAACTCAGAGATCTGCCTGCCTCTGCCTATCAGAGTGCTGGGATTAAAGGTGTGCATTACCACCACGCCTGGCTAAAATAGTTTAATTGAACTCTTCATCAATTAGTGTAATTAGTTCTCTAAGTTAAAGACTTCAGAAATTAAAATACAGGAAAATAAAGGAAACATCTTTTAAGACAAAGGAAATGTAGCACTGGGCCACTCAGGACTTTGAAATCGGATTACCTACACTTGGTGGTCTGTGTTTATCATCCCAGCAGAGCAAATACCTTAGATGAGATTGAATTAGATAGGTCGAGTACAAAGAACAGATCTGATGATCCTTGCTTGTGCCACCTTGCTGTTCTGATTTACAGTTCTCATTTCCCTTTGACACCTTTCTTAAAATAGCACCTACTTCATCAGACAATTTATTCACAAATTCATGCAAAGGAGGCATGTCTGATTTTGTGTTAGATATAAATGTTAAGTTTATAAGCTATTATGGCAGATGCTATCAGATTTAGTCACAACCGGGATTCTCTTATTGGATAAGACAAATGAGTTAAATTACTTTAATCCGCTTTACTATCCTCATCTTAGATGAGAAATTGCTCTTTGAAGTTCTTTTAAATGTATTGTGCTGCATTCCTTTCCCCTCCACACGTCTTCCCTTTATGTGTTTTTGCTCAGGCAACCAAGGGCATAGAGCATTGAAAGAAAAACATGGAGTGCTTTTGTATAGGCCATCTGTACATAAAAGTGTAATTATTTATTTAATTTTCCCATTTGTACCATATTAAAGCTTTGTACAGTGTTTTAAGTTCTGTTTTAAAATTATTTTGTATTTTATTTTTATAATCTAGTAATAAAACATTCAGTACGCATGCAAACTTTAGTTTTGTTCGTGTGATGGTTTGGGTTCCAAAAAGTGGAAACATTTCCTAATCTACTAGAGTGTCACAGATTCAGTACAGCAGAATTGACAAGGACATCTGGGGCTAAGTGCATACAAGCTGGGTGAAACCAGGGCTTCCCTGGTATGGATGGGGATGTGGATGTGTTCAAACTGGCTTTGAAACTGAGATTCTCTCCTGCCTACTGCCAAAAGCACGAAACCCAGCACACAAGTAAGCCTTAAAAGCTGCCTTTCCTTCTCCCTAGCAAACATCCCGGTTACCACTAGAGGGATTCCTGTTCTCTGTCACCAAGTGGTCTTCCTTTGAAGGAGAGGAACAGATGGCAATTCACTGCTGCTTTTCTCAACTAGATTCCTATTTACTTATTTATTTATTTATTTGCGTATTTATTTTGGTTTTTCTAGACAGGGTTTCCCTGTGTAACTTTGGCTTTCCTGGAACTCTGTAGACCAGGCTGGCTTCAAACTCAAAGAGATCCGCCTGCCTCTGCCTCCCTAGTGCTGGCATTACAGGTGTGCACCACCACCGCCCGGCTGGAATTTTTTTTTTTGAGACAGAGTTTCTCTGTGGCTTTGGAGCCTGTCCTGGAACTAGTTCTGTAGACCAGGCTGGTATCGAACTCACAGAGATCCGCCTGCCTCTGCCTCCCGAGTGCTGGGATTATGGAATTTTTTTTAAAACCAAGGAGCAACGTCCGAAAATCATATTTTTCAGAATAAGGGACCGACAGGAGATGCAGCCCAAGGGTTAACCAGCAAGTGGGGAGATGGCGCATGGGTGTAAACACCTGCAGAAATGCCTTTCTCTTAAGCTAATCGTGAATATGCTTGACTTCTCAAATACAAGAAGTTGAAATAGTCACCTAATGTAAACAATTTCATACAATGTATAAAGGAGTAAATACAAGTCTGAAGGACAATTCTGTGGGTTGGGTGTCGTGGGGACCTTTCATAAGGTGAGCTGAAGGTTTTTATGAAGATGCCTCTCAGCAGGCATCTGTGCTAAACTGTCAGTTGATGGAGACCGCCTGAAAGCCTGGCCAGTGGTGAAAAGTCAGCCTCTTTGGGGGTGGGGGAGGCCAAAATAGGAGGTTACTCACGTAACTTTTTTTTCGTTGGGGAGGGAGTGAATCAAAAAGTTCTGTTTTCGGTGACCGGAGGCTGTGTTTATGGCAGATGTGTGGTCTGATGGGCCGGTGTCTTAGAGTTGTTCACTTTTTTTGCCTGTCCTCTCTTTCGGACTCGGGACCTCCGCAGAGCTGCGTCCGTCTCCTAGCAGCCCCGTCCTAGCTCACACTGCTCCTGGGCCAGGCAGTCAGGACAGGGCCTCCGGGCGCCCCGCAGGCCTGCGCTGGCTGGGCTGGTAGACTAGCGCCGAGAGCGCCGAGAACCTTCACCGGCAGCCAGAGCCAGGCCCCACCCCGCAAGGCCCCGCCCCGCCGCCCAACGGTCGCTCCGGGCCGCCGGCTCCGCCCCTCCCGGCCGCCCGTGGTGCGTCTGCGCCTGCGCAGTAGCCTCAGAGCGCCAGGACCGGGATGGCGGCCGTTTTGGAGTCGCTGCTGCGCGAAGAGGTGCCGGTCGCAGCCGCCGTGCGGTGGATCGCGCGCAGCACCCCGAGTTCGGAGGTAACAGTGCCGACGCGCCCTCAGGCCTGTCTGGAATGCGCTTCCGGAGGGGGACGCTGCCTCAGTCCCTTCTCCCAGCCGGCCCTGGTTGACGGCCCGCGCCTAGGGCGCTTCTCTGGGCGCCACTGCCGGGCCGCCCACCCTGCGGCCTGAGCGACTGGCGGCCGGGGCTGTCAGCTGACCCTTTCGCCTCGCGACCTCTGCTTCTTCCCCAGGATAACTCCGAGGTGGCCGCTCTGAGCCCGCTTCGGCCTCTGCGGAAGGAATTCGTGCCGTTCCTGCTGAACTTCCTGAGGGAGCAAAGCAGCCGCGTCCTCCCGCAGGGCCCCTCAACCCCGGCCAAGACCCCGGGCTCCTCGGCCGCCTTGCCAGGGAGGTCGGGGGCCCCGCCACGGGGTGGCCGTGGGGCGCGCAGCCAGCTTTTCCCTGCGGCCGAGCCCCTCAGCACCACTGCCGAGACGCCTCTGGCCCGCCGTGCGGGCCGCAGGCGGGGGCCGGGACCGGGGCCGTCCCGCGAACGAGGAGGTCGCGGCCCTGGGGGCCCGGACGAGGCGGGCAGCGGCGAGAGCCCGCCCTGGGCTGGGGGCCGGAAGCCTCGGGGCTCAGGCAGCCCCGGCAGCCCCAGACACTCGCTCTCTGATCCGCCAAACCTCAGCAACTTGGAGGAGTTCCCTCCCGTAGGCACCGTTCCTCCCGGCCCTGCAGGGTGAGAATCGGCCCTTAGTGCAAGACATTCGCTAAAGCGGGGCTGGGCTCCCCACAGTAGAACGTGCGATGGATAGAAGGCTGAGAGGGAAGAAGCTGAGGGGCCGCGGGTGGGGGCGGTTGAAAGGGGCCCTGCTGTTGTTAACAGGCTGATGTGAGAAAAACCTGTGATTACTCTCAGCAGGACGAAACCTTCTCGAAGGATCAACCCAACTCCGGTGAGCGAAGAGAGGTCGCTTTCCAAGCCCAAGACCTGCTTCACCTCACCCCCAATCAGCTGTGTCCCCAGTTCCCAACCCTCAGCCCTGGACACTAGCCCTTGGGGCCTTGGCCTTCCCCCAGGGTGCAGAAGTCTGCAAGAGGAGCGGGAGATGCTCAGGAAGGCGCGGTATGGCTTTGCCGCCACCTGGGATGTCAGCTTTCCTCTTGTGCGGGACTTGCAGGGATTTTTCCTGAACTTGATTTCTCCCTTGGGGATTCTGGGTTTGCTTCCTGGGCTCTTGATATCTTCTTGGCAGAACCTGAGTATGGCTGTCGCTGGAAAGCCAGGCTGAGTAATCCTGCCATCCCTCTGTTCACGTAGCTCCACGCAGCTGCAGCAGTCACCTACCCCGGCCTGTCCCATCCCAGAGTTGGGGTCTCCCATCCCCAGTCGGACGGGAAGCCTCACAGCAGAACCTGCTGACCCAGCCCGAGTGTCTTCTCCACAGCGCCTGGAACTGGTAGCCCTTATCTACTCCTCGTGCATCGCTGGTGAGTGAGAGCAGAGGGAGCTGTGGTGGGTGTGCTTGCCAACTACAGGGTAAGAGAATGGGTGTCAGTGGTGCCCAATGTTATGGCTTTTTTTTTTTTAAATATCTAGAGAACCTGGTTCCAAACCTTTTCTTGGAGCTTTTCTTCGTCCTTCAGCTCCTTACTGCCCGGAGAATGGTGGCCACCAAGAATAGTGACCTTAACTCAAGTCAGGGCACCCTAGGTCAGTAAGCAAGTCTCATTTTGAGAACTGAGGTTTGCAGGTGGGATAGTTCTAACTAACCATTTGCTGTTGTCCTAGATCCCCTGGAAACGCCCCTGTTTCAGAGCATCCATGACTGCGTCTTCTTTGCGGTGCAGGTTTTGGAGCACCAGTTTCAGTGAGTTTTCCTAGCTGAGGCGGTGTGTTTAGTCTCATGTCTGTCTGCTTCTAGCCATTCGGGATGCATGATTGTGCTTAACATAGATCCTATGGCCCTAGACCTTTCTCACCTATTTTCTGGTTGGTTGATTGGTTCTTTTGAGACAGAGGCTTACTATGTAGCCCTTGGCTGGCCTTGAACTCCCTTTGTAGACCAAAATAGCCTTGAACCTGCATAGATCTGCCATCCTCTGCCTCTCAAGAACTAGAACTAAAGGCACCTATAACAAGGCTGTGAGTTTCCCCCCTAAAGAAATTAAATAGCTGAGTCTGGTGCCAAGCCTGGATTGCAAGTTAAAAGACCGGCCCAGGTTGCAGAAAATGCAAAACCAGTTTTGAATCTTAGTGAGATATAGTCTCAAATAATAAATACCAAAGAAGGGGGACAAAGGGCCTAAGTCTATAAATCAGTGGAGTGCTTGCCAGCCATGTGGAGAGCCCTGTATAAGACGAAGAAAGAACAGTAATAATTAGACAAGGAGGCTGACATATGTTTATAGCTATGTTTATGTTCCTAGCTTGCTCTCTCAATCTCAGTTCCATGAGGTCTTATTCTTCACCCTTTATCAAATTAATCCTTAGCTTATAACTTTGCCATACTTAGGCTTAAACACTGCCTTGTGTGTCAGGTGTACTTTGTGCTTGTAGCCTGTGATTCAGTCTCAGTCATATGTGCTCCTGTCTTTTCAGGGTTCTCTCCTACCTGGACAAAGGGACCTTGAAACTGCTGGCTGAGAATGAGCGGCTGATGTGCTTCTCTCCAGCTCTGCAAGGCCGCCTCCGAGCTGCTTATGAAGGCAGTGTTGCCAAGGTAGTCACCCCACTTAGGTTCCTAGTAGCCTAGACATTTTGTAAATTCACACAATCTTCATGGTGTTGTCAGGTGGGCTAATTCTGGACAGGAATAAGGAGTAAAGTCTTCTAACATGATTACAGCAGGTCTTATTTCCTAATGTTGTTGGTATGTTTTAGGTCTCTCTGGTGATGCCACCCTCTGCTCAAGCTGTCTCCTTTCAGCCAGAAACTGACAATCGTGCCAACTTTTCCAGTGATCGAGCCTTTCATACTTTTAAAAAACAGAGGTGAAAAGAAGGGACCTGTTGAGGAGGGAATAGAAAGCAGTTTACTGTCTTAGAAGTAGGACTTAGGCGCTAAAAGTGGTGGGTTAGTACTGTCAGGCCTTTTCTGACAGTCATCATAAAGCCTATTGGCTTCATTCTGTTTCATGTCCACAGACCTGAATCCCTGAGCTTAGCCAACCATCTTAGGGTCAACTTTCCCTGTCCACAGATGCCTATGATGTGCTGCTGCTGGGTCTGTAACATACCATCATGTAGAGAACTATGGAGGTTAAGGATGGGCTGTGGGTAGGCCTATCATAAACCTTCCAAGCAAGGGAAAGTGCTGTGGGAAGTGGGTGAAAAGCAATGGGGATTCAGCTGATCAAGCTTGCATATCTTTCAGGGATGTGTTCTATGAGGTGCTTCGAGAGTGGGAAGATCACCATGAGGAACCCAGCTGGGATTTTGAGAAGGGCTTGGGTAGCAGGATCAGGTGGGTGCTCTGCCCTTGCTCAGTTTGTCTCCTTGCTCTGACAGTGAGCAGCAACCCAGTGATGTTTAAGGTGATTGTTGGGAAGCTTTGCCCTGTGTCTTCCTCAGTCTCTAGTTGTTGGTAACTACCTAGTTGAAAAAGGATTTCTCTCTGTAGCTTCTCATACTCAGTGGCAAATGCTTGGGAAGGGACAAAGCTCATAGATCCAGGCTGCATAGGCAGATGACCAGGTTGTTGACCAAGTGTCCTTTGTCCTTGTCTCCCTCTCACATTGAGCACGGAGTTCATTGTCACTGAGCATGGCCTGAAGATCTGAGAGGGCATTTCTTGATGGGTTAAGTCTGTCTAGCCTGGAGGAATCTTGGTGATGAAGGGAACACATCTTACTTTCTTCTGTGTGGGCCTCCTGGCAGTCTTCAGTAAACACCCAGAATATGTTGTTTAATCTCCTTCCCATGTACTGTATATCTGCCCCTTACTCCTCAGAGCCATGATGAGTCAACTGTCAGCAGCCTGCAGCCACAGCCACTTTGTCCGGCTTTTCCAAAAACAGCTTCTCCAGGTAACAACTTCAGCGGCAGCCAAAAGATGTGGGCAGCTAGATAGATCAAGGCTAGCACTAGGGACCAGGTGGACCACCTGCTAGATTCTGGCTTAATTTAAAAGGATTTCTACTTTTGGTAGTTGAAATTGCCTTCTCTGACCTCATGCCCTTACCTAACCTCTCAACTACCATCCCTTTCTTGACTTGTGCTAAGGTACTAAGAGAGCTTAATATTCAGGATCCTTTCAAATTCTACTTCTAGTGACCTGAGGTAAATGTTGCTTTGTAGTTTCTGTCTCTTCTCCTTTCAGTTAAGAAGATAAACCCTCCATAGTGCTTGTTACTTTCTTTCTTTCATACCTAAGGTCTCACTCATGCTAGGCAAGTGTTTCCCACTGAACTATATCCTAAGCCCATTTTTTCCTTACTTTGTTTAGTCTTTCTCATGGGTTTGCTTTTGTTTTTTATTTCTCCTCCCTTTGTGGACATCTCAGATGTGTCAGAGCCCTGGCAGTGCTGGGGGATCCGTCCTGGGTGAAGCTCCAGATGTACTGAATATGTTAGGAGCTGACAAGTTGGGACGGTTGCGGCAGCTCCAAGAACGCCTTGTAGCCCCTCAGAGCAGCGGGGGACCCTGCCCACCCCCCACCTTCCCAGGCTGTCAAGGCTTCTTCAGGGATTTCATCATGAGTGCCAGCAGGTAAGCGTCTCCTGTGTCACACCAGGAGAAAGACTGAGACCAGGAAAGGTTTGGATTTCCCAGAGGGCAAATCATTGGACACGTCTGGAAGTGATTTCTGTGTTCTATCATTTATATTTGCTGGCTCTCATCTTTCTTCTGGTTCTTGCACCCACATAGGTAATACCATTGTCCTTTAGCCTCCCCATCTTCCTTGTGCATCCTTTCTGGGGTACCTCTTCTAATCACTAGTTGTTGTTGTTCTTCTTCTTTTTTAACTTATTTCAATAATTTTTTTATTTTATCTTTTTCTCTTCCCCCACCCAAGCTTCCATTTTAATCAGCATCTTATGGATAGTTTGAGCTTGAAGATTCGGGAACTCAATGGCCTTCCCCTGCCTCAGCATGAGCCTGGTGATGAAGATGGGGAATCAGATGTGGATTGGCAGGTTAGAAAACAGAATAAGGGAGACGATGGGGTCTGATTGAGGAGGGAAAGGATATATGTTTAAGGGAAACTTAATGGATTTTAAATTGTTCTAGAAGACTTACGGAAAGGACATTGTTTCACTTGATTCTTTATGCAGGGTGAAAGGAGGCAATTTGCTGTAGTGCTTCTTAGTCTTAGACTTTTGGCTAAATTTCTGGGCTTTGTGGCTTTCCTACCATACCGAGGACCTGAACCACCCCCAACCCGTGAACTTCAGGACTCTATTCTGGCCCTCAGGAGCCAGGTGAGTGCATGGGAGATCTGGGTAAGGAGGACCTGGATAGACCAGCAAAATGTGGAGGCTGACTGGTTTCCTTGGCTATTCTAGAAACCTGGCAGGTTAGAGGGTGGTCAGCCCCTTTCAAGGGCCTGCTCATTGACAAAATCCTGGCTTTCTCAGGTCCCTCCTGTCCTAGATATACGGGCTTTGCTGCAGCAGGGGTTGTGGGCCCGCCGGGCAGTACTTACTGTACCCTGGCTGGTGGAGTTCCTCTCTTTTGCTGACCACATTGTCCCCTTGCTGGACTACTACCGGAGTGTCTTTACTCTCCTGCTGCACTTACATCGGTGAGTAGAACAAGACTTATTTGCATAGCCCTGTTACTTATAAAGAGGGCCTAGAAATCTATACGTCTTTGTGGTTCCACAGCCATAATGGCCTCAGGAGAGGCAGGACTGTGATAGTTATTTTCCATTCCCTTGGTCCTTCTGTCGATCTTTTGGCCTAGCAAAGAAGGATGTGAGGTGCAAGCCTCACTGAGATCCTATTTGTCTTCTCAGTAGTAGTGTGATTTCGGTCTGCTTTTGCGAACTCCCTTCCCAGTGATAGCTTTTATTTACTCCCTTCTATCCTTGGCACAAGTCTGTTAATGTCCTCTGTTTACCTTTTAGGAGTTTGGTCTTATCGAAGGAGAATGAAGGGGAGATGTGCTTCCTGAACAAGCTGCTACTGCTTGCTGTCCTAGGCTGGCTTTTCCAGGTAGATAGGATGGCTGGATAGGTAGTGGGTGACTGCTGTGGCAGGGCAGGAAAGCTGTAGAGTCTGAGCAAGGCAGGGACAGAAAAGGAAGGTTCTGAGAGGGATGGATATTGCTCTGGCTTCAGAAGACAATTTGCTTGACCCGAGGCCCCAGTAGATGAGAAAGTATGACAAGTCTCAGAGTGACAATGGAGCTCTAACTGCCTTCCTCTTACCAGATACCCACAGTTCCTGAGGATTTGTTCTTTCTAGAAGATGGTCAGGTAGATGCCTTTGAGGTGGACACAGCTACTTCAGAGCATGGTTTGGTGAGTGTTGGGGGTCAAACCAGGGTCATGTGAATCCCAGGAATTAATTAGAATAAGGGCCCACCAGCAGATACACTAGTAAAGACTTAAGATGTTTCTCCTGCTTGACTCCCATTTCTGTGCATTTGTGAGGAAAGGGGCACTGCCTTCCCCTTCCAAACCTGGCCTGTTCTTCCGCAGGACAGTGTGCCTGTTGTGGACCAGCAGCTGCTGTATACCTGCTGCCCCTACATTGGTGAGCATCCCTGTCTCCCCTGTGGTCAATGCATGTCTTATCATGGACACCCAAGAAGACTTGACTCCTTAGCACATTGCTCTGTTCTTAGATTCTCTGGGCACTTCATCCTCTTTGCTCCATAAAGGCTATGGTGTTTGGGAGAGGGGGGTGGTAATTTTGGAATTAAGACCTTTGAATCCTCTACAGGAGAACTCCGGAAACTGCTTGCTTCCTGGGTTTCAGGCAGCAGTGGGCGGAGTGGGGGTTTTGTGAGGAAAATCACTCCCACTACCACCACCAGTCTGGGAACCCTGCCTCCCAAGACCAGCCAGGGGTTGCAGGTAAGTGCAAAGGGTAGGGTAATGGGGAGGCAGAAGGGAGCCCTCATGGTACTACTACTTCTGTCTCCACCTCCTGCCAGGCTCAGCTTGCCCAGGCCTTTTTCCACAACCAGCCACCCTCCCTGCGCAGGACTGTAGAATTTGTGGCAGAAAGAATTGGATCGAACTGTGTCAAACATATCAAGTAAGAGTGGAATGAGAGCCCTAGTTTTTTTTTTTTCTAAAGACTTTTTTAAATGAATTATTTAACTTTATGTGCATTGGTGTGAAGGTATCAGATCCCTTGGAACTAGATTTGCAGACAGTTGTGAGCTGTTATGTGGGTGCTGGGACTTGAACCTGGGTCCTCTGGAAGAGCAGTCAGTGCTCTTAACTGCTGAGCCATCTCTCTAGTCCCCAAGAATCCTAGTCTTAATCCCTTATCATTTTCTTCCTTTAAATTCTTAGCACCTAGTTGTCAAACTGAGCAAATTCACCTGGGGGAGTCAAGAGGCTGAAATTATATCCTTTGAAGGGCATTTTGATCAAATTTCTCTGTTTCCCTTTCCTCTTAACCCAGCTAACTGCCCCCCCCCAAACCTTGTTCTCTCTGATAAAGGGCAACGCTGGTGGCAGATCTGGTGCATCAAGCCGAGTCACTTCTTCAGGAGCAGCTAGTGACGCAGAGAAAGCAAGGGGGAGACCCAGCCCAGCTGTTGGAATTCTTGTGTTCTCAACTGTGTCCCCATGGGGCTCAAGCATTGACCCAGGGGCGGGAGTAAGAACTGTTGATCTATTTGACCCTCCTAATCTCCTGAAGTCTCCTCTTGGTTTTTGTTTCTTTGTTTTGTTTTGTTTTGTTTTGTTTTCCAAGACAAGGTTTCTCTGTAGCTTTTAGAGCCTGTCCTGGAACTAGCTCTTGTAGACCAGGCTGGCTTCAAACTCACAGAGATACACCTGCCTCTGCTGGGATTAAAGGTGTGTGCCACCACCGCCCGGCTAGCTTTTTGTTTCCTGAGATAAGGTCTTACTCTGGTCTAGGCTGACCTGACCCCAAAGTCCTAAGTGCTGAGATTACAGGCATGAGCTACCACACCCAGCTTCCTTTAGGTTTATTTCCTGTCCTTTCACATTCCTCTTGTTCCATTTCTTTTCTTTCCACCCCTTCTTTGCTCTGATCCCTTTTCTGAAGGGTATGTCTTTGGGAACAAAGTCCAGATATTAAATTGGAAGAGTGTGTGTAATGTAGGGCTAATGGGTGGGTTTCTCCTTCCTCCAGCATCTGTTGTAGGGCAGGAGAATGGACAGCACTTCCTTCCGAGACAGGGTTTTCAGGTCACGGACCTGGTGCTCTTGCTCTTGGGCATTTAGTTTGTAAGTCAGTCTACAATATCTAGATGTTGACCTCCTCCTGTATTTTCTCAGGTTTTGCCAAAAGAAGAGCCCCATTGCTGTGCGAGCACTGCTGCCAGAAGAAACGCCAGCTGCTGTACGTAGGAAGGAAGCCTGCAGCTAGCAGGCCAGTAGGCATGCATGCATGTGCTCCTCTGTGTACACATGCACCTGTGTGAGGCTGCTGTAGGGTAGGGTGGGTCTTGAACTGTAGCATCTAATGTACCCACCTTCCCAAATCCCTGACTCAGCAGTCCTTCTCTGCCACAGGTTCTAAACAGTGCAGAGAACATTGCTGTGGGGCTTGCAACAGAGAAAGCCTGCTCTTGGTTGTCAGCCAACATTACAGGTGAGGTCTAGGAAAGGAGTGACTGAACCTAGTTTTTAAAGGTAGACGGGCAGGGTATTGAGCAGTTTGTGGGAGATTAGGTGAGCCAGTTAGAGCAGTGAAAGGTGTGGGTTGTCATGGCAAGCCCATGCAAGGGGACACTCTAGTGACTCCATTCTTGTTCTCCCTCTGCCTGGCAGCGCTGATTAGAAGGGAGGTGAAAGCAGCCGTGAGTCGCATGCTACGTGCCCAGGGTCCTGAGCCAACTGCCCGGGTGGAGCGGAGGGGCTGCTCCCGAGCCTGTGAGCACCATGCTCCCCTCCCCTCCCACCTCATCTCCGAGATAAAAGTACACAGCTACCCTACTCCCTTTGGCTTTCCCACTCCCTCTCCCTGCTGCTTGTTTCTTTTTTCACATTGGCTTCAGGATTTGTATAGAAGCTTTGTGTGTTGTCTGGCTGGTTTCTGTTTCTTGCCATACTGAATGGGATTACATAGAGCAAAGCTGAATTGGTTCAGCTTTTGTTCTAGAATCACCCCAAAAGTTAGATCTAAAGGGTTGTTTTTTGAGACAGGGTACCACTTTATAGCTCTGGCTGGCCTAGAACTTACTGTGCATACCAATTTAACTTCAGACATACAGAGATCCACCTATGTCTGCCTTCCCAGCACTGGGATTAAAGGTGTTATGTC
This sequence comes from Microtus pennsylvanicus, assembly GCF_037038515.1. Lineage (NCBI taxonomy): Eukaryota > Metazoa > Chordata > Mammalia > Rodentia > Cricetidae > Microtus > Microtus pennsylvanicus. Next base: position 99,022,721 of record NC_134580.1, on the reverse strand, counting down.
ACAACAACAGGCCAGATCTAAAGTTTTTAACTAAATGCATCTTATATATGTGGTAGAAATGGCTGTAAAGTATAGTAGAAAAATGGGGGAGGGGCATTTCAGTGTCTGGATGTGGTTTCTGTACTATTCTTCTATGTGGGTGATAATGGTAGCTATTAAGCATAAACTGTCCATTCTAATGGATAATGAGACTTGGATTCTCGGCTATTCTGGAGGCTGGGGCAGGAGGATCACAGAACTAGGCCAGTCTGGTCAACTTAAATAAGACTGTCTTAAACATTTATAAAATAAGAAGATAGTGTAAGCTTTACATATTATCCCTTGGTATAAGGGTGGGGGGACTGACTCTATTATATTTATTTATTTATTTTTGGTCTTTCCAGACAGGGTTTCTCTGTGGTTTTGGAGCCTGTCCTGGAACTAGCTCTTGTAGACCAGGCTGGTCTCGAACTCACAGAGATCCGCCTGCCTCTGCCTCCCGAGTGCTGGGATTAAAGGCGTGTGCCACCACCGCCCGGCAACTGACTCTATTATAGAGGAAGAATCAGCAAAAACAAAAAACATGGTCCAAAATGATTTGGTTTTGTAAATAAAAGTTTTGTTGAATGCAGTCATATCCGTTTGTTTATATGACTGCCTTGTTGGTACCAAAGCAGAGATGAATGGTTGGAGCAATATTTAGGCCTTGAGACTCCCAAGGACTAAAATACTATCTAGTGGTCTGGGAATAGAGATGTAGAATAGAGACTAGAAAGCAAAGTCCATCGGTGGGGACTGTAGGAAGGAGAGGGAAAGAAAGGTGTCAGGCTAGATAACACTTCTCGATATGCAGAAGATTTCTATTTTGAGATGTCTGAGAAGGTGTTAAGACTCTAGATAGGACAGTTTCTCTAATGTTTTAAGATGCCTTCTGGGAATTGGTTAGATAGTTTTGTCTCGAGGTGAGTAACATCTTTGGAGCTCTCTGGCTGCACACAGTCTGTAGGCTTATCACTTCATCTGCTTCCTGGGTTGTCAACATAATTGTTTATCCTAGCTGTGCTATACTGCCTGAGCCTCAGCCCTAAGAACACCTTGACCCAGTTGCTTCACCCCCTTGGGCTCTGTTTTCCTTCTGCCTCTCTCCACCGGCTGGTTTCCATCCCAAACCAAGTTTCTGTCAGCCTGGCATAAGGTCTCAACACTGCTCTCTACAGGATGTGCTCTCCCTGGCTGCGGGGCCTCGGGACCCTGAGGAGGGAGTTTCCCCAGAGCATTTGGAACAGCTCCTAAACCAGCTGGGCCAGTCACTGCGGTGCCGCCAGGTAAGATGTGGCATGAGCCACATTGGCTTAGGGCCAGTCCTTAGACTAGTAAGAATGATGTTCATGTCTCCCACTTTTCCCCTATAGTTCCTGTGCCCAACTGCTGAGCAGCATCTGGCCAAGTGCTCTGTGGAGTTAGCTTCCCTCCTGGGTATGGTTCTTTTTCCATCAAATCCCTCATGCCACATTCCTCAAACCCCAGGGTTAGATACAAACAAGATTAAGAGCGTGGGGCATGCTCTTCTGCCTCCATTTAAACTCTTTCTCTTTCTGTAGTTGCAGACCAGATCCCCATCCTAGGGCCCCCAACACAGCACAGGCTAGAGCGAGGACAGGCTCGAAGGCTTCTGCACATGCTGCTTTCCTTATGGAAGGATGACTTCCAGGGGCCAGTTCCACTACAGCTTCTACTCAGCCCAAGAAATTTGGGGCTTCTGGCAGATACTCGGCCAAGGGAGGTAAGTCAGGCACAGGTCCTCTGTAGTTTTGGTTTCTTTTGGGGTGGAGGTTAGATATATTTTATGTGTACTATGTGCATATGTTTTGGGATCCCTTGGAACTAGGGTGGCTATGAACCACCATGTCAGTACTGAGAATTGGACTTGCCAAACAAATGCTCTTAACCTATGACCATTTCTCTAGGCCCATGTGTATGGATTTTCAAATAGGATCTCACTCTAGTCTGCAGCATTCTTCCTGCCTCTGCCTTCCAGGTGCTGATTACAGATGTGAGCTATCATGCCTACCTAGCTCCTTCACTCATGCTATGTGTTAAGGGGATTCTGTTATGTGTGGGGCTGTACTTGTTAGCACTGTTCATGCTAAATCTGAAGGTCATTAATTGGATAAACTAGGAGGGTATGGGCTTCTAAAATTTCCCTGTCTCTAGCTCCCCCAGCACTCGGGCTACAGATAAATACACAGGTTTCCAAATGCAGGCCATTATGTTTACACATCAGGCACTTTACTGAGCTCTCTCTTCATCCCTGCAAGTCATGTTATTAACATTGTTCAGTGCTTCATCCCAATGTTTTTGTTTTGTTTTTTAAGACAGGGTTTCTCTATGTAGCTCTGGCTGTCCCAGAACTTGCCCTGTATACCAGGGTGTTCTTGAACTCAGACTTCTAAGTGCTGGGTTTAAAGACACATGCCACCTCTATTGCTGAGGTGCAGCAAGTGCCTTAACAGCATGCCGAGCCATCTAACTCCAGCTCTCTTTTCTCTTGGGACTACTGTCCAGTCCTCAGTCCCTACTGTTAAGAGTACTGTGTGTGGTCTTGACAACTTTTGGCCTTCTCTGTGGTGTTTTGCAGTGGGACCTGCTACTGTTCTTACTCCGGGAGCTGGTAGAAAAGAATCTCATGGGACAGCTGGAGATAGAAGCCTGTTTGGGCAGCCTTAATGAGGCCCAGTGGCCAGGGGTAAGGAGTCTTAATCTCTTGTCTTATATGAAGAGAGAAAATGTCTCATTTGTCCTAAAGATTGCCTGTGGAGCCCAGGCTAGCCACAAGCTTGCATTCCTTCTGCTTGCTGAGTGCTGGGATTTCCAGTTGTGGGCCCATCATAGCTGGCAGCTACATGCCCAGTGGTTCCAGTATTGGGTTTGATCTGTGTGGCTACTTTGCGAGACTCAGAAGACCAAAGGAGGACAATTGGAAAGCAGCACAGCACAGTGAATATTCAGGACTTGACAGTCAGATTTCAGCTTATGTTTAAAATGTTCTTGTGATTGAGAGCAAAACAGTATCCATAAAATAAGATTAAGACTTTGTGCCTCAGCTTCCTGAGAGTCCACTTTCCCTATTAGAACTTAAGCCTTAGCTTGCTAGTCTGGGCAGTTTCTATTAATTTTTTTTTTCATAGAAGGCATTGGGTGAAATACCCGGGTTGTCAGTCTCTCCACTGTCTGTGAGAGCTTGTTTGGGACTTAACCTTTGTACTTGTTTCAGGACTTCTCAGAAGAATTATCAACACTATTTCGCTTGTTCTTAGCTGAGCCCCATCTGCTAGAACCCCAGCTAAGAGCTTGTGAACTTATGCAACCAAACCGTGGAACAGTGCTGGCCCAAAGCTAGGGCTGGGAAACAGCCCTCTCGGGCATGACTCCAGAACCTGCCTCCTGTGCCTCAGAAGGAGGCTCAAGAGCCCACTGCACGCCTTGCTGGGGCAAGAGTGGCCATACCTGTAATCAGGCTTACTGCTTCTAAGTGAAGGAAGTGTGTAGCTGCAGAGCATCCACAGACAAGGGCCTCAACACCTGAAGTCTAGAAGAAGGAGAATCGGATTCAGAGTCACAGTAGAAAAGCCTAGGCTCCAATCTTGGAGCAGAAGGAAGGCTGGCGTTTCTCGTTTGGATGCTAAATGAAATGCATGTGTGCTGGTCAGTGCATTTCAAGCCTCAAGTTGCTGCTATCCCAGCATTTCTTAAAACTTATTCTGAGAAATCTTGATAGGCAAAGGACTGCTTTACTTGAGAAAGTTAACAAAACATGGATTTGGAAGTCTACATTTTCTCACCTACAGAAGCTGGACTGTCACCCTACCCCCAAATATTGACAGCCTATTAATAAGGTAGGACACACCTATGTGAAACTTGGGTCTTACGTGGACCTTCACCTCTTTGCAGGGACTTAGTCCTCAGACCAAGCATGGCATAGAAAATTAGGGGTTTGGGGTCTTTTATAAATAAAACTTTTAACAAGGTCTTGATGGCTATTTTCCCCTGCTTTTATCCCCTTTCTTAAAGCAGGCCTTGTGCATTGCAGTGAGTGAACTGCCTTGTCTCTTCATGATGCTTGCATTCTTTGATGCTGAGACCCAGTCTTAGAGATACAATCTGCTATGAACTATTGCCATCTACTATCGACATATTCCCTGCTGCCTAGGCTGGCCCACATGGCTGGCAGCTTTGGTGATAATCTGTATTGTTGACTTTGGAATGTCTGATTTATCTCAGAACTTACTTTTGACCAAAAGCAGTCTTCTGGGTTATAGTTGTCAAGACCTCGTTTCTACAAATGGGCAGGTGATTTTTAAGAAATTATTTTTATTGCACTTAGCATGTCTGCACATAGGCTATGGCACACCTCTAGAGGTCGGAGAACTTCTTGGAGTCAGTTCTTCGATCCCAGGGCTTAAATTCAGGTCATCAGGCTTGGCACCAAGCCATTTTGATAGCCTCTGGAACCATTGATTTTAAGAAAGAAGACAGTATTTTGATAATGTGCTTTTTCCCTAAAAAATAGTGGGCTTTTTGTTTTGGGAGTAAGACTTGGGCTTTAATGGGAGTATCAGAAGGTTCTCAGTGATAAATAAATCTTGAAGCCACATGTAAAATATTTGTATGCAGCATATCTTAGTTTGCTGCTGTCAAAAAGGCTTCTGACCTAAGGAAAGTTAAGCTTCTCTAAACTTAAACTCACTTACCCATTGGTGTATCATCTCCTTCCCTTAACTCCTTTTTATTAAAAAAAAAATTATTTATTTAATGTACATTGGGGTTTTCCCTGTACGTAGTCTATGTGAAGGTATCTGATCCCCTAGAACTGGAGTTACAGATAGTTGTGAACTGCCATGTGGATGCTGGGAATTGAACCTGGGTCCTTTGGAAGAACAGCAAATGCTTTCAACTGCCAAACAGCCCCCGCTTAACTCCATAAAATGCTTGAGCATCAAAGTGTTTTTCCAGGTCAGGATTTGGTCCAGGGGCCTCGCCTCACACATTAACCACAAACTTAGACTGCTCAGTTCTGTCAGTACTGGTATCAAGCCTAGGGAATTACTCTACCACTGAGCTTCAAGCCCAATAGACAGTCATAAATTTTCTTTTTCTCTTTCTGTTCTTAAAGGTCAGTATTATAAGGGTATGGTTGAACCACAGCCCTGCCCCAGAAAGCTGCGAGCCCTGGTAAAGGTGAGCAGTAGGCTAACAGCCAATTCTTATATTGTTTGGGAAAGCTTGCTGTTCAAATTGTAGGATTCAGCTATGAAGCAAGCCTTAAGGTACACGCAGAAAAACTTGCTCAAACGACTGATGATAAAGACAGGCAGCTAATGAGCTAGACGGGGGACTAGTCATTCTCCTTTCTGTACATAAGTACTCTTTTTGGGGATGTCTGATTTATCTCAAAACTTCCTTCTAATCATAAGCAGTCTTCTGGGTTATAGTAGGTGATAATTGTATTGTGTGTTCTATGGACAGAACACCTGGGACTTTCTAGAGGTAAAAATACTCAGCTCCCAACCTGGGGTGATTCTCATGCTCTCCAAAACCTGACTTATCCTTTGTCTTTTGCAATAGGATCAGTACAGGTCCACAAATATGGAAATACACTGTGGTCAACCATTGCTTAATATATAATGGCATAGTTTTACAACTACATCTATCTTCTTAAATAGATTCTTAGGTTTTTTTTCCCCCTCCTGTATCCTTTAAATTTAAGTTATCTAGAGATGATTTAACTATGTATAAATAATTACAAGAAATTTTTGCTTGAACATCTTTTGATCTATGGTTAAATGGATGGATGTGGGACATGAAGTTATAGAGAGTTGACTCTGTGACAGATGGCTTACCATCTTATGCTAGATAGCCAACCTATTCCAATTCCTACAGTTGCTGAACTCATAGGAAATACCAGCACATGCATGTAAGCAGAAAATTTCAACTCTGGATCATAAGTAGATATGGCCATCATGACCCTCAAGGATTCCCCCCCCCCCTTTTGGTTTTTCCAGATAGGGTTTTTATGTATAGCCCTGGCTGTCCTGGACCTCACTCCGTAGACCAGGCTGGCCTCGAACTCACAGGTCCACCTGCCTCATGAGTACTGTGATTTAAAGGTGTGTACCACGACTGCCTGGATATTTTTTGTTTTGTTTTGAACAAATATTTTGACTTTTTTTTTGGTCAGTAGTCTCAGTAAGGCACTTATATGAAAAGAGGCAGAAGCAGAAACTAAGAATGGTGGCTCATTGTCTTTAGTTTAGGACTTGGAAGTTTCACAATATTCAATTGGTAATATAAATACTCTAAGGGATTAGAAAAAAAACCTTGCAAAGAAGTATATCCTTTAGCCATTCTTATGTCTCCATAAGAGTACCCTTTTCCACCAAAGAGTTTGAGTGACAGAAATAGATGAGGTTTTTTGTTTGTTTTTTGAGACAGGGTTTCTTTGTATAGTCCTGGGTCTCCTGGACATAGCTCTGTAGACAGATAGACCTGCCTCTGCCTCTAGAATGCTGAGATTAGAGTGTACACCACCTTCCAGCACTAAAAGTAGTTTTTTATCCCTATCATTTCCGGAAGAACCTGGAACATCTTCAGTGTTCAGCCAGGCCAAGAGTCAAGATACAAGAAAACAATCCTTTTTCCATCCTCTCCTATTAGAACAATTAAACTCAGTACTTAAAGAGATGATTCAATACTTATTTTTTGTTGCTTGAGACAGGATCTTGAACAGAGTGCTATAGGCATGTGCCACCACACCCTACTCAGTCAGTAGATTTATATAAAAAGTAGGTTCCAGGTGTGGTGGCTCATAATCCCAGCATTTGGGAGATTGAGGCATCGTGTTGGCATAGGGTCAAGGCCTACTAGAAATTAATCCTCTCCAAGACAGTCTGTTTGAAATCCCTCTTACCATGTCAGCAAACAGCATGTAGCTCTTCCTACCTGTTACTGGTCTTCAGGCCCCACAGTTGCCTCCCATTGTACTGAGCTCAAGGTAGACTAACTGTACCAGTAACACAGAGTGACCCAGTAGAAGTAGGGTGTGCGTGCGTAGGTAAATACGAATAGTAAAGCATTTGTAAACACTCGGTGAGAAAAAAACAATTCTGAATCAGACTTTGGTTTGTGCAGTTGATTCTTTAAACTGGTTTGATCCTTTCTGTCACTCCATCACAAAATGGAGATGAATGTTGGAGGCAGATTCAGGGCACCCTTGGCTAGTGCTTGCCTACCAAGGAGGCACCTTGCCAAGGCACTGCAGTCCCCAGCTCTACAGGCTATACCTTTTCCAGTCTTTGGTGTGTTGTTGAGTCCCAGAGGCAGGAAATAAAGGTGAGAAATCGAGTTTCATTGGACAGGCAGGGCCAGGAAATTCAGGTTGCTCACTCTTCAGAGGTAACCAAGTACTAAATACTGATTTTGCTGGCAATGCTGGGCTGATGCCATTTGTATAGTTGGCTACCACAGGCAGCCTGGGCTTCTCTTACCTCAGGGTATAGAAGCAGCTATGGAGTCTCAGGTGTTCTGGGCCTACATCTCAGCAGCTATCTCCACAGCCCAATACTAACTACCAAGGAAGGATGCCAGCTTGGCCACAACCAGCGGCTGCTGTTTGATAAAGGAGTTCAGAAGATGAGGAGGGAAGCCTGGTGCACCCAGCTCCACCTGGAAAGAGAAGGAAGAAATGAAGGTGTACAGACAGACCTGGAACAGCCACTCTGGCAGTGGTGAGTGGAGATGCACATAGGCTCCTGAGTTTGGATCTAAGTACTGACCTTCCCCTCCCCAATGTTGAAGGTGGAGTTGACCTGAGAGTTGGAGAGCTCTACAAGATGGGGATTCTACTCTGTTGCTGCCTTCAGCTCCAACAATCCATCTATTTCCTAAGGACACTATAGTCAGCCGTAATATTAAGTTAGTTCATCTCTGGTGCTGGGGCTTCACAAAGACTATAAACTTGCTCATTCCCCCTACTTTAATTCCCCTTGCTGTGAGCCTACTCTAGCCAAATGGCCTAGCAACCAGGGATTCTAGAAACATCCCCAGGTATTCATTGAGATAAGATGCAGTACTGTGTCACCTGGGCAAGGAAGATGACTCTGGTTATTTCTTTCCCCTCCATGATAACAGGCTGCAGGACCCAGGCACTGGGCAGGATCTCTCCTCGGACCATTTTTCTGCTGGGTCTTGGCATGGATGTGTCATACACAGACTGAGCTGCCATAATTGACAGGTGCCCCTAGGGACAGAGATACATGTGAGTTCTCTACCTGTGTAATAAAAAACAGGGATAGGTTTAAGTATATAGTCAGGATGATGACTTAAGCTACCTTACCCTAGCACCTGCTACACCTGCTAATTGCACCTCAGCCCAAGTTCATCCCAAAACATTTTACCACCAGCAATATAGGCACCTCTTTCGCTTCCACGCAGACACAGCAGAAATCACGCAGCTGCTTCAGCGCACACAGTGTGGTGTCACACACCAAGTACACTAGAAGGACAGAAAGATTATTCCATGCTCAGAAGTCTCCCTTTATTCCATTACTAGATCTCTAGCACAATCTTGCTGAGCAGTCTGGAGCTCCCAACAGTGCTGCTCCAAACCCTCTACCTCTGACCCCTGGCCAGGCTTTCGGAAGCCTTCAAGCTTGGACTCACCCAGGCTGATACTGTTGGACACTCGCTGATGTAGCCTTGCTGTCTGGATGGGCTTGTGGTACAGAGGCCACAGAGTGGGATCACTCACAGCTGCCCACACATGAGAGAGTGGCTGTGACACCACACCTGCACCCAAGAAGCCGTGTCGAGTAGAAGAGAATTCCTTGTAGTAAAACTGCACCTCTTGTTCCTCACCCTGGTAGCTGGGAAACACAGGAGGCAAAATAGAGAGGAGGATATCAGCATGAGGTGTGCCAGGAAAGCCAGGGCAGAGAAAGAGAATCATAGAAGGACCAAAGCACTACAAAAGAACTTACTTCCAGCCAGCTGTTGCCTGGCGGCTGAAGAGGTTGTGGAGATTATCTGAACAAGCAGCCATTACCTGGGGACAGAGGGTAGAAGCCAGGTCTCTAGGTTCAACAGTTCTGCTAACGTTTACTAAATGCCCATTTATCAAGACGAAGAGTTGTTGAAGCTCCCATGCCTTGGTGGCCCTAATCTGCCTGGCTTCTTTCCCTCTCCATCCAGCATAAGTCTGGCCATAGCAACAGGAGGGGGAAACAAGTAGACACAGAGACTCACATCAGCCATTGAGGTGTTGACAATGTGTTTAGCCAAATCCTGGTAGGGAGAGGAGAAGCAGGTCCCTAAACTGGATAGGCTGGAGGGAGAGCAGCAGCCACTGCCCAGGGAGGCTCTGCGACCTACAACAAAGAGATGAAGGCTCTGTAATGACCTGAACACCAGCATGGTGGGACAGTGGTATGGGACCAAGAGTCTTGGGCCAGTTAATCTCAACAGCTATCATTCCCCAAGCTTCCTACTCACTGTGGGCTAAGCTTTTCCAGGTAGATCCGGTCAGATACAGCTGACTGTTCCTCACTGTGGACCGACCCTGGCAACCACCTATCCAAGTGTCTCGGAAGTCTGGTACCTGAGAGTCCTCCTGCAGAATAGCAGATACTTAGAACAGGACATCCAGAAACATCTACTAGCAGTTGCAATGGGACTTCAGGAGGTTGGATGCTGTGGTGGTTTGAATAAGTATAGCCCCCAAAGGCTCATATTTGCTTTGGAAGCCTTTAAGTTCTTGGTCTCAACAAGGCTGACACTGTTGGTTACTGGAAAATGGCACTATTGGGAAGAATTAAGGAGGAAGTATGTCATTGGGGATGGATAGGTTTTGAGGTTTCAAAAGCCCATGCCAGGACCAGTGTCACTAATGAATCAGAAATATAGTGTTCAGCTACTGCTCAGCACCATGCCTGCCTGCTGCCATGATGATAATGGGCTAAGCCCCGAAACTGTAAGCAAGTCCCCAGTGAAATGCTTTGAGTTGCCTTAGTCATGGTGTCTCTTGACAGCAATAGATACCAGCCAACAAGGCTTCATTATCCAGGCCACAGGCTTAAAGGGTTGCTTGCAGATCAGCTGCCATGGCAATCTGGATAACCAGTACATGGGCATGCAGCCCTCTGCCGAATGGCCACAACCCAGGGTCATAGAAGAAGCCACCTGTATCATGGTGGCAGCAGGAAATGGGCCATCGTGGGGGGGGGGGAGCTAGTGTAGGTAATAAAGTCAAAGTGAAGGGGAGATGAGGAAGCAGTGAGCTGTGGACAGCAGACCTTGGCCCTGACCAAGTGCAGCACTGAGCCAGAAGTCCTACTATAGGACCAGAGCCTCTAGATCTCTCTTGTCTTTAGTTAGTAAACTACCCCTAAGCCAGCTGTTCCTCAGTGAAACAAAAACATGGGCCACTAAAGAGGAAAAGGCACCTGCCACCAAGCCTGAGGATGAGAGTCTGTGGGACAGAACTGATACTGAAAGCTGTCTTGTGTGATAGTATGTGTATCATATGTACACACTAGATAAATGTAAAAAAATTTAAATGAGAAACAGTTCTACCTTCTTCCTTACTCTCCTGCTGTAACAGTCTCAAGTCAGTTTTAGATCTGTAACTGTCAGGATTCATTTCACCTAATCACCGTCTTTCTCCACCTGCTTCCACCTCTCCCTTTTGACTAGATATGAGCATTTAAACATACAGAGATGTCTTTCCCAGCATTGAGCTTCCTGAAGCCAATGTTCTGTCATCTCCTAACCCTCGCCTATACAGCATCCACCAGAACTAGAACCATTTGCACTCACGACTCCTCCAAAAAACCACCATAGGCCACAATCCTGTGGGACCACAAGATGCTTTCAGCCCCATCTTCCTGCATCTTTCAGTAGGCTGTCACATGCCCATCAAAATCTGTTCCTCCAGCACCCAGGCTCTCTGCTCCCACCCGTGCTCTGTCTCAGGTTCTTACTGGCTGTCCTTAACCACAAACTGACATCTTGGAATTCTTTTGCACTTGGGCCAATGCCCTAGGCAACCTCACCCGGTGACAATGCTAGACTGGTGATTTCTAGCTATAATCATGAATCAATATTACTAGGACAACTGGACTGGCACTGGGGGCAGGGATTACATCAGAGACCCATTTTATAGAGCAGGTCAAAATTCTTTATGCTTTGTGGGTCAAATATCAGAGCAAGAAAAATGTAGCATTATTAAGAAAAAAAATTTAAAGGCCAAAAAGCAGGAAAAGACTAGTTAGTGTGTAAGGTAAATAACGCCAAAAATCAAAATATAAAAACTATAGAAAAAAAGACACAAAAACTAAACTGCAACAGCACATTAAAAGAATATTCCTGGTATATAAAATGAGTTCCAGGATATCCAGAGTTACACAAATCTTTGTCTTGAAAAACACAAATTTTAAAAAAGGACTAGAAAGATGGCTCAGTGCTTAAAGAGCACTGGCTGCTTTTCCAGAGGACCTGGGTTCAATTCTCAGCACCTACATGGCAATTTTCAACTGTCTGCATTCCAGTTCCAGGGTATCTGACACCCTCACCCAGACATAAATGTAGGCAAAATACCAATGAACATAAACTATAAAAAGAATAATACATCATGCATGCAAGTATTTGGTGTGTATTTAGAAAATTCAAGAAAGCAAGGAATATTACCGAAAACAATAAGAAAGCAAGGATAGTTTCATTCAGCCAATATGAACAAATACACAAGATAGCAATGTCCAAAAACTGAAAAGTAATGCCCTGGAAAAATCATACATGCTCCCTTACAGTAAAAAATATATCTCAGTTTAAACTGGTATGAAATAATAGAAGCATCCCGCTAATGTCTGGAAAAAGATGAAAAAATGTTCTCACCTGTTCAGGATCTAGCTAATGCAGCTACAGGGCAGAAGCACGAAGTAACACAGTAAGGACATGGTGAGAGGTCTAGGATTTGACTGGACATGCCTACAGTCCTAAAGAGATGTAGAGAAGAGAAGCTATCCAATATGATAGCCTGTTTGCTGAGTGTGCCCAATGTGGCACATGTGACCTTAGAACATTTTGGATGTGGTGTCAAGTCACCTATTCCTCCATAAATACAAAGCAGATTATAACCTAACATTTCCAAAAGCAGCTACCAAAAAGCACTGGGATTCCACAGAATGGCGAATGGAAACCTTTATCTTCCAATGAACTGAGAAAGGAGCATAGCAGAAGAAACAAAATATCCCAGGACTTGCCCTAGCTCCACTGCCCAGAAAGATGGCTCCCTTCTCCAGGGGTGAAGGGAAACAGAGTCCAGGATAACTCATCAGTGCAAATGGGACAGGCCTGGCTACTGGGAAGACCCAGACCCCTAACAGGTTTACAGCCTGGCTAAATAAAGAACTTGGAATCTCCCTCACCTGGCTTTAGAAAAAGGATTCACTTTTAACTCACAGTGCAGTGTCCTGTTCCCTTCCCCGCCACCTGCTGGGGTGCTGTAGGCAGAAGACATTTTGATAATGGACCTGTTTGAATTTGTACTGCTCTGGGCACCCAAAATCCCTGTCCCCATCTCTGGAGTCCTATAGAAATTTCACTCTACCAGCAACAAGGGGAGCCACCTCACACGCGAGAACTAGCTTAGTAGTAGTGACTCAAACCTGACGAGAGCATGTGGGGAACAACATTGACACAGAAGGGAAAGAGGGTAGAAGCTGAGAGGATTGTCCCAAATTACTAAAATGACAGGTACCAGTGAAACCTAGATTCCTAAAAGCTGGAAAATCTAATCTAATCTTGGTAAATACTGATGGCCAATTTAAAAATCAAGTGGACATAAAAAAAATAGATCTATTACAAGCAACAATACTGAAACCGCAATAATCTCCCAACAAAGAAAAGTTCAACGCTGGGTGACTGCATTACCAAATTCTACCAAACCTTAGAAGTTAATGTCAGCTGGGCAGTGGTGGTGCACACCTTTAATCCCAGTTCTCGGGAGGCAGAGGCAGGCGGATCTCTGTGAATTCGAGGCCAGCCTGGTCTACAAGAGCTAGTTCCAGGACAGACCCCAAAGCTACAGAGAAATCCTGTCTCAAACCAAAAAAAAAAAAAAAAAAAAAAGTTAATATCAATGCTCCATAAAACAGAAAGGAAAGGAACACAACCAAACACATTCTAGGAAGCCAGGACTATCCTGTTACCAAAGCCAGATAAACACACAACAGCAACAAAACTAGAGGCTAAATTCTCTCATGAATTAAGATGGAGAAATTCTCAACAAAATATTGGGAAACAGAATTCAAGAATACACTGAGGAGCTGGAAAGATGGTGCAGTGGTTAAGAGCACATGCTGCAGCCAGATATAGTGGCACAGCCATTAATGCTAGCGCTCAGGAGGCAGAGGCAGGCAGATCTCTGGGCTTGAGGTCAGCCTGGTCTACACAGCCAGAGCTACGTAATTGAGACCCTGTCTCAAGAAAACAAACAAAAAGAACATGTGCTGCTTTTCCATAGGACCCCAGTTCAGTTCTTAGTGCCCACGTGACAGTTCATAGCTCTAACTCCATTTACAGCAGCTGATGCCCTCTTGTAGCATCTATGAACACTAGGCACACACGTTACACATATAAAAATTCAAGCACACATGCATGCACATAAAATTAAATTTTTAAGAAATTCAACATACCATTAAAAAACAAAGCCGGGCGGTGGTGGCACACACCTTTAATCCCAGCACTCGGGAGGCAGAGGCAGGCGGATCTCTGTGAGTTCGAGGCCAGCCTGGTCTACAGAGCTAGTTCCAGGACAGGCTCCAAAGCTACAGAGAAACCCTGTCTCGAAAAAAAACAACAACAAAAAAATAATAATAATAAAAAAATAAAAAACAAATCATAAAAGCAATCCCACCCATAATAAGTGTTTCATTTAGTTATTTTGTGGCTAAGAATAAACTAAGAAAGTCAAAGACAATGAAAATTGCAAAACACTGAAGAAATTGAAGACAGACACTAAGAGGCTCAGAGGTTAAGAGCACTTCCTGATCTTCCAAAGTACCCCACTTCAGTTTCCAGAACTCACATCTGCTTGTAACTCTACTCCAGGTGATCTGGTGTACACATTTACACAAACACACATACAAATGTAAGTAAAAAATGTTTTAAAATCTTTAAATTCAAATATGGAAATAACTCCCCAAAGTTGATTATTTGGAAGAATTATACAATTACATCCCCATAATACTCAAAGCAATTGACAGATTCAGCATAATCCTAATCAAAATTTCAATGCTATTCTTCATGGAAACAGAAAAAACTAATCCCTAATTCATATGGGAATGTACTCCCAAACAGAAATCCTAAGTGAAAAGAGCAAAGCTGGAAGGTTTACAATACTTGATTTCGAGGAATGCTAAAGAACCATGGTAACAAAGCCAATGTGGTATTGGCTTAAACAGACCATAGAAAATCTAGAAATAAATCTTGCATGCACAGCCAACTGATCTTTCCTTCACAAAGATCCCCAAACAAATACTGGAGAATGGACAGACCACTGGAATGAGTGGAAACATACATCCAGAAGACTGGATCTAGACCCTCATCTCTCACCACCACAAAATTAACTCAGAATGGATAGAAAGATGTTGTTTCCTGAGTGTCTTGCTACACACCACAAGTGACCCTGAACTCATGGTCCTTCTTCCTCAACATACCAACTGCTGGGACTACAGGTGCGTATCACCATGCCAGGCCTTAGTGTAAAACATAAAACTTAGAAATTACTACAGAAGGGCTGGAGAGATGGCTCAGCGGTTAAGAGCTATTGCCTGCTCTTCCAAAGGTCCTGAGTTCAATTCCCAGCAACCACATGGTGGCTCACAACCATCTGTAATGGGGTCTGGTGCCCTCTTCTGGCATGCAGGCATACACGCAGAAAGAATATTGTATACATAATAAATAAATATTTTAAAAAAAGAAGAAATTACTACAAGAAAACAGAGAAAATAATTCAAAAGTGCACAATCAATGATTTTCTGAACATGGCTACAGAGCTTTTAAGTTGACAGTTGAACTGGGCAGTGGTGGTATACACCTTTAATCCCAGCTCTTAGGAGGCCTCAGAGTCAGGCAGATCTCTGAGGTCTAGGCCAGACTGATCTACAGAATGAGTTCCAGTACAGCCAGGACTTAAAAATGAATAAATAAATAAATAAATATATATATATAAATAAATAAATAAAAATTGACAGTTGAGATTATATCACATGTAAAAGTTTCTGTACAGCAAAGAAAATGGCCAGCAAAGAGACAGTTAAAGAATTAAGAATGAATTGGTGATGGTGGCACACACCTTTAATCCAAGCGCTCGGGAGGCAGAGGCAGGCAGAACTCTGTGAGTTCGAGGCCAGCCTGGTATACAAGAGCTAGTTCCAGGACAGGCACCAAAGCTACAGAGAAACCCTGTCTCAAAAAACAAAAATAAAAAAGTAGTGCATCTATGCACCTGCTGTGGGCGGTGGTGGCACATGCCTCTGAGTTCCAGGACAACCATACTACATAGAGAAATCCTGTCTGGTTTGGACATGGTGGGGAATGAGGGAGTCAGGCAAAGATCATGAACCCTAATAGCTCCACTAAGAACTAGACTTCAATTCACAAACAAAGGGCAAAAACCAATGGCCCTGACCCTGGATGAGGTGAGGCACATATGCTGGGCCAACACCCCTTTACCCTCCTTGAGTGATGACCAAATAAGGACAAAGCCTGGGACTTGTTCAGACTTGCCCAAGAATGGAGAAGCTATAGCCTTGGCCTACCCTCACTAGCCCAAACCAATTAGAAATGTACTAATATGATTGCCATTTACATAAGCCAATCCTAAATAGAATGGCCACACTGCTTTTCACATTCCTGTTGCTGTCCTTAAAAAGAGCTTACAAGTCCCTCTCAGGTGTGTGAGACCCCCTATACATGTGGTATAATAAAAATGTTCTTGCTGATTGCATCATGACTAGTGGTTTTTTGGGGGACCTCTCGTGGAAGAGTTGTACACTATCCATGTGCATATTCATATGGGTGTACACACGATGCCCTGCTGTGGGAAAATCCTTCTGTATGCCGTGAATATGTTTTACTCCCATTGGCTAATTATAAAGCTGTTTGGCCTATAGCAAGCCAGGATTAAGTCAGGCAGGAAAGCCAAACTGAGGACTGGAATGAAGAAGGGTAGAGTCGGGGGAGACACCAGTGAGCTGCCCAAGAAGCAAGATGCTAGAGGACAGGTAAAGCCATGAGCCATGTGGTAATACAAAGATTAATAGAAATTGGTTAATTTAAAAGTAAGAGCTTAAAAGTTAGTAATAAGCCTGAGCTACTTGCTGAGCATTTTATAATTAATATAAGCTTCTGTGTGTGTGTTTACTTGGGACTGGGATGTCAGGACAGAAAAGCTACGCCTCATTTAATAAACCATGTGCATATTCATATGGATATACACACTATCCATGTGACTAAGATGAATACTTTTGGGTAGGGAAAATGTACCTTCATGTCACATGGCATATGCACTGTTTAGATGTTATTTTTTACTATGTGCATTTTAATTTATAATGTGAACTTTAAATATTTATCTCCAGCCAGACCTTATTTGGAGCACTTCATGTTTCCAGCTGCTTTCTTGGTTGTAACTAGCTTCTTCTTCATTCTAAGCTGAATTCTTCAGAAGCGCCTTTAACCCAGTAAGTAAATATCAAACTTGCAACCTTCCCCACAAAACCTGGTCCTTCTCTAGCATCCTTCATTGTTGTTATGGCCACCACCTCAGGTCAAACAGGAGTTCAGAACTGAGCAGGTAAAGGTACTTGCCATATAAGCCTGGCAACTTGAGTTCAATCTCCAAGATCTACATAAAGATGGAAGGAGAAGGTAGGCCTTTAATCCAGCACTCGGGAGGCAGAGGCAGGCGGATCTCTGTGAGTTCAAGGCCAGCCTGGTCTACAGAGCAAGTGCTAGGACAGGTTCCAAAGCTACAGAGAAACCCTGTCTTGAAAAAAAAAAACCAAAACAACAAACAAAGATGGAAGGAGAGAACCAACTCCAAAAAGATATTCTTTACTGACACACTGTGGCATCTATCCACAAACACATATAGCACTCACAATAGCAATAAATAAATGAGTGCATGCTGTTTTCAACTCTGTCTCTTTCTCCTACATCCTACCAGTCACCAAGCAACTGCTCTTCTTGCACCCTTATCTGGTGATCTTCACTGGAAATGCTCCATCTTTCTCAATTCTGCCATGGTCATCAATAGGTCTTCCCTGGGCTGCTCTTCTCTCTCCCTTGCAATCCAATGTTCTATTATATATATGCCTGTGTGTGGTGTGTGTGTGCATGCATTCAGGCAGGTGTATGCATGTCACTGCAGCAGCTTTAAAAAAATCTTTTCTGTGGAGTAACATCATCAGACTAGAAAGGGGACAGAATTCTCAGTACACTCTTTTGCCATTCAGCCATCTTAATCTATATTCCATCCACAAGGGCTCTGCTTAGCTCTTCACACTCTGAGGCCTCTCTTCCGAGGGTACCCCTCTCCCAAAAACAGCGCCACTCAGCTCTTCCTAATCTCATTACCACTCTAGTGTCAGTGCAAACAGTCTCGTCAGGATGTCTTCACTGACTCTATAGATCTAGACAAACCACCTGTTATGCTGGCTTGGCATTCCTTCAGTTAGCTCAGTGTAATAACAATGAACATAAAACAAGCAGCTTAACATATCTATCTCGGGGCTGGAGAGATGGCTCAGAGGTTAAGAGCACTGCCTGCTCTTCCAAAGGTCCTGAGTTCAATTCCCCGCAACCACATGGTGGCTCACAACCATCTGTAATGAGGTCTGGTACCTTCTTCTGGCCTGCAAGCATACACACAGACAGAGTATTGTATACATTGTATACAGAGTATTGTATACAAAATAAATAAATAAATACATAATAAATAAATAAACGCCATTTTACTTACTACCTTATCCTAAAATAGTGTCTACTATTTAGGATAAAATAAAAGCTTAAGTTGGGGCTGGAGAGATGACTCAGTATTAAGAACACTGGCTGTTCTTCCAGAGACCTAGGTTTGGTTCCCAGTATCTACACGGTGGCTTACAACTGTCTGTAATTCTAGTCCCAGGGGATATGATGCCCTCCTCTGATCTCCATGGGCATCGTGCCCTCACATGGTACACAGGCATACCTGCAGGTAAAACCCACACACAAAATAAAAATAAATCATGCTGGGCATCATGGTAGATGCCTTTAATCCTAGCACTCAGGAGGCAAAAGTAGAGACAGGCGGACCTCTATGAATTCAAAGCCAACCCAGCCTACATAGTAAGTTCCAGGCCAGCTAGTGCTTCATAGTGAGCCCCTGTCTCAAAATAAATATATTTTTAGCCAGGCGGTGGTGGCGCACGCCTTTAATCCCAGCACTCGGGAGGCAGAGGCAGGCGGATCTCTGTGAGTTTGAGGCCAGCCTGGTCTACAAGAGCTAGTTCCAGGACAGGAACCAAAAGCTACAGAGAAACCCTGTCTCGAAAAATCCAAAAAATAAATAAATAAATTTTTAAAGATTTATTTATTTATTATGTATACAGTGTTCTGCCTACATGTCAGAAGAGGGCACTAGATCTCTTTACAGATGGTTGTGAGCTTCCATGTGGTTGGTAGGAATTGAACTCAGGACTTCTGAAAGAGCAGCCAGAGCTCTTAACCACTGAGCCATTTCTCCATCCCAATAATAAAAATCTTTTTAAAAAGAAATAACAACAACAAAAGTAAATAAAACTGAACATGTACTGTTTTGTTTGTTTGCTGACTTTTTGGTTTTTGTTCTTGTTTTGAGACAGGGTCTCAAAACAAGAAGTATATAGTTCTGTCTGTCCTGGATCTTACAATGTAGATCCATTTGGCCTTAAACTTGCAGAGATCCACCTGCCTCTACCTCCTGAGTGCTAAAATCAAAAGCCTGCACCACCATGCCTTGCTGTATACTACCCAGGTTCCTTTTCCAGCACCCACATTACAGCTCACAACTACCTGTAGCTCCAGCTCCAGGGGGATCTGATGCCTTTGGCTGCTGTGAGCACCAGTACTCACGTGTATACACAGAAACAAATACATAAGCATAACTATAAATAAAGCAAACACACAGAAATGCAAGATTAAAGGAGAGGAAGGCATATGGGAAGGGCTCAGTGGAGACCTGCAGAAGACACAGGTCCTACACATACTTACATCTCAGAAACTTCCTGATGTCTGTCCACTCACCTTGACCTCTAGGGACTGGGGGTGGCCCGAGAAGGCTGGGCTGCTGTTGTAACCAGATGTGATGCCAGAAGACAGGCTACCACTGGAGCTGGTGCACAGGGAGCTAGAGTTGGCTAGAGTTTGTAGTTTTTCCTCTTCCTGGGAAGAAGACAGATAAAACTAGCTTCTGATGATACACCCTCGCTACCATACTCTCTCCTCTGACCTTCCCTCTCACCTCCACAGCTAACCACCACTCTTCCTAGAACCTCCTGCCTACTTCCCAGAAGCCACCACTCTCCTGCTGCCCCACATCCCTGACTCCACACGGAAGCCTCTTCCTCCCACATTCTGGCCTGTGTCAAATATGGTCTGATGAGCATGTAAAGGGAATAGGAGCCCAGCTTTGGGCTGGAAGCCCACTGTCCAAGTGGATCTCCATCAGAGCTGCCAGAGTCTAAGATCTGGCCCAGGTTTCAGGCCTCTCTTAAGGCAGAAGATCACTTCATTCCTCACCTTCAACAGCTGGGAGATGATCTGCTGGCGGATTCTCTGCTTTTCTTGTTCGGTCCGCTCCCTGAGCCGATCTCGAGCCTGGGCAATCTCCACTTTGGCCTCCTCACGGGCTTGATGATAGTCTCTAAGCATCAGCTCAATGTCGGAGGGTAGGTTGGCTGATCTCGACGCTGGTTCTGGGATCCTGGGGAAGTATACAGAGGGGGAAGATGTTCTAACATGATGGGTGCATAAAGTATGGTCCTGCCCACCCTAGCAGGCTCAGCAAACCTCCTGCTGTCTACAAAGTCATCATTTTATGTTCTTAGGAGGTTTCTAGAAAGAGAGGAACGAGCCATTCTAAGACCTAGGCACACAGACTTGCATAACATATGAGTCCCTTTTGTCTAATGCATTCTCATGATTTCTCTCTGTTCATCTTCTGCACAGCTATACCCCATTCCCTTTTATACATCCTATTTCCATTTGCCCTAGACTTCCACATCTACCTCAGTTTATCCAGAAACCTGGAAAAGCCTCTGAGATGTTCAAATTCTAGTCCCTTTCCCCACAGAGCCTGCAGGAAGTGGGCTCTAGATTCATACTTACCTAGTGGTCTCTACGACATCCTTCCTCAGCTGCTGCAGGTATTCTCGGCGTCTGCTGGGCAAGTCAAATTCCCAGGTGGGGAGATCCTTGTTGGGCAGGAAGCCGAGTTGTTTCTGGGGACTGAGGCTTCGTGTTCGACGGAAGTTATGAAGTCGCTCAGCCCTCTCTCTCCTGAGGGTCTCTATGGTCTTTTTCTGCCTGAGACAAAATGTGATTGATTCACTGAAGCTAGTACTACATGGCCTTCACCCTGAAGATCCCTGAGGGGAGCAAGGGCAGAGCTAACATCTTACTGTTAAGTTTCCTAAGGCCCTGCCTTACCTTGCCCACCCTCACCCTCCAGGTCCAGGACCCTTACCTGGTGTAGGGCTTCTCCCAAGAGGGCACAGCAGGTTTTTGAGGAGTAAGCACCTCCCCTGTCCCACTCTGCAGCACCTTCAGCAGGGCATCTGTCTCCCCAAAGCCACGGTGCAGCTTTGCTTCTGTGAGTTCCACACTGAGTGAGGGTTTCTGGACCCCAACTTGCAAAGGGATGTGCTCCAATCGGAGCCACTCAGGATCCTGGCTGTAGTCGTCAGGAGGTTGCAGGGGCCTTTGTGTTTGGTCTGCAGAACTGGAATCACACCTGACCCCTAGATTCTCACTGACATGCAGCCCTCTACAAGACTTATCCTGAACTCTATACCAGTTATCAAACTTGTTATGAACTGGGAGGTCCCTCAGGCTGTGATGCTGGAGATCAGAGGACACACACACATGTGAACTAGGGCAGAGCAGCCCCACAGGTTGGCAGGCCTGAAGTGACTCTACAGTAGGCCTTTGAAGCCCTGTAGCATCAGAGATGGGACAAGGGCTCAGGGGCTGAAGACCTCGCCATGAAGAAGATAGATCCAGGCTGGGCTGTGGCTCCACTATAGACACTGAGCTCTCATCCCCATTTGCTATCCTGTCCTGCCACTGACTTGGCCTCCTGCTGTCCTGTGGACCATGCTCCATGGAAGCCACCCTCTCAGGCACAAAGCTGTCATCTAATTTCAGGCTCCTGTGTCTTGGAGGAGGAGATGGCAGTCTGCTTGGGTCTCCAGTGCTGCTCGTGGGCTGAAGCTGCTGAAGGGCCTGCCCTAAGACACTAACTTGGAGACTAGAGTTCTGCTGTGAGCAGCATGGGGGGCTAGAATCAAGAACTAATTTCTCAGGACACTTTTCTAAGGGGCTCTTGCCTTCTCCATCCAGAGACCTAACTCTCCGAGAGACACCAGACTCATTAGTGGCTTGAGAATTATCCATTGAAGGTCTTGAGTTACCAACAGCAAGGTCAGGGCTGACGTTAATCTCCTGGAAGTCTTCAAGAGGATGAGCTGAGGGAGCTGATAGAGTCACACAGGCTAAGGGGTTGCTCAACTCCTGGGTGCTGGCACTAAATGTAAGGATTGGAGAGGAAGCCCTGTCCACCAGCACGGCACTCGAGGGGCCCATGTTCTTCTGGGTACTAGGCTCCTGGGTGAACTCTGAAGTACCAACTAAGAGCCCTGAGTGATGGGAGATGCTGGAACTGTTGACCACCATGGAAGATTCCTCTGGCTGCAGGCTGGCAGGTGAGGAAACATCAGTAGAAGCTGGGGGGCTCACAAAAGGGAGGTTCTGCCCAAGATGGGCTTTCTGAAACTTCAAGTGTGATGAGGGCACAGGAGGGCTCTGTAGCTTATAGTGGGGACTTCCTTCATGGGGATCTGGGGATTCTGTTTCCTCTGCCCCTTTCTTCTCAAACACTTCTGGGACATCTCCCTTTTCTTGAACCATGGTGGCGATACCTGAGTCCATCACTTCAAGGATTACACTGACTTCCTGAGGCTTGACATCTTGGGCCTGGAAGGGCAGAGGAGGTAAGGCCAGGTCTGTCTGGATACCCTCATCAACAGTGGTCTGAGTAGAACCGTCCATCATGAGGGCCTGTGGGGCCTCATCTGGGGAGTCACTCTTGATGTTCTGCTCCTTTGGGACTACATTTGGCTGAGAGAGACTCCCAAGCAGCTCAGAAGTGCTGTGCAGAAGCTGTGAGAGGTGGAGAGAAAGGTTGTGCATGCTGGTCCAGGAGGCCAGTTCAGAGTCTGACATTGTCCTGGCATCAGACTGAGCAGAGATATCGGTGCAACTCCCGTGGAGCCTGCTGCCTAGGGTCTGTGTTCCCTGCTCAAAGGTATTCATCCTGGCCTGCCCCACAGCACAGCCTGTCTCAGATGGGCGAAGCAGTATGATCTTATCTACTGCAGCTGTGGCACTCCCTCCAGCCAGAGGCCACTCACTCTTCAGACAGCCTCTCCTCTCAGAAGAACCCTCGAATGGAGGTCTCGTGTCAGGATCCCAAGCTGAGGCAACTCCTTCAGATCTAGTCAAGATATGGGGCTTCTCCATGGCAAATGAGGAACTCCCTATTTCCCAGTCTTCCTTTGAACTTTGATCACTCTCAATATTGTTGTGCATGTTTGACTGATCCCCAGTTTTGGCGTCAGTGCTTACATGGGAATGAAATGGGGATCTCTTGTCGTCCAGGGCACTATCCATGCTGGAACACTGAGCCATATTTGATGGTATTAGGCATTGGGGTTTCTGGTTACAAGAGTCAACTGCACTTCCAAACACATACTGCTTCCAGCCAATACGCACAGGTCCCTGTGGACACCAGGGCAGGACAGAGGAATTTATGTCACTAGAACCAAAGTGCAGTACTTCTTTGTCCACCTGAGAATGACAGTTCTCTGGCATACCCTGGACACTCAGTTTATCTGTCTTTCCTTGATGGGCCTGTTCCAAAGTACCAGGCATCCAGTTAGTCATGAAATCAGGGGTTGGCATACATGACACAATAGATGATGTTGGATAAGGAGGAATGACAGGTTTCAGGGGCTCGTGTTCAGTGGGGCTATTGTTCAAGTTACAAGAAGCTTTCTGATTGCAACCCTGAGTCTTTGGAGATGTTGGCAATGGATTTTCTAAGGAATGGCCCCTGAGAAGGGGGCTCCACAATCTCTTTGGCCCCTGTGCATCCTCATCTGTCAGGGAAGGAGACTCCACACTCAAATTTAATTCTTGAAGAGATCGAGATGAGCTGATCACAGAGAACTGAGGTCTAGGGGAGTACCTGGAATGCTTAGTGCCAGAGAAGACTGCAATCACAGGGAGTGCGTGCCTGGGGCGGAGAGCCAGCTGTTCCCTTCCAGAGTAGAGTTGACCAGGAGTCGGGGCAGCAGGCTGTGATGTTCCAATTTGCCCCAAGGGCAGAGAAGCTGAGCCTGCAAGGTCTGAAAACAAAGTCTGGGACACAGGAGACTTGGTTACAACTATCTCCTCTCTTTCACTATCTCTAGTATGACAGCCATCAAAGCCACCTTCATTTGAAGATGTTAGATTTCTGACCTGGGCATGGTCTTTGCCACCTCCTGAAGCTTGCTCTCTTTGTTGCTCTTCTTCCTCCCACGAAGTCTCAATTTGAGGATGGCAGGTGTGTTTTAACCTATGTATAAAATTGGCTTGAGGACCCACGCAGCTGTGACCTCTGACCTCAGTGGAAGGTTGTGTCTTTCCTGAGCAGTGTCTGGTAGTATTTTCTAAATGTCCATACTGAGCTGCTATTACCAGTGTACCATCAACAGATCCTTCATTTAAATTCAGGGTATGTGGTCCCTGAGTCACTACAGGAGGTTCTGGCTTGGATTGAGAGACCTGTGCATTCTCCCCTACAGAGTTATCCTTCCAAGTCCTCAGTGGCTCAGAGTGTGTTCCTGCAGGATTGGTTGTATAAACATCCTTAGGGGCAATGCTGGTCTTCCCTGAAATGTTTTCCTCAGAACCTTCAACTGACCTTCCACCAGCAGCTACATGGGTGAGGCCATTTGCCTTCACTTCTGAGGTGGATAGGGAATAGCAGCGTTGAGCTGGAGAGGAGACAGCAGCTGCAGTGGATGGGTTGGGGACGCTGTTGTCTACAGACCCAGGTTCTACATTAACATGCTCATGCTTGGGAAATCTCTCTACTGTTCTGTCCACTTCACAGTCCCTATATGGAACTATGGAAGGTGAGTGGACAGGATGTGGAGCAGCCTGGGGAGTTCCTTTCCTAAGGACACTGTCTCTATAACACGGCAGAGTGGAGGCATGGGAGCAGCAGGCAAGAACAGCAGTAGGTTGAGAACCATTTAGTTGAGAAATCATTCTGTTCTCTTCCTCCTCATAAGATGAGTCAAGTGGCCTGCTGACTCTAGTTCTCCCCTCTAAGACAAGGCACTCTTTTGGGCACAGACATGGCGCCTCTTTTCTAACTCCACTAAGATGCAGGCTAGGGATCTGACCTACAAGTGGAGTTGACCTTGGATTCTTGTTGTCAGCTCCATGGGCTTCTGCCAGGTCAGAGTCAACATTTCTCCACTGGACAGGATGATACATGTGAGCTTCTGCTTCAGCCTTTTTAGGAGCCCCTGGTTGAACAGCACATGGCGTTGGACTTGCCTTAATTTCTTCTAAGCCAGTAGAAGCATCTGAGCACTGGACATAGTCTTTCTTGGGCCCTAAAAGGCCTGCAGAATTATCAACATGACAGATCACAGACTGACATTCATAATGGACTGCTTTTCCTTCCTGTGTGGTCACTAAGATTTTAACTGAGCCTCCTCCACATGTACAATCTAGACGTCTAGGTTCCTGATACTCTGGGATGCTGTCCTGACTACCAAAGGATATGCCCTCTGCAGTTTTCCATGAAGCTAACTGGCTTTGCCCATGCAGAATCCTGCCAGGATCATCACAAGAAGTTTGAAAAGGTAAGACAGACACTTTCTCTGATCCCACCCTCCCATCCTGCTCTACAGCTGATATAGAAAGAAGCCTGTCTGAGGCCGAAGGATCAACAAAGGACAATGTTCTGGATGTTTCTTTCTTTGTCTCCATGACTTCAGAAGACTCAGACCATCCACTTGCTCCACAAAACTGTCTTGACTCTCTAGTACAATGTCTTTTTTCTAGACCTGGGATTATGTGAGAGGAAGCCAGCAAATGATGCCCTGGTCCTCTGTCAGTTTCAGGGCTGGGCAGATGCTGAAAGTTCCCTGCACTGGGAGGCACGGCTTGCACTTCCTTCTCAGCATCCAAGAGGTCTGCAGACACAGCAGCTGGAGATGCCATATGCAGTCCTCGGGCTTCATTTCCATTCCTGGTGCTTCCCCACCCTAACTTAACCATTTGCTCCAGAGGCCTACCAGCAGCCTCAGAAAAACACCCTTCTTGTGAAGTCTCATAAGGAAGGACTGTCACAAAGTCATTAAGCTGCTTCCTCTGTGCTTTTGCCTGTCTGATCTCTGCCAAGATAGCCAGACATATGGATGCATGTATAGAGGAGTCAGGTAGCAGCGGAGGCTCTGGATCTGGCACCCTCGGTAGAGACAAGGATGTTGAGCTAGCAGACTGCTGATCGGACTTCTCTTCCGTCTGCCTTTCCTCCTCACCCTGGTCACTATCTTCCTGTAGGAGGAAACTGACCCTCTTTTCAGCCTGCCTTGAGACGCTGTCCAAGGAACTGTTTATTTCTTTTTGTACAGTTGCCTCAGATTCAGAACCCAAATCTTCCTGGATAGTCAAGCCTGTTGAAGTGACTCTGAAGTTCCCTCTCTGGTCTTCTTGGGAGCTAGTGCTTCCTGTTATCCAGTCCTCTGTCTCTAGTAGAACGCTCTCTGGTATAAGTGACTGATCATTAGCTCTCATAACTGTGGGCGTCACAGATTCACACCAGGCAGTGTGTGCAGCTGAAGCATCCTCTATACCACTTCCCTGTGGGCTACTGCTTCTGGCTCCTCCACTGTAATCCTGATGCCCTACTCCAGTTGCCAAGGAACTTCTATTAATTTTCAACATTGTAGGCTCTAACATGTACTCAACTGAAGAGATGCCTCTAGTATCAGAGGCATGCAAACAGCTTCTTGGTAAGCTTGGAAAATCCAAGGGTTGGGTACCACTCAGTTCTCTATCAGGAAGAGTTGCAGAGAAGCCTGTCTGATTATGGAACGGGGAGACAGTTTCCTGGATGAAAAATGTATCCTTACAATCCTGGCTTGGAGTTGGAAGTTTTTGGGTCAGTGAGACCGAAGTCTCTTGCAGCTGTCCCCCCTTTTCCATGGCCAGTTCTTCAACTCTCCTGTGAGCTTTTGCATCCTCCAACTCTGAATCACTTGGGAGTTCAACAGTTTGGCTTTCCTGAACACTTCCCATAGTCTCTGTTTCCTTGAAACTTTCCAAGGTCCAAGCCCGGTCTTGGAAGTCTGATGATGCTTTTAACAGCTCGCCATCCTTCTCAGGAGAGCTCTTTACAATGGGCTGCAATGGCAGAGCACTGGCTAACACGTTCATTCTCTTTGAAATGTTGCTAGGCTCTCTGAGAGCTATGTCCTTCTCCAAAGAATCACACATGTCCCTTGCATGCCCATCTACTCCAGGTGGTGGGTGTGAGTGTTCACTCTCAGACTTCCCCTTTTGTGCATGTCCCCTTGACCTAAAGGGGCTTCCTATGCTTTTCTGAACCTGGGCATTACTGATAGCATTGTTACCCTCCATTTCCCTAGCTTCACTGTCTCCAAAGATACCATCCTCAACCTGTATTGGAAAAGATGGCTGACTCTCAAAGAATGGATGTTTTCCAGAACTTCCTGGCATCAGACCATGGTCAGCCCTCTCCTGGTCCTGGCGGTCCTGGAGCATAAACTCTGTACTTGGCATTTGAGAAACATGAAGCTGCTGCTTCTGCTTGGATTCAATTTCTAAGATGTCAGTTTCCAGCTGCATTACACTCCTGATCAGCCTAGCCATTTCGTCGGCACTGTTAACTCTCTTATTCTGTCTCTCTCCCAAAGGTTCTTCTTTGGACTTTATTTCTTGGGATTGCCCATGAACCTTGCATTCTCTAGCTTTTCTTTCCTGAGAGCACATGGCTAGATGGCACCTTTCACAGGTGTACTGGGTTCCTGGAAGACTAAACTCTTCTTGGATGTCTTTGGCAATCACCTCCCTGGGAAGCACTATTTCATTCCTCCCTTCCCACCTGTGAGGTGGGCTCCCACCTCCTGTCATGATCTCCGGGCTGCTTACTCGACTGTGCAGCGATCTGAACGTCAAAGGAAGAGCAGTTTCCTCAGGTAGGACCTTCTCCAGGTCTAAATTGGTGATCTTACCAATGAAGTCAGACCTGGCTCCAGATGAAGACTGGCTGTGAACAGCACAGGCCTGGATCTGTGGTGGGAGTGGGCTCTGTTCTTCCCCACTTGCCTTGGAATCACAGATGAAGAGCAAAGTCTTTGACTCAGACCTGTCAAAGGCGACACTGCAGTGATGCCAGGCAGAGGCCTCTCCTCCTTCCTCGTGGACTGAGAAGCTGTACTTTTTATTTAAAATTTCAAGTTGATTTCCACATTCACAAACTTTGAGGCTGGTAGAAGGGAGATGATGTCTGTTCTGAGCAAAAAAACAGTAAGCAGAATCGTGGTTTCCTTCCTTTCTCGTATTTCTAGAGCATTGCTCCAGTTCTTCAGTGACTTCCATCTTCAGAAGAGTTGGCCTCCTTGTCAACTGCTGAGACTCGTCAGTCTTAGAATTCTGGCCTTGTGACAACTTGGGTAAGTTATTCCTCCAGTTAGCTTTCTGGAGGACCCGATAGCTATGACCAAAGCCCCAGGCTTCCCTGGGGGGTGGGGATGGCACCCAGGCTTCCCTGCAGGCTGGAATCTCTAAGGCAGTTTCTGTCAGGGCATCCCTGCTTTTGGTTACATAAAATGTTTCCAAGGAAGGTGGCTGTAGAGAGGATGGGAAAGGACTCCAGGGAGCAGAGTGCAGGAAGAGCTCTGGACCTGACGGGAAAGTACAAGAAGCATCTGTATGTGTTCCATCTGCTTCCTTCGCATGCTGCTGAGAATCTGCCTTCTCCTCCAGCAGTGGCTGCTGACAGCTGTTGTGACTTAGTCTTGGCTGAACAACAGTGCTTTTTTCGAGAAGAGTCCCATCTTGGGGCCAGTGGTCTGCTTTGGTAGGTAAGATATCACGATTGTGAAAAGCCTTCTTCTGGAAGAAATACTGCCCAGAGGAAGTTATCAGCCCAGGGTTCCTGCTACCCTGAAGGCACCCTCCCAAGCTGGTCTGTTTGACTTCCCATGCTTCTGTCACATAATTTGGTGTCTTATTTCCTGCTATACAGGTCTGTGCATTTATAGATCCAGAAGTCAGTGATTCTAGGTCTGCCGAGTTTGCCCCATTGTAACTCCCTTTCTCGATGGCACTCAAGAGATCAGAAGCACTTTCTAAGTTGCCACTCAAACTGTCATGCTCTTTCTCTGCTCTTAAGTGTCTGATTTTTGATATGTGGACTGGAAAGTAGCTGAAATCTAAATTTTTAGATACCCCAGGGTCAACTGGCAACTGAGTATCTACTTTATCAGAAGCTTCAGCTAGGGAGCTAGACTCTTCCTCCAGGCAGGAGAAAGCTGGCCTGGGCTCTCCCACAGCTTCCAAAACAGAATTAGAGAGTTCAAGGAGATACTTCTGCTGAAGGGAAGCCCAGTCCTTCTCATGAATACTACCTTCATGAGCCAGTGAAGTGGCAGAGGGAGCCAGCACACTTGATGTGTCAGAATTGTGTGACTCTTCAGAGATGCCGTGGTAGGTCATGTCAGGAATTTCTTTGTCCCGGAAGACACCATCAGCTCCTGGCTGAAGGAACCTTTGACTTCCACAAACTGAGGGCTTGGATATATCAGAAGCAGAGGTTATGTACAAACCTGAACTACAGGGTGGCTTAGTACTGCCTTGGGGCAGTTTGTAGCTAGGTGACAGGACTGTACCTGGTGGCTTTACTTCTTCGATATTTAGCCTGTGCCTAGGCATCTCTTCACGGGGCTGAATTTCATGTACATCAGGACTTGGACATAAAGAATGCACAGTCGCTGAGGGGCTGCTGGGATTGACCTTAGAGTCACAAGAGAACCAGGAATCCACAGATACCAGGGGGCTCTCTCTTGTAAGCTGCATGCCTTGGAGAGAGTTGGCTTGTTCAGAATAGCTTGCCTCCATTTCTGACTCGGGCTGCTCACAGTGGGGCTGGAACTCAGGATCAAGGTAAAATGAATTGCTCTTTGTCAGGAAGGCATTAGGCCTGACTCCTGTTCTGTGCTTGATAGGGCTAGGCATGCATGTTGCCTCCTGGTCTACTGCAGGTAGGGCGGCCTTGTGCAGGTGCCAAAAAGTCTCTGTAGGCATCTCATCAGAAGAACCAAGGAAAGGTTCCTCTTGCCTATCTTCTCCCAGTTCTTCAGCATCAGTCAGGCTGTCCAGGGAAAAGCTCCTTTGTGCTTGACCACATAAGGTACTGTCTGAGGGCTTCAGGAGGTGTCTCACAGAGACTGAAATTGAATGCCCATGGTTCATGGTGGAATGTTCATCCCCTGAGTCTTCTGAGGGACTGTGGTACCCTTTCTCAACAAGTGAATCCTCAGATATTTGACTAATGTCACTTTCAGAGTTCTCTCGAGCTGGAAGATGCCATGTTCCCTGAAGGTCCTCTGGCTTCAGCCGCTCCTTTGGGACTTTGGCATAGACATAAGAGAGAGAATCCACTGAGTAACTGCTATCATTGTCAGATAAATCATTGTCCTTCTCTCTTACACAATCCCTTATAGGTCTGGAATCTGTGCAGAAGGCCAGCGCGTCTGGATCCCCTGTGTTAGGTTGTCTTTTTAAAGAAATGCCATGAGGTGAACGAGAGAACTTTTTGGCAATATCTCTGGCCCTAGCTGCCAACACCCTCTGATGTTTTTTTGATGCCTTGCTTGGAGGTGTTGGTTTGGATTCTGTCTGAAAAGTCGTAATTACTTTCCCATGCCCAGCTGCTTGCTCGGCTCCACTGAGATAAGTAGAGTGGGCAGTGGTTTCCTTGGGAGCCTTGTAGGTTCCACAGCTCCCCTCTTTTTGCCATCCAGTTTGTGTGTTGCCAGCGGCTTCTAGTCTCTTAGCCCTTCTGGTCTGTGCAGCAGGGGTGTGGGTCGTTGAACCATCTCTTGACTTTAGCTTTTTAGTTGCTAGGCCCTGGGAAGACATCTGACAGGACTGCTTACTCAATAACTCAATTTCCTGGCTACTGACAGACTCATGGCTCACAGTGAGACAGGTGCCTTGGGTAGAGACTCCCTTCCTGGTTGAGGCTCCCCTGGCAGGATAGTGCCTCCAGCCTGGTGGATGGAGGCTGTTCCTGCCCCGGCAACCTGTTCTTGGAGGGTAAGCAGTAGCCTGGGGAATGCAATCTGCTGATAGGGTTTTTTCTGGTATTTGGTGAATTGGGTCAGGAACAGGTGGTGACATGGTAGAAGGATCCCAGTTCATGAAAGCACTGTGGAAATAAGGAAAGCCATCTCAGAAAAGTAATGTCCCCTATGTACTATCAACAGAAGGAATATAGCTCTGAAAGAGGATGGAAAGCAGGCCAATGCCACTCACCGTGTCCTACAGTCCTCTGCTCAATACATACAAAAGCAGACTGTTGACAACAGAACCCTGGCGCTCAGAATTCTCAGATACATACTGTCACTCAACCCCCGCCCTCAACTGCTTTATCTTAGGAAAAAGTTTAAATGAATTCTATTTCAAGCAGTTGTCCATGTGAGGAAAGCAGGAACAATTGTAATCCCATAAAGACTCAAGCGGATAGATCTAAGAGGTGGTACCATCTACAGAACTCACCCATTCTGCACACTAATAAGAAACAGGAAAGAATGACTATAGGAACTTCAAAAACTTAACAGGTGGCAGTATATAAATCCAATTAGATCTTGATTTGAAAATCCAATTCACATTTGAAGCATCTTGAGAAAATGGAATGTGACCTGGGTTTAGATTCTATCACGCTATCAACCTTGATCTTGATAGATATGATTTGGTAGGTATGACAGAATATATTTTTAGAGGTACATACTTAAAAGAAATGGTGTTAAAATTACATGCTGTTGCTTTAAATACTTTGGAAGATAGGATGGTAGGACTAGGAATGACTGTAGCACATCTTTATAGTTGCTGGAAATAGGTGCTGCATAAGTCTCGCAACTTTGTCCACGTTTAAAGTTTTCCCATAATAAAAAAATTGGTTTTTCTGCCCAGTTATTTAAAGAACAAAAAGGTGAGCAAGCATAACAGCAACAGACATTGTGTAATCTTCCGAGCAAGGCCAAGGATACACAGAGCAAGACATGAGCCTCTACTCCAGGAAATCTGGGAGATAATATGCTTCCCACCCTGGGACAGCAAACAGCAAGTGAGGAGCAGAGGAGGCAGATCCAGAAAGGAGCCTGGGAGTCATATGTCAGTTCAGGGAGGAGGCAGCCTGTGAGATCAAGGAGACCTGTGGAGGTAGGACAGAGAGGAAGCTGCATCTGGACAGTCTAGGTCTGAAACATACATGCAAATGAGGCAAGCTCCTTTAGAAGAAGAAGTGAGCTGGGAGCAAGAGTGGCTCTGCAAGGACAAGAAACAGCCTGACTGTGAAAAGATGCAGACAGAGGAGAGAAGCCTGAAGGACCAGAGGAATGAGCACCTCTCCACCTCACACATGAAGAAGCCCTGGGGAGTAAAGAACACTGCCCTGGACAGCTGGGTTAACTCCAGCTCCTGGTGCACATCACTGGTACCTGTGTAGCCGGGACAGGCGTTGGCTGCAGAGCTTTCGGAGGCTTAGAGAGTTGCAAGTTGTCCATCTGCTTCTACGCTGAGAACCTGAGCGTGAGGTGTTAGAGCTGGAGACCCAACTTGGGGCCTTGGAGGCATCATCATCTGGGAGCCAAAAGAGTGCCCTGAGCTGCTCCAGTCTTCTCTGGGTCTCTAGCAGCCTCCGCTTCTTAATGATTCTCTCCAGCTGGAATGAGACCTTCTTCTGCCTGATGTTCCACACTGCAGCCCGAGAAGTGCGTGTCCACAAGCGCTGCAGCTGCAGCACCCTCTTCTGGCTTTGAACCAGAGGGGATGGTAGAGTCCGAGGATCTGTTGGAAGCCAAGCATCAGGTGCCACAAAGGCCTCAAGTTCTTTCTCTTCTCCACTGTTGTCTTCTTGCTGTGCCTCCTGTAAGCTGGCTAGCCAGGTCTCGTCTCTGAGTAGCCACTGCTGGTCTGGGAACCAAAAACACCCAGAGAGAAGGTCAGCACTTTCTGCCTATGGCTACCTAGACTCAGACATCTCCAGCCATGGCAGGAGCTGTGAGGAGTGGAATGGATTTGATAGAGTGGTGTGGCAAGTGAGAGTTATAGGGTCTCCCTACTGAAGGGGAAGGAAAGGAAGATGTGTAGGCCTCAATGTAACAGTGGACAAGTGGGGCGGGTGGAAATGCACAGACAAGCGTGCCACTGGAGGGACTCAGCAGAAGGTGCATCATTCTGAGGGGCCATAGAGCAGTCCATTTGCTTATTTCCAACCCCCTTGTGTGAGCTTCTGCTCTCTAAAAGAAGGGAGAGAACACCTAGTACAAAAGATTCCATTTTATCACAAAGACAACAAAAGCCAGAATACAGAAGTTTGGCAGCATGGAACTGAAGAAGGCAGGCGAAGCAGACACCTTAGACAAAGGCACCTACTGTCTTTTATCTGCTGACTGTTATGTATCTGGTCCAATTCTGGGTCCTTCTGAACGCTACTCTGCCCTTCTACAGCCTGTTGCCTCAGATTCTCCACATAGCATTGCTGTTGCTCAGTCTGGGCTTTGTGGGAGATCTCGCCATTTCTTGATGTCTGCTGGTCCTTGTCACACTCCTCTTCCAGCACTTTCCTGTGACAAAAGGTCCAGGGTCACCCAAGCAAATCAAACTCAGAATTAAGTCCCTCTGAGCGTACTCCTGAATTCAACAAGGTAGAAAGAGCTTCAGACATCTGGCCTTGGAACAAACAGGTGTGTTGTCATAGGCAACTCATGAAGTCATAGAACAGGAACAGAGAAGAGTCATCAGATTATCATGTTCTTAGAATTGTGGGTTTAGCAGAAACCCAAATTCACTTTCATAAGGAAATTAGGAGAGTAAAACATGTTTTTGTTGTTTATATTTTGTTTTGAGACAGAGTAACCCTATTTAGCCCTAACTGCCTGGGAACTCACTATATAGAGCAAGCTAGGCTTGAACTCACAGAGTTCCACCTGCCTCTGCCTCCTGAATGCTGGGACTAAAGGCAAGTTCAACCACATAGTTCATAAGGAAATCATAAGAGTTAAAGGCACAAAAAGCCAAGTGTGGGGTGGCACATGCCTTTAACCCTAATATTCTGGTTGCATAGGCAGGAGAATTATGAGTTTGAAGTTAGTTTTCCTGTCTCAAAAATAAATAAGTAAAATAAAAGATAGCTAAATTAAGAAGCTCTGTCCAGACTGTGGAGATGGCTTAGTGGAGAAAGCATTTGTCATGTGAATATGAGGATCAGGGTTTGGATCCCAGAATACATATAAAAGCCAAGCAGGCATGGTAGCTATCTGGAATTCCAGCTCTTGGAAGGCAGAGGATTCCCCAGTACAAGTTGACTAGTCTAGAATTGGCAAGCTTTGGTGTCAGTGAGAGACCCTGCCTTAATAAATATAATGGAACCATTGAGAAATGCTAATGTCAACTTTAGGCCTACACACATACTCCAAACGTGCACATTCATATACACACACACAGAAGCACGTTGACCTTTAAAAATGAAAGAACTGAAAGAATTAAGGGTTTCTACTAAAATTTCCCCCAGGAAATACAGAAAAAATAACTTCAGAAATACTGGAAAGAAAAACGGTTAACCCAAAATTTTGTACATATATTTTTATATATGTAATATGTGTGCTTGTATTACAACTCCAAACCTGAGCCACAGTAATGGCTGAATTATAAACACAAACCCATCAGCGAGGCCTAGATAAACCCAGCCAAAACCCATAGAACATCAGATCCAAGAAGCAGAGTAGGGATCCATATATTCTGAATCCCCTGGGGTTACTCAGTTTTCTTCCCTGGGTGTTTCCCCAGTTCTCAGATTTACACTTGCTTGTTTGTAGGAGAGCGCTCATTCCTTCTGGGGAAGCAGCAGCTGCAGCAATTCTGCATGGGGCTGCAAGGAAGACTGCAGGATGACAGTGTAATTACCCAAGCTGCCACACAGACTCAGCCAGAAGGATGTCTCTGCTAAGCACATTTTTCAAGTTCCCTGGGTAGGTAAAAAAAAGAAAATAACTACGCTACATGTCTAGATGTGGTACCAAAACCAAGAGTTCTCATTACTAGGCAGTCAAGGACCTATATCTAGCAATGGTTGCCTTTCATCTTAGGTAACTCCAGCATCCCCTAGATACTGCCTGGTCACCACCTATTGCCAGGACTCTGCTGTACCCTCTGCTCTCCCTGGCAGTTGTCCTCTGCTATCTCAGGGCCTCACAGTCTGCAGCAGGATTTAGCAGTGGTTACTATTACTGTAGCAGCAGTGAGAGCTTCTTCTGGGATCTAGACATTTAAAGGTAAGTGTCACACCCCCCAACTCCAAATGAGAAGTGCAAAGAGCACATCTTGGAGGACAAAATTCCTTCCTGGTCCAGATCACTACTACAAGGAGAAAATGGCCATTTCCCTCCAGTTTAGAAAAAGCTCTGGCCCTCTGAAATGCTCCTCCAGGAATAAACGAGGAACAGCAGCCTAGGATGAGGGCAGCCCTGGAGCCAAGCCCAGGTAAGAGTAGAAGGAAAGACTGCCCACAAATCCAGATGGGTCATGCATTTCCTCTGTCAGTTCCACCCCCTGGCCCCTTTGTCCAATCACTAGCTTGGGAGGCATACCACCTAACAAGGGCTGGCACCAGATACTGGCTACTGTAGATGGATAGGCCCAGCACAACCTATAGGCCCTCAAGCTGGTGCTGAAAGGGCTTGATTCTGAATCAACACTGTCCTCGGATAGAGAGCATCTTCCTTCTGAGTGTTGATGAAAGATCATGTCAGTGCCCATGGAGCTGAGGATTCTAAAGATTTTAAAGGTAGGAGGAGACTACAGAGCACTCTGGGGAGGACAGTGAGCTACCTGAGACAAGAGGACAAGGAAGAAAGGAAAGCAGCTTTCCTGGAGCCTCACAGTCACTGGGGCCATGGGAATGTGGGTATGCCCACTCAAATCCTTTGGTCCGTATCACAGGATCCCTGGAAGGCGAAAGCCACACTCTTAATTTAGAGGTAAGGAAACAGGGTCAGAGAGTAAGTGACTGGCCTGAGATCACACAGCCTTTATGTGGCAGGGCCAGGTGTCAGTCTGTTTGCCCAATTCCAATGCACCTTTTCTGTATCCGGAGCTCTTTATGTTGCAGTGTTGTTCCCGATAAACTCTGCACTTTGAGAAAAACCAGGTCTTCACTCTGTCTTCCTAACAGAAACCTTACCCAAAACAAAGTCTCCTTCATAGCTTCCCCACAAAACAGGAAATCCTCTCTGAGAAAACAAGAACTTTGGCCTTAGATCCTAATTCTTCTTGGCCTGGATATCTTTGTCAGCTTTTCCAACTTGCCCTTCACTCCACAGGACCCCAAGACCTAGGATCACACTCCCTTAAACCTCTGCTGTAGCAAAGTTCAACCTGTGAGCACTCTGTGAGGGTGCACTGCTCACCCCCACCCCAGTCTGACAGCCCCCACTATTGTGTCAGACCCAAGACTGTCTTCATCTGCTATTGACTGTTCCTGACCAGAAGATCCTTCTGTGAATCCTGATTCACAGGCGCTTGGTGTTCTTGCTAGTGATCTCACTGGTACCAAGTCCTCTGCTGAACTTTCCTACAG
The DNA here is from genome assembly GCF_037038515.1 of Microtus pennsylvanicus. Taxonomy (NCBI): domain Eukaryota; kingdom Metazoa; phylum Chordata; class Mammalia; order Rodentia; family Cricetidae; genus Microtus; species Microtus pennsylvanicus. Next base: position 98,986,444 of record NC_134580.1, on the reverse strand, counting down.
TTAGATATGATGGTGACAGTATAGGTCAGTCTAGCTAAAAGGAACAACAGAGCTTCCAGGGGAAACCCAAGAAGGAGATTCTGTATAAGAAGGATAATGAACTAGAAAACCAGCTGATGTCAATTGCATATAAAACTAACTCAAAAGTTCAAAGTTTATCACAAAGCAGGTGAAGCAGGAGCAAGAACAAAATCTCAAGATGCTTTCTTATTGTCCTCGTAGGCCCTGCTGTCTCATGTGCACAGCTATGCATTGCTGGTTATGAGAGAATAAAGAAGAGATTAATTTTTTAGAATCCAGAAGAAGCCATATAATCTGGAAGCTAACAGAAGTATGTAGTATGAGCTCATGCCCCGGGATTTAAAGGGAACTGTGGGGAAGTGAGGTTTAGAGCAGTACCAAAGATGGCTGCTAACACTTGACAGTTATATCTTGTTGGCAGGGGAGATGCATGTCTTTCAGAGAGGAGAGATGAAATATCAAGCAGGAAGCAAATGAAGGCCATGGATACTTGAGTTACAAACTCTGCATTCAGTTCAGCATTTTCAGACTACTCATGGTCAGTTTTTCATTGCTGTAGCAAACGCTTGAGAAAAGGATTCATCTTAGCCCACTAGTTCAGAGGCCCCACACCTCCACAGCTTGGGGCATGAGCATCACTGTGGGGGATGGTGCAGAGTAGCTCACCTCATGGTCAATGGAAGGTAGAGAGGGGATGGGGGAGAATGATGCACCCCCAAGAATGCACCTCCAGTAACCTACTTCCTCCAGCTTTACTCTACCTCCCGAAGGTTCCAGAACCTCAAAGGGTATGCTACAAGATGGAGCCTGCGGGAAGCCTTTCATTTTCAAGCCATAATACTTGTTCAAGTCAATCAGGACCAAATGTGATCAGACCTTTGTTGTTAATAAACCCTTCCCGGTTCCATTCCGTTATGGACTAAGAAGCAAAGCCAGGAGACTCCACTGGTACAAGCAGCAGATTCTCACCTCTCCTTCCAAAGGACAGGACAGAGACCCAGTCTTGAGGCAGTGACATCTCCGTCCAAGTCCAACCATTCCAAAGAGCAACTGCTGTCAAGAGCCTCTCCAACCTGGGATAAGGAAAAAGCAACGAGCCCAATGGAGCATGCAGAAGCTTCCCTAACAGCCACTCAGAAATCGCAGCCAGGCTTACCTTAAGCCTGTTGTGCCGCAGCAAAGCAGCCTCAGCTGGGTGGTTAAATCGGAACTTCTGTGCTTTCCCCAGGGTGATGACAGCTCCTTTGACACACAGACAAGAGTTCAGTCCATGATTGTGCTCTGAGTACATACTGTTAGATAAATTTTGCTAAGTTGATATGTATTAATTATACATCTTGCAATTACAATCAGATAAACAGCAGGACAAGTTTCAGGTAGCATAGTCAGAGAAACTTCATGAAGAGGCAGACTATGAGTTCAGTTTCAGAGAACAGGACTTGAATGGATTAGTACTAGAGTGATACTGACACCAAGTCTTTATAGCACACTAAGAACAACTTCAAAAAACAAACAAACAGACTTCATCCAATCCTGCCTTATGCTCCCATTATCTCAGATGGAGAAACTAAGGCTCAGATAAACAAGCACAAATTTCCACGAGTCATTCTCTACTCTTGGGTCCTAGAAGGAGGATTGTATTAAGAAGTCTTTGGGTCTCGGTGCAGAGGTTGAATAACACATGATTGAAGCTTGCTTTATTGAGCTCTGTGGGGTCCTGAGGTTGAGGATGTCCATCATTCATGCAGATATACACAGGGAGGTAGACAGTCCTACCTTGAGTCAGACGGCAGGAAGCAGTGACCTCTCGGCCATTGACTGTACAGCGTGCCCCTTGGGTAGGCCGGAGAATGACCACCCCACAAGTGCTAGTGATTGTGCAGTGGTCCCTCTCAATCCACTGGCCCTGAAGGACTAAAGAGGTGTGGGGGAGGGGTAACCTGAGTGGGGAAAGGATTCAGGAGAATGACTCTTCCAGTTTTTGCAAGATCCAACCCAACAGCTGACAAGGAAAGAATACCCACCACCTGAAACCACCCTCAACGTCTCCCCCTAGATAAGCCTCCTCCTCCCAACTTCCAGACCCAAAAGCTAGCAGCAGAAAGAGAAGCAGACCCTTAATGCTTCAGAGACTCCTTTTCTCTCCAAAACCAGTAGTAAACTTTTCAGGCACAAATGCTGCCTATGTGTCAGACTACCTACCTATGTCCTGTTCCTGGTCTGAATCAATCCTTCCTATTTTTGTTGTCCCCTCCTGTGGGGAGGAAAGAGAGAAGGCATTTCACAAAGAATACACAGAGACTCAGCCCTGCCCTCAGAGCACAGTCCACACTCATGTGGAATTGGGGTCTTCCCATGCCCATCTCAGCATTGTCAGAACCATTCCCAACTTCAGTCTGGGCTGTCCTGCCTTCCATCCACTTGCTCTGCAGTCCAGGAGGACAGAGGGAAACAGTAACACTATAGGCGTACACAGCACTGACTATGTGCAAAGCCCATCAAGTGCTGACAAACTCTGAAGTCAGGGAATAGATACAGGTGTTGGTCAGAAATTCTCCAGTAAAAGGGACAGACATATTCTTCATTCTCATAGCAGCTAAGGTTAGTGTGGCCTGTGTTTTGATCCAGGAGACTCAGAGACTTTCTATGAGACTTATGAATTGTTACCTTCTTGCTTTGCAGAGGAAGCATAACAGATGCCAAATTCTATGAAGGGTAAAGCACAAATAGGGGGAGATGCTTCTAGAGTCAAAAGGAACTGGAAGAGAGTAGAAGACAGCACAGGCAACCAGTGTTAATATAAGCAAACTGAATTAGTAGAAGACTAGGGCCTTTGGGCCCCAGGATTATGACAAATCTACTATAGAACATACACTTTATTAGGGCAGAGATGCTAACTTGAAGGCCCATCGTCACCATTTCTTAAGTAGACATTTGCTATGTCCCAGGTATTATGCTGAACATTTTGTAGACATCTTTTTGTTTGCTTGCTAGTTTTTAAAAAAATGTTGTTTTTTTGAGACAGGATCTCTCTGTGTGGTCCTAGCTGTCCTGGAACTCGCTCTGTAGATCAGGCTTACCTCAAACTCACAAATATCCACTTGCCTCTGCCTCCCAAGTGCTGGAATTAAAGGCATGCACCACTACCACCCAGTTTTTGCTTGCTTTTTGAGCCAGTAACCACTGTGTATCTTGGGCTGGACTTGAACTCTCACCTTCCCGCCTCAGTCTCCCAAGGGCTGGGATCACTAGCATTTACAATTATGCTTGGCTTTATTTAATACTTTAACACTCCAAATGCTGGTATTACTATTTCCGTTTGTCTGTCTGTCTGTTTTGTTTTGTATTCCAAGACAGGTTTCTCTGTGTGTAGCCCTGGCTCTCCTGGACTTCACTCTGTAGACCAGGCTGGCCTTGAACTCATAGAGATCTGCCTGCCTCTGCCTCCCTAGTGTTGGGATTAAAGGCATGCGCCACCACTGCCCCGCTTACTGTATCCGTATTATAGGCCAGAAATCTGAAGCTCATAAGGGAGTAAATTGCCTAGGAAACCCATTTGCTAAGTAGGAAAGCTGTGGCTACAGCTCAGGTCTCTGAACCCCCAGCCCATGTTTTTTTAGCCTCACCATAACACTGCCCTAAGTGGGAGGTTTTCTAAGTGCCTGAAATCACCACTAGGCCACACTTTCAGGAACAAGAACAGGGAGACCTCGTAGGTTTCCCAAGACAGCATGTGAGAAGAATCCTGGGAGCAATGAAGTTCTGGTTTGCCCTATGCCCCTCTACCTCTCCTCCCTGAATACAAGTCAATAGTTGCCAGCCTCTACCAACACGGCCCAGAGAGGAGTATGATGGCTGATCTTGGTTGTCGACTTGACTATATTTGGAAACCACCAAAACCCCAGCAGCTGGGCACAGGGTTTTAGGATGCAGCCAAAATTCTTCTTTGAGGTGAGAAGACTCACCCTGTGGTGGTTTGAATGAGAATGGTACCCACATTATCATGTTGAATGCTGAGCCCCCAGTTAGTGGAACTGTTAGGGAAGGATTAAGAAGTATGGACTTTTCAGAGGAGGTATATCACTGGGTTGACATTTTAAAAGCTCACACCAGGCCTAGTCTTTAACTTTTTCAACTTTGCAACTTTTAGATCAGATGTGAGCTCTCGGCTACTGCCCCAGTGCCATGCCTATCTGCCTGCCTGCTGCCTGAGGGTCATGGACTAATCCTCTGAAAACATAAGGAAGCCCCCAATTAAATGATTTTTTAAAATAAGTTGCCTTGGTCATGGTGTCTCTTCAGAGCAACAGAATAATAACTAAGACACACTCTAAATCTGGGCCACACCTTCTGGTGTCAGCCTGTATCAAGGGACATGGAAAGAAGCTCCTTGGCTTTTTGCTTGCTTGTCCTCACTCCTGCTGGCAAGCCCATCTTCTCTGCTGCTAAGGCATTCCTTCCCAGGTGTTACAACCTACTTCTTCAGGATTCCAATGGAGACTTAAGACCAGATGAGTCCCTGTGGACTGAACAACTACTGGATTCTTCTGGGAGGCTGCCACTGTTTGACCAGCTCTAAGCCACTCTAATAAATTCCCCCTCCACACTCCCATTTTATCAGTTTTATTTCTCTGAAGAACCCTAACTAATACAATAGGTTAAAACTCTTCATGTTAATTTAGGGACTCTTGATGGTAGAGTACATTCCCCCCAAAAGGATAAGAGCCAAATAATATCGTGAAACTATGACAGAAAGGTGATGAGCTCTCATATAACAAGCACTTCGGTGGCCCTTTGTTTGCTGTTCTTACTTTTGCCTCTTTCCACAGGCAGTTGGTGACCCAAAGGCATCACAAGGTACCAGCCCTCTCTGCTCATCCACTCTTCCTGTCCCACTGAGGAGCTTTCCAATGTAGCCCAAGAGAAAACTGCTGGCAGTGTATTACCAAGGGACTAGTTTCAGGACTGTGACCAAGTAAGCAACTAAATAAAAATGTAAAGACTCTTGGATCACTATTATTGTATAGTTATTTAAGCCACAATCAAAACAAATCATAATAATATGGGGATGGGGCTGAAGAGATGGCTCAGGGATTAAGAGCACTGGCTGCTATTTTTTGTTTTCAGAGGACCTAAGTTCAACTCTCAGCACCCACGAAGCTCACAACTGTCTGTTTACTCCCGTACCAGGTGATCCAATGTCCCCACATTGCCTCTTTGAGCATCGGGCACACACAGGCTACACAGATGTACATACAAGAAAAACACCCATAAAATAAAAAAAACATAAAACAAGAACAAAAAAGAATATGGGTCCATAAAGTACAGAAATGCCAGAATTAGAAATTAACTAAAATGTCGCTTCACTGGTCTACTGATGCACCAAGGAGCAGGGAGGCTCTGAACTCACTAAATGAGAATTAACAACCCTGCTTTCAGGTCTAAGATTCAAACGTAGCCATGGCTCTTAACCCTCTGCTGCTACCACAAGCTTTCCCACCTCACATCTCACTTCCTCTCCTCATTCCAGATTCCATCAGTTATTCAGAAAAGTTCCACCCAGATGGTGACATTTTAACAGATCTAGTCTCTCCTGATCCCTAAGCTCTCTCTATGGTTCTGAATGATGGAAAGATCTAATTAGTTTCTGGTATTTATATGTGTTAAGATAAATTAGGCAAGCACTTCTGCCTGAAGCATTTCACCAAGACAACATTTGTAAAATGCAATGCACACCAGAAAGTAAATTACTTGAGCTTTCCACCTGAGTGCTCAAAGGACTTACTTATCCGTGCACACCAAGGAGCTTGGCTAACATCTTTCCAAATATCCCAGACAAACAGCCTGATTCCTCCAGAGATGGCAGCAATGCACATATCCCCTACTTTTATTTGTGCTTTTATAATGTCTTCTGTAGACATTAATGAGAACAGAATTGAAGCTTCTGTAAGTACAGGAATATTGGCCATGTGAAATGTGTTTTGCCATCCACAGGACTAAAGATCATTTTTGAAGGGGATAGGCAGGTTGTCAACTCTTCAAATTATCCATTTGGAAATGAGGGCTGGCCAGGGCTCTTATTTGGAGAGCCTAGACTTTTACTTGACTTTTTCTAGATGAATGCTTATCATCACCCCCTTACCACCAGTTCCTTAGCCCCTCCCTCATGCGTTCTGCTTCCTCTCTCTTTCTCCCCTCTTCTTCTCTAGGAAGTGCTGTGATGGAGATGGGGTGGGGTGGAGGGCAGGCATTTGTCCTTGTTGATTCCCAGGTTGAATGAAAGACAGTGTGAGAAAAAAACTTTCTGGTCTCTTGAATTTGCCCATGTTTAAGCAGCCTGTATTCGTAGTTTAGAAGTTCTGACATTGTATTCTTCAGAAATAAACTGGCCTCAGACTCAAAGGAGCTTCCTGGGTCACCTTCTGAGCAGCAGGGACTGCAGGCACATGGCACTCTTCTCAGCTTATACTAATTATATTTCTGAGGTTAGGATTCTGCTCTCCTTATTGCACTCCTGTGCTCCAGGAAGCCAGAAAAGCAATGCAAGAGGTTCCATTCCTACCTTAACATGAAGAAATTCAGGCACAGAAATAAATGAGTTACAGGAAAGCATCGGCAGCAGTTGAAAACAAATAATCATTCTGATCTCTGGCTTCCTCTAGCCATTTGCACAAACCCAAACAAGCCCTACCTGTGGCTGGATCAGATTCCTGAGCACAAGTCCTAAGGCAGCTCTGAGCCCTTGGTCTGATCCCTAAGAACATGGCTATGACGTCAGGTTTCCTCCCTTCACTTTGGGCCAGTGCTCAGGAAGGGGGAGCTGCACCAGCCTCCTCACCTTGAGGTGATAAAGCACAACACCTGTGCTGAGCACATCGTCTTCCAAAGCCATCAGGTGTGGCAGGCTGGAGTCGATGACCACCCGAGCCCTCCTCCTGTTGATGTCCACACCGTAATGCTCCATGATGGCCTGCCAGTCATTCCACTTCTGTGCCCACTCTCGAGCCAGCTGATCCATCTGCAGAGGGACAAGAGATGATAGACTCCCTGTGTAGGGAGCAGACTGAGTCCACTCTCACGGTTTCCCCGTCTTTCATTCCTCATGCTCCCTAGAGAGGCCCCTGTACCTTCTCATCTGTGAGTGCTTCCTGTGTTTTAAGCTTTCTTCAATAAGCAAGTATTACTTTCATAAACGGAAGCTCCTTCAATAAATGCTTACATTTTTCTTCAATGAGCATACATTGTTCTTTTAACTAGAAAAAAATGAATGTGTCGTGATTTGGACATGAAATGCCTCACAGGCTCCTGTTTTAAAGACTTGGTCCCCAGCTGGTGTCATTGTTTTCAGAGGCGATGGAAACTTAGTAGGTGGGACCTAATTGGAAGAAGTAGGTCACAGGAAGTATGCCTTAGAAAGATGTAGCATGTCCGTGGTTCCTTCCTGCCTCCCTTTCCCATGTCCCAACTGCCATGAAGTAATTACTTTGTTGCATTATGTTCCCTTACCACAGGCCTGCAGCAATGGGCCAGCAACTATGGATCATGGAAACCTATAATCTGTGAAAACTCAAAGCCTGTACGTGATTGGATGTGTGCACTTCTTCCACTTCCATTGTTCAGTCATGTGTTGTGTGTGCACGTGTACGCACAGGTGTGACTACATGCAGAAGCCAGAGAGGTCACTGGGTAATCTTATTCTACCTGGCTTTTTACATGGGTTCTGTGGAACTGAACTCAGGTCCTCATGTTTGTACAGCAAGATTTCTTACCCACTGAGCAATGCCCTTGGCCCCAAACTAACCTTTCTTCCTCTCAGGTAGCTCTAACTCACAGCAACAGAAACCTAACACAAAATGTTATTTCAATTAATTGATGCTTCTCAGACATCAATACTTACTTACAATTACCCTTCCTGCATTGTTTTTTGATGTGGGAGTGTCATATCAATCTGTTGATTTCATTGGTTAAGCAATAAAGAAACTGCTTCCCTGTCTCGAAAAACCAAAAAAAAAAAAAAAAATAAAGAAACTGCTTGGCCCTGATAGGTTAAAACATAGGTGGGAGGAGTAAACAGAACAGAATGCTGGGAGGAAGAGGAAGTGAGCTCAGACTCGACAGCTCTGCTCTCTGGAGCAGAGACGCCATGCTCCCCTCTCCTGGGTGGAGGCAATTCAGCTCCGACCCAGGATGGACGTAGGCTAGAATCTTCCTGGTAAGCGCACCTAGCTGTGCTACACAGATGATTAGAAATGGGCTAAATTAATATGTGAGAATTAGCCTAGAAGAGGCTAGATAGAAATGGGCCAAGCAGTGTTTAAAAGAATACAGTTTGTGTGTTGTTATTTCGGGGCATAAGCTAGCCAGGTGGCTGGGGTGCTGGGGACGCAGCCCCGCTGCTTCTATTACTACAGTTTTTTCTTTTGTTTGATTTTTTGAGACAATGTTCTCTGTGTTGCCCTGGCTGTCCTGGAACTCATTCTGTAGACCAGGCTGGACTTGAACCCAGAGATCCACTTGCCTCTGCCTCAAGTGTTGGGATCAAAGGTGGGTGACACTGCCCATCTCTGCTTCATATTCTTATGTGCTCCGTTTTCAGGATTCCTCTTCTGACCTAACATTTCTTCGCATATATGTATCACCTTGAGTTACATTAAGTCTGCACCTGGCTCAAAGGTACACAAAGCACTGAGAGGAATCCGACCAGGCTGTATGGAACTTGACTAAAGACATGTAATGATAAAATTGCATCAATAAATGATAAAGTACTGAATAATTACTAAATGCCAGGAACACAGGGTTTCATTTCTTTTTTCTGCTCATATTCAGTCTCATTCACCCTGTCCTGTCCCTCTCCACTCTGGTGGGTCCCTCAAAGTTTTAAAAGTAAATGTATCAAAGCCTAGAGTCCTTAGGTTAAGGACTGAGGGACATGAGGGAACCATGTTAAATTCAAGATCTTTGCTTCCTTTTGCTAGAAACTGAAATGTATGCAGAAAACTTATCCTGGGAATAGAAGAACTAAGAACACTCAGAAAAAAATAGATTTAGGAAAGCAATTTTCTCATAAGGGAAATACTTAGGAAAATACAAATAATTCAGATACAAGTATTTAAAATATTCTAGCAAAATTATTTAAATTTTTCATTAATGGCTTTCACCTTCTGTTCACAACTCTCCTTAATGAACACTGTCTTCCCTGCAGCACATGTGTGCACACTGTCACTGTCTCACATCACTCTCCCATTCCATGGCTTTGCTTTTATGTCATCTTCCCCTCATGCGAAGTGCCCCTCTCCCTCTCTATCAGTCTTTCAAAGTCTAGCTCAAACCTGTTCTCTGCTTTCCAGCATAGGACAGTTGCTCCAAAAATGACAGGTATGATTTCTTCCTTATCAGACACCTCATGAAGCACAGCAACCTGTGTATCCAAGTGGCCTGTGGCCACCTGAGTAAAGACTCTTGTATCCCTTGAACCTTCACTCGAAGTGCTCAATCTGTGAATACATGCTAGTTATCTGACTAGAAAATTTCCTCCATTTTCTGACTAGAAAATCATTTTTTCAGCCGGGCAGTGGTGGTGGTGCACGCCTTTAATCCCAGCACTCGGGAGGCAGAGGCAGGTGGATCTCTATGAGTTTGAGGCCAGCCTAGTCTACAGAGCTAGTTCCAGGACAGGCTCCAAAGCTACAGAGAACCCTGTATCAAGAAAAAAGAAAAAAATGAATTTTTCTAGGCTACTCACACTATCCAAAAGAAGCTGTCATGAACCCGAGAAGATAAATACAAAGAAAGCCATTTACCATCAAGCCTCAAGGGGAAGAAAAATGATCTCTGAACTAGACAGATCCTCTCTGCCCCACCTACGTGAGGAATACCTGGAGAGATCAAACTTATCTCCAGGATACTGGAAAGTTCAACTGGGGCCACTAAACAAACACACCCACCTTCAGGTCATTCCGGAGGACCACCTCCTTCAGGCTTTCATCCAGTTCATCGTTTAATGAGCGGATGTTCCTCTGCACAGAGAAAGGGGGTGGTCAGTTCTGATGTTTTCTCAGTATCAACTACAAATAAGTTCCATCATATACACTTGAGAAGGATAAAGTATAGATAAAAGTATAGACTTCACCACCAAAATTAGAAATAAGTCAGGAGCATTTAGTATTTGGGCTCATATGAATACAAAGGAGAATTAAAATTTTCTCTAGGACCCAATTCCCCATATCTGTCTCCACAGAGAGCAAAGCCAGTAAGGCCAATGTTATCTAGACATGAGATGATACTAGAAGGCATCCAGCTCATCTGAAGCTGCACAGAAAAATCAGGACATCCTTCTGCCTTTGTTCCATCCCTGCCAACTGCAAACATGAAGAGAGGGCTCAGCCGGTGGAAGCACTTGCTCTGCGAGTTCAGCTACCTGAGTAAGAACCTAGAGCCCAACGTGGACGGAGAGAACCAACCTGGAAAATTGTCCTCTGACCTCTACATGAATGTGTGCACCCCTGGTCACACAAACACACAATAACATAAAACTTGAACACACGGAGTATGGCAAGCCCCAGGTGTTCAAGGGACAAGACCATCCGTCATTAGAACATGGAAGAGTTTTGGCTACCACATACCAGTTCAAAGCTCAGCAGCATGGCTTTTAGCCTATCAATCTCCTCCCTGAGTTCTCGGATGAGCTTCACACTCGCATCCTGAAACAAAGAGAACTCAGTCACCACTGGCTCATACTAGGTCCCAAACTGCTGTGAAGTGCTAGTTGGAGAAGTGTTATTCTTTGGGAGTGACTTCTCAAAGTATAATCCCAGGACCCACAGTATCAGCTTCATCCAAGAACTTGTAATAAATGCAAACTCTGGCCCCACCCCAGAAAGCAATTCTTGAGGGTTAAGGCTCAACCATATCTCACAAACTAGTCAGGTGTTTCTTTTGCATATGAGCTTTGAAATCATCACCTTAGAGCAGGCCAAGGAAGCTCATAAATGCTAATCGTCCTATATGATGACTAAATCTGATACATGTCTAATCATACTGCCTTCGAAAACAGCCCCTAGGTGCTTTAGGTATGTCTGTACCCCAGCTGTGCCCTCTGCCCTGAAACTTTTCACTGAATCTCCAAGAAGCAAGAAACATTTGCAATGTTCCTATCATTACTCAGTTTTCGAAACAATTTCTTCCTACTCCCGGTTTAATCCAAAAGAGAAGTCAACTGCAATTTATATAATAAAACTCAGGCACAATTATCACTATCAATTAAAAATAAAAGCATCAAACAGAAGCTTCCAAATGACTTTTCTTAGAGTGACAGTCATACACTCGGGCTCTAAGAGGAATGGCTGTAAAGAAATGACTGAAGGAAGTTATTCATAAAATTATTTGTTGATAACAGTAGAGAGATCAGTGAAAGGCAGAGACTACATTGGGAGAAAAGAGCATCATTTGCAGAATACAAGTCTGGATGAAAACAATGCTCATTAGTGTTTTGTCAACTTGACACAAGCCAGTCATCTGGTAAACTGGAACTATCAGTCTGGTCTATAGGTAATCCTGTGGAGTGTTTTATTGCTTAATGATTGATGGGGAGGGTCAAGCTGACTGTAGACAGTGCCACTTCTAGGTAGCTGGTCCTAGGCTGTATAAAAAAATCAAGGTGAATGAGCCATGGAGGAAAAGCCAGCAAGCAGAGTTGCTCCAAGTTCCTATCTCAGCTTCCCAAGATGATGGGCTGTAATCTGTATGCTGTGGATAACCCTTTGGTGGAGTTCTAAAAAAGATATGCCCCATAAGTTATAGACATCTGAATTTTTGGTCCTTAGTTGGTGGCTGTTTGGGGAGGACTAGGAGGTGTGGCCTTGCTAGAGGAAATATGTCACTGTGAGTGGGTTTTGAGGCCTCAATCCCATTTCTAGCTAGCTCTCTCTGCCTCCTGCATGAGATTGAGATGTAAGCTCTACATCTACTCCACCATCATGAACGCTAACCCTCTGGGATCATAAGCCCCAAATAAACCCTTTCTTCTCTAAGTTGCCTTGGTCATGGTGTTGACCACAGCGACAGAAGAGTGGCAGATGCACCTTTTCTCCCAGGTTGCTCTTCTTCAATGTTTTACCACCACAGAGAAGAAGCTAACTATGACAAATGAGAAAGAAACAGAGGAAACAATAAGGAGAACTTTAAACTGTGTCAGACAAGGACGTCCCATGAAGCCTTACCTCGTTCACCTGTGGCCTGTTGATGATGTTTTTGGCGTTGGATGCGTATCTCAGCGTACTCATGGTCTCGCTGTAGCTGGTGTGTGCAGGGGACACAGCTGAGGTAGAAGGACAGAGCTGAGAAATACACTGATGGGCCCTTCCATCCCAGCTCTTATTTCTTCTTTTTCTTCTTTTTATTTGGTTTTCAGAGACAGGGTTTCTCTGTGTAACAGCCCTGGCTGTCCTGGAACTAGCTCTTGTAGACCAGGCTGGCCTTGAACTCACAGAGATCCGCCTGCCTCTGCCTCCCGAGTGCTGGGATTAAAGACGTGCACCATCACTGCCCGGCTCAGCTTTTCTAGTCTTACTGCTAATGTCTTCACTGCATGAGACACTCTTGAGAGACTGAGGAACATTAGGAGTCAGTATATTTTCTAGGCCCAATACTAGCTCCAAACAGAAGCAGATCCGGCATCCCACTTACTGGCAACCATGATGGTTCTGGAGTTGCCTCCGAGGCTTTCCTTCAGCAGCCACGTCAGTACAGAGTCCCGGTATGGGATGTAAGACTGCCTCCTCACAGATGCCCCTCCACTGCTGGTCCCAGATGTAGTGCTAGGGATCCCACTGTCACCCCCACTGCTGGCTGCACTGCTCAGGCTCTGGCAGCTGCTGAACACTTGGGAGTTCTGGGCTTGATAGATTAAAAAAAAACACAGAAGTACAATACAGAAGGAATTACATAATACATAAACAAAAAGCGACTACAGAACTTAGAGCGAGTATCATACTCTTTCTGCATGTGACAGGAGGCTTTAAGTCTGAGTTTACATCAGACTTTGGACTCAGGATACGGACTGATTCAATGTGATTCTAGAATGATGGTCACTTGTATTCTAAAATCACCAGGTTTTCATGCTCAAACCAAAAAGTGACCTTATCAAAAAATAATCTTGTGTTACCCTATTATGACAAGATGAAAATACTATGAGTTATCCCAAAGTCTCCCTCCCCACTCCAATTACCCCGAGTCCATCAGTAAAATACCTAAAGTGGAGATGACAATTCCCAGAGTCACAAGGGACTTGTTGATATTGGCACCTTCAGTAATCCGGTCCTTGCAGTAACTGGGATCTGCTCTCTCACTAAAACAGACCAAAAAAAGTAAAAAATATAACAAACGGGACACTATCCTACAATGTTTTGGGCGCATCATTTTGTAATAGAGCCATAGAATCAGTTTCCCTTATGTAACTCTTTCCTGTGTCATTATCCTCAAAAACTTTTCTTCTTTCTGGATGCAAGCAGAAGCAGATCCAGCATCCCACTTCCTGGCAACTACGATGGTCTGTAGTTGCCTCCGAGGCTCTCCTTCAGAAGTCAGGTCAGCAGAGTCCCGGTAGGGGATATAAGACCATTAGACTACCTGCCTCCACACAGGCTCCCTCTGGAAATCTTGCTAGTCATTTTTTTTAGGGGGAACTGTCAGAGCACCTGAGGCCAAACAATGCCCATCTATAATACTGATGACAGCAGTCTCTCACAGGTAAAGATGCCCATCTATCTACGGTACTGATGATAACAGTCTCTCACAGGTAAAGATGCCCATCTATCTACGGTACTGATGATAGTCTCTCACAGGTAAAGATGCCCATCTATCTACGGTACTGATGATAGTCTCTCACAGGTAAAGATGCCCATCTATCTACGGTACTGATGATAGTCTCTCACAGGTAAAGATGCTCATCTATCTACGGTACTGATGATAGTCTCTCACAGGTAAAGATGCCCATCTATCTATGGTACTGATGATAGTCTCTCACAGGTAAAGATGTCCATCTATCTAGGTACTGATGATAGCAGTCTCTCACAGGTAAAGATGTCCATATATCTAGGTACTGATGATAGAAGTCTCTGACAGGTAAAGATGCCCATCTATCTATGGTACTGATGATAGAAGTCTCTGACAGGTAAAGATGCCCATCTATCTACGGTACTGATGATAGTCTCTCACAGGTAAAGATGCCCATATATCTAGGTACTGATGATAGAAGTCTCTCACAGGTAAAGATGCCCATCTATCTACGGTACTGATGATAGTCTCTCACAGGTAAAGATGCCCATCTATCTACGGTACTGATGATAGTCTCTCACAGGTAAAGATGTCCATCTATCTAGGTACTGATGATAGAAGTCTCTCACAGGTAAAGATGTCCATCTATCTACGGTACTGATGATAGTCTCTCACAGGTAAAGATTGGTTTAAATTCACATTTTGATGATTTAATGATAGTATCTGTGCATAAGCTGTCTCAAAATTCTATCCCTCCTTTTAGTTTGTTTTTTAAAACAGGGTCTCATTATTTAACACAAACTAGCCAGGTCTGTAGAGTGAGTTCCAGGACAGCCAGGACTGTTTCACAGAAAAACCTTGTCTTGAGAAAAAAAAAGTAAAGTAGTGTGTATAGCTACATATAATTGATATTAAATTAATGGAAAAGTGTATTGATTCAGTTTATTTCATAAGACAGTTGTTTCTAATTCTGTGGTTTTTGTCAAAAAGACAGGGCTTCTCTGTGCAGGCCTGGGTCCTAGTACTCACTCTGTAGACCAGGCTAGCTTCTAGCTTGGAGATTCACCCGCCTCTGCCTCTGCCTCTCAAGTGCTGGAATTAAAGGCGTTTGCCACCACCACCTGGTGTGCTTGGGGAGTTTTAAAAGGTCCCAACAGGCAGTTCAGACTAAGAACCCAGGATATGGAGGAATTTCCCAGTTTCTGACTTTCAAGCTAGCATTCAAGAATTCCTTCTTTTATCATCTCAGGATGATTAAAACATTCAAGCAAGGCAAACCCACGATCATGCCTATCTCACGTAAGGTGGTCAAGGAGCAGGTCACTGTCAAGGGAGCAATAATTCTCCCTGGCTTTGAAATCCCAATTACCTGCCTGCTAGGTCCACAAGGTTGATCTTGCTGGCAGTCTCTGAGGGGAGGTTGTTCTGTAGCGTTGCCTAAAAACAAAGACTGTTTCAAGTTGTCATCCAGAATGATCTGCATTCCTCCCAGGATACTGTCCTAACCGTGTGCCAAGTTCCACATCAGACGAGCACACACTGTCTGATAAGCATCCCCTCACTGAAATCACCAGACCCATAACTGAACTAGGTGTGAACATATTCTGAACCAGACCCATAACTGAACTAGGTGTGGACATATTCTGAACCAGACCCATAACTGAACTAGGTGTGAACATATTCTGAACCAGACTTATAACTGAACTAGGTGTGGACATATTCTGAACCAGACCCATAACTGAACTAGGTGTGGACATATTCTGAACCAGACCCATAACTGAACTAGGTGTGAACATATTCTGAACCAGACTTATAACTGAACTAGGTGTGGACATATTCTGAACCAGACCCATAACTGAACTAGGTGTGAACATATTCTGAACCAGACCCATAACTGAACTAGGTGTGGACATATTCTGAACCAGACCCATAACTGAACTAGGTGTGGACATATTCTGAACCAGACCCATAACTGAACTAAGTGTGGACATATTCTGAACCAGACCCATAACTGAACTAGGTGTGAACATATTCTGAACCAGACTTATAACTGAACTAGGTGTGGACATATTCTGAACCAGACCCATAACTGAACTAGGTGTGGACATATTCTGAACCAGACCCATAACTGAACTAAGTGTGGACATATTCTGAACCAGACCCATAACTGAACTAGGTGTGGACATATTCTGAACCAGACCCATAACTGAACTAAGTGTGGACATATTCTGAACCGTTATGAGCAAAAGATAAGAGGAAGACACTGAAGAAGTCAGTTGTATCAGAGAACATGTAAGCATAAAGACAGGAAGAAAGAAAGTAATGAATACAAGAAAGTAATCACGAGGCATAAGAAAGAAATCAGTAAGAAGGAACAACCTACCTGTGCGCAGTGGATAGTGAAAATGGCATGAGATCTGCTGCTGGCCTCATGAACATGGGTGGCTGCTGTGATCCTGTGTATACACGGCAAGACAGTTAGTACAGGGACTGTTTAAGCATGGTGGACCTAAGGGACCCATGTGAACATAAGAAATGTTAGGACTGAGGTTAGTGAGATGGTTTAATGAGTGAAAGCACCTGCCACCAAGTCTGACAACCTGATTTCAATCCCTAGAACCTACATGGCAGCTCACAACCATCTGTAACTGCAGGCCTAGGGATCAGACACCCTCTTCTGGCCTCTGTGGGCACAGCACACATGTAGTGCACATACATTCCAGCAAAACAATTATTCATATGAAAGTGAATACATTTAAAAAAGAAATTCAAGTAGTTCAAAGAAGGCAGAAGCAGCACTCTAGGTGCTGTTACTGACAATAAAGGGAGAGTGATGTCACACTAGCTAACATTAAAACAGTTTTGAAATTATAAAAGCAAAAATCCAGAGTGTGGTGGTTTGAAAGAAAATGGCCTCTAAAGAAAACAGCATTATTAGAGGCCTTGTTGGAGGAAGTGTGTGACTGTGGGGGCAGGTTTTGAGGTCTCTTTTGCTCAAGTTTTCCTCAGTGTGATTTTCAGGTAACTTTCTGTTGCCTGCAAGATGTAGCTCTCAGCTACTCCAGCACCACATCTGTCTGCATGCCACCATGCTCCCCATCATGATGATAATGGACTGAACCTCTGAAACTGTAAGCAAGCCACCCCAATTAAATTTTTTTTAAAGTAAGAGTTGTCGTAGTCGTGATATCTTTTCTCTACCTCCCAATGCTGGGAAGGAGAGACAGGAAGATCCCAGACTGCTTGCTAGGCAACAGGTCTAGCCAATCAGTGAGTTCCAGATTTGGTGAGAAACCCTGACTTAAAACTAAGGTGGAAGGCAGTAGAGAAAGACATCTAACATTTACTTTTATATATACACATACATGAATACATAAATTAATAAACAAATACATATTTAAAAAACCAACAAGCACACACATAGGTAACAAAAAGACAAGTGTGGTATAAATGTGCTTCAAGAAATCTCACAGAGAGCTAATAAAGCAGAATATTCATCCAGCAGCATAAAAAAGCCTTTGGAGCTGAGATCTTGAATTACGCTGATGCCATGTTTAAATGAAATCCATCCCAGTGTTAATCCCAAAAATCATTGAGTCTCCCCTTTATCTAAATCCAGGTCAATGGTCCTTCCATCTGAGTGTTAGGATTACAGCTGTGCATCATCACACATGGCTTACAGTGGTAGGGGTCATACCCAGGCAAATGCTATACCAACAGAACTACATCCCCAGCTCCTCGAACCCCCAGAGGACTCAGGTTCAATTCCCAGCACCCACATGGCAGCTCACAACTGTCTGTAATTCTGGTTCCAGGGGACCAGACACCCATGGTAAAACACAAACTCACATTTAAGAAAGAAAAAAGATGCCCTGGAAATGGAGGTACAGACTGCTGCAAGCCTTCATGTGGGTGCTGGAAATTGAATTTGGATCTTTAAATTCACTGCATAGCCTAGGCAGGTCTCAAACTTACAATCCTGCCTCACCCTCTCCAATGCTTGGATCATTTTTTGTTTTGTTTCGTTTTGAGACAAAGTCAGTCTCTCTCTTTTCCTCTTCTTCCCTGGAGCTGACGACGGAACCCAGGGGTCTTGTGTTTCCTAGGCAAGTGCTCTACCACTGAGCTAAATCCCCAACCACCAGCTCTATGTAGCTGGAACTTGGTATTTGGACCAAGCTGGTCTTGAACTCACAGAGCTCCACCTGATGTGCACCATCCAGCTAGAATCCTAGCTCTTAACGATTCAGGAGCTCATCTTATCCTGAAGACCAGGCGTAAGTTCTTCTAAGAGAATTCCAAGAAATTCTGAAACTACAATGTTAAGTTTAAATGTTTCCTTTGGTGTTTTTTTTTTTCAGTTAAAGGACCTAGTATTAACAACATAAATACAAGAGTATAATTTTTTTCTCCTAGTGAAAAGTTTCCACCTAGGGGTTTATTAGTAATATCCCAGGTACTCGAAGTAGCTGAGAACATGAAGCGTTAGCACAGTGCACAGCAGTTTCTGGGGCACTGTCTCAGCTAGGTTTCCAAGGCTGTGAAGAGACAACGTGATCACAACAACTCTCATAAAGAAGACATTTAGGGACTGGAGAGATGGCTCAGTGGTTAAGAGCATCTTCCAAAGGTCCTGAGTTCAATTCCCGGCAACCACATTGTGGCTCACAACCACCTGTAATGAGGTCTGGTGCCCTCTTCTGGCCTGCAGATATACACACAGACAGAATATTGTATACATAATAAATAAATATTAAAAAAAAGAAGACATTTAATGGAGTTGGCTCGCTTACAGTTTCAGAGGTTTAGTCCACTATGATCATGAAGGGGAGCCTGGCAGCACGCAGGCAGACATGGTGCCTGAGCTGTGAGCCCTATATCTCACTCAGAGGCAACAGGAAGTCCACTGACTGTTACATTAAGTGAAGCTTGAGAAAAAGACCTCAAAGTCCACTCCCATAGTGACACAATTCCAACAGGTGTGGCCCATTCCACCCGGAGGTCTGGATTAAAGGCACGTGTCACCCAGCCTCCTCCAACAAGGCCACACCTCCTAACAGTGTCACTCCCTGAGTTTACGAATACATTCAAACTACCACAGGCACTTAAGTTACTCTTCCTAGATTCATATGCCTATAGCCTTACACTGCAGAAAGCTAGGAGAAAAGTTTCATGAATCATTTTATCTTTGCCAAACTGAGAGACGATGGTATTGCCCTATAGTATCATGTCCAGAACAGACTCCTTTGTAGACCTCGACAACAAACCTGGTTTACCTGTTTGCTATCCCCTCCTCCAGGAGCTGTATAACTTGCGGGTAGTTGGTAACAACATGCTGAGACAGACCTGTCAGTTATGAGAGGAGAAGAGAAATCAGATGGAACTTCTGGTAAGCTAACCATTTCTGGTAGGCTTTTGTCATTCTTTTTATTTACCTTCTCCCCCATGTGAGCTGGGATCAGGCCCAGCACAGTGCACATACGCAGTCAAAGGACGATTCACAGGAGCCGCTTCTCTCCTTCCGCCATGTAGGCCCAGGAATGACAAGGACCCTAGGCCCAGTCAGTCATCTCTAAAGTTTTATTGTGTTTCTCTCTGTGTCTCTTTGTTTTTTGATTTTTGAGAAAGGGTTTCCAAAAACAGCCCTAGCTGTACAACAGCTTCAGCTGTCCTGGAACTTGCTTTGTAGACCCTCCTGCCCCTGCCTCCTAGTGCTGGACTAAAGCTGTGCCCAAGCACACTTTCATTTATCATTCTTATATCACTTCATAAGCTAGAATCGAACAAACTAATAAATCTGTATTGAAACCTCTCATCAGGTGGTGTGATGGGTTCTAGAAAGGCCAGCGTATTTCCACAAAGATTAGCTTAGAATTCATGAAGTGGCCACGCAAACCACAAATAAATTCCTCACAGCTTTACTATGGAAGTTATAAGAAATCTCCTCCTCCTCACTGATTATTGTTGGCCCTCACAAAATTCCCGACAGGAAGGTGATATTTTATCCACAAGGTGGCAGACTCAGTTTGGCATACAAAATGTCTCTCTCCTTTTACAGTTTACAATATGAAAGTACACTGTACACTATACAACACATTACAACCAAATGCCTCAGAAGTCGAGGCCAAACAAAAATGCTGAGCAAATTGGAGCAGCAGTGAGGGTGGGCTCTGTGGATGCAGCAAGGATAGGATGCGCCATTACAGAACGGGAAGGCATGAGACAAGGGGAAGGGTCCTAAGGACATGAAGAAAACCTTTATGGAAACTTTGAGCTAGAGAGCCTCTGCAGACTATCAGAGACTTAGGAACAAGACAATGCCATAGGTCTGCTGCCTACTGCTAAATACATGTCTAAGAAGACTGACAAAGTCATCTGAATAGTGACTGGATTGCAGCAGGGTGGCTGCAATCGATTTTCTTAGCAACTTTCCAGGAGTGAAGACAAGGGCTGTAGCCCACAACAAACACAAATATCCACCTCCAATTTTTGTTTCTTACTTTTTCAAACAGGATCTTGCTCTACCCAGGTTGTTCTGTAACTCAGGACGATCCTCTTGCCTCAGTATCCTGAGTGCAGGGATTATAGACATAATGGCTGCTTAGACATTCACGTACAGGAAGAAACCCAGAGGTCTACAAAGTAGAGTTGGAAGTAAATAAGCCTTTGCGAAGACTGCAGCTAAGCTTCAGTCTCACTACTTCCTAATCCCTCATGTTCATAGGAACTTAGTATAAAAAAGAGAGATACCAGTCCCTAAGAACAGGTTTACAAATACTGTCTGGCACAAATCTTATTAGCAAACCAAGCATACATGTGGACCTGGGAATACAAATGAAAGATATCCAGGAAATATGGAGATGCTGGAATTACCAGGCAGATTTTAAAGCAACTCTGCCTGGTATTTTATTTTTTTATTTTTATTTATTTTTTATTTTTTTTGGTTTTTCGAGACAGGGTTTCTCTGTGGCTTTGGAGCCTGTCCTGGAACTAGCTCTGTAGACCAGGCTGGTCTCGAACTCACAGAGATCCGCCTGCCTCTGCCTCCTGAGTGCTGGGATTAAAGGCGCACGCCACCACCGCCGCCCGGCTTCTGCCTGGTATTTTCAAGGACTTAACAGACAAGATAGTACAATTCCAGAGGAAACTGGGAAAGAATCAAGTGGAAGTGTGCTGAGCTTTCCTTCCTATTTCTGGAGAGGAGGGAGGGGAGGAAGGGGAGAGAGAAAAACAGGAGGAATAGGAGGGAGAGGGGCAAGGAACAGTTTGAAATGTGGAATATGACAGTAACCACATATTGGCTCACAACCATCTGTAATGAGATTTGGTGCCCTCTTCTGGCCTGTAGGGATACATGCAGGCAGAACACTGAATACATAATAAATAAATCTTTTTTTTTTTTTTTTTTTAAAAAGTGTGTAGCACAACTGCCCAGCTCCAGGAGTCTTTTCTTTCTTTTTTGTTGTTTTTTTTTTTTGCTTTGTTTTTGTTCTTCAAGACAGAGTTTCTCTGTGTATCAGCTCTGGCTGTCCTGGAACTCATTCTGTAGATCAAGTTGGCCTCAAACTCAGACATCTGCCTGCCTCTGCCACCTGGCTCCAGGATCTTTCAATCACTGTATCTAGGTACTTATTTATAATCCTTTATTACAATGTGTAATTGTTTGTCTTATGACACTTCCACCAGATTTTAAGCTTGGCTGTGAAGGCAGAGCCATGTCATGTCAGCTTATCAGCATACATCCAATGTCCAATACAGTAAGCAGCACACAGAATCCAATCATTGCACAGGCTGAGTAAGTGATGAACATTAGGAGAACTTCTACACCTCAGTTGGCTCTCCAATTTCCAGGGAAGAGGAGCTCACCTTGGACATAGGGTCCCATCTCTGGGTGCTCTCTGACCCTCAAGCTATAGGACTTATTTTGACTGGATTGCTTCAAAAGATCTCTCACCCGTTCATTGTAGATCTCCAGGAAGCTAGAGACACAGAGAAAAAGGAAAGACAGTTAGACTGTGAAGGAAGAAAGAAAAACAATGGGTTGAGAATCAAAAGGTTCTGGATTCCTGTTCTGGCTCTGATAAACTTAAGACCTCAATCAAGCCAGGGTCTCCCTTATGTGTCTTTCTACAAGTGCAAAGCAAGGTTCTGACCTCTGGCTACCACTATTTCCCCATTTCTAACATCAGTGCCAATTTGAGATTCACTTTCAACGGGTTATTTTAACGTAGTCTGAATGGCTTTCAAATGTGATCCTTTTGTTGTTCTGGGTTTTGTTTGTTTTATAATATTTGTATGGGGGACGTATATGTGAGTGCTGGTGCTCTCAGAGGCCAGAATGAGTCCATCCCCTAGACTAGATTATGAACCACCAGACACAAATGCTGGAAATCAAGCTTGGCTTCTCTGCAGAAGCAGTATGCACTTGTGATTTGAATGAGAAATTTCCCCCATAGAATCAGGCATTTAAATACTTGGTCTCTAGTTGGTGGTACTATTTGAGGGAGGTATAGATGGTGGTTGTGGTTTGAATGAGAATGGCCCCCATACACCATGGGCTCATATATTTGAATGCTTCGTCCTTAGTTGGTCGAACTGTTTCTGAGGCACTATGAGGTGGAAGTGTCAGTTGGGGGAGGCTGCGAGGTTTCAAAAGTGCACACTAGCCATTCCCGGTTAGCCCTCTCTGCCTAATGCTTGTGGATCAAGATGTAAGCTCTCCAATATTCCTCTCACCATGTTCCCTGCTATGGTGGTTATGGCCTTGAACCCCTGGCACCATGGATGTCACATCAAATGCTTCCTTTTGTAGTCACCTCGGTCCTAGTGTCCTCTTGCAGCAATTGAAAAGTAACTAAGACAGTGAGCAGAACAGCCTTACTGGAAGAAGTGTGTCACTGGGGCAGGCTTCGAGATTAAAATCCTCCTGACAGTCCCAATGAGGAGCAGAAGGAGGGAGAACATGAGCAAAGAAGTCGGGACCACGAGGGGTGCACCCACCCACTGAGACAGTGGAGCTGATCTACTGGGAGCTCACCAAGGCCAGCTGGACTGTTACCAAAAAAGCATGGGATAAAACTGGACTCTCGGAACATGGCGAACAATGAGGGCTGATGAGACGCCAAGGACAATGGCACGCGGTTTTGATCCTACGCAATGTGCTGGCTTGGTGGGAGCCTAGCCAGTCTGGATGTTCACCTTCCTAGATATGGACAGAGGGGGGAGGACCTAGGACTTACCACAGGGCAGGGAACCCTGACTACTCTTTGGACTGGAGAGGGAGGGGGAGAAGAGTGGGGGGAAGGGGAGAGGGGTGGGAGGAGGGGGAGAAGAGTGGGAGGAGGGGGAGAAGAGTGGGAGGAGGGGGAGGGAAATGGGAGGCTGGGAGGAGGTGGAAATTTGTTTTTTTTTTCTTTTCTTTATTCTCCTTTTATCAATAAAAAAGAAAAAGAAAAAGAAAAAAAAATCCTCCTGACAGTCCCCACTAGTTCTCTCAGCTTCATGATTATGGTTTAAGATATGAGCTCTCAGCTTCCTGTTCCTGCTTTTTGTCAGCTTGCTGTACCCACCATTATATATCCTAACCTTGTGGAACCCTAAGTCCAAATAAACTCTTTCTTCTATCAGTCGCTTTGGTCTTGGTGTTTTATCATAGCAACAGGAAAGGAACTAAGATAGCATTTTTTTAGTTAATTTTTTAAAACTTAATTAATATTTTTTCCATTTATTTTACATATCAATTACAGATTTCCCTCCCTCCTCTCCTTCTGTCCCTTTCTCCTCCCATCCCCCCTTCCCCATCCACTCCTCCTCTGCCTCCATTCAGAAAGGTGCAGGCCCCCATGGGCTTGAACAAAGCAGGGCACATCAAGTTGAGGCAGGACTGAGCTCCTCCATCTGCATCAAGGCTGGTTGAAGAAATCCAGCATGGGAAACAGATTCCCAAAAGCCATCTAAGCATCAAGGACAGGTCCTGGTCTCACTGCTAGGAGCTTTACAAATAGACCAAGGAACTAGGACATTTAGGGGTCTGGAGCTTGAGTTCTTACCTTACTTTTATGCTGCGGGAAGAAGGCAGTGAGGCACAGTCATCTTCCCTGATGAAGAGAGCCTGCACAAAATCAGAGGGTCAGATTTCCCTGAAGGGAGCTGACATAGGAAACTTACTCTGAAAGTACATCATCAGAGAGAGTCTATACCTCACATATCCGTGGGGTCAGCCCAACAGAAGCCTGGACGACAGAAAAAGAAAAACATTATTGTTCACTCTGGGCAATGCCCCTGCCCTCCTCTTACCCCCAAACACCCGGGATCCTGGACCCCCCCAAACACAGAGGAGGGGTGTGTGGGCTTAGTGCTAGCTAGCCACTATAGAAGGACGTATAAAACTTGAGGCTGGCACTATCAAAAGACACAAATGAGAGGCAGATTATCACCATAAGATAGATAGGAGAAGCTGGCAAACTTAGACATGTGCTTTCCTGCAATGAACTTTATCATTTTCCACCACTAATGTGGTCTCTTCTAGATCCCTACTGTGTTTAGATCCCTAGATACAGAAGCACACACAAACACCCTCTGCAAAACTGCAAAAATCCAAAGAAGTAGGTATTTCCTCTATCTCATAACCAGAGGCTTAAGGTTTTATCCCCTTTGACCTAATAGGATTTTTTTCTTTAATTTCAAATGTCTGAAACCACACTAACCACAGACAAAGGGAACAGTGAGCTGTACCCAGAGAAGTGGGCTATTTTTTCAGATTGTTTCTATACAATGTTATTTGTCAACCAGTGCCCAGGTCATCTCACTAGCATACTTCTGTATCTTCTATGTTTGTTTGTTTGTTTTGTTTTGTTTTTTCGAGACAGGGTTTCTGGAGCCTGTCCTGGAACTAGCTCTTGTAGACAAGGCTAGCCTCAAATTCACAGAGATCCACTTGTCTCCACCTTCAGAGTGCTGGGATTAAAGGCTTGCATCACCACTGCCTGGCTAGAAAGGGTATTCTTAAGGAATGCTATTCCCTTAATTTTATTTTTAATGCTGTTGTCTGTTTTGAGACAGAGTCTCAGTGTGTATCCCTGGATGGCCTGGAACTCATAAAGATTTGCCTTGCCTCTACTACCTTCAAAGATTAAAGGGATTAAAGGCATGTGCCACCATACCTGGCATTATCCCCTCAATTTTCTGTGATTAAAAACAACTTGCATTATACTCTACATTTTTAAAAGCCCCCAGCAAAGCTACATCTCTTGCTTTCTTCTAATATACATAGCTTTGAAAGCTGAACACAGCATTCTTATCCCTGTATAGCACTAAAATGCAGTCCAGGTTTAACCCCAGTCAAATTGTGAAGCTTTATGTGATAAACCTGGAAGTAATACATATATCCAGTGGAACCAACAAGGACTCATTGTCAAAGGGAATCATGAAAGTCCAGTTTTTCAAAGTTTCACAAAGAGAGACTAATTATACAAACTTTATTGTTCAGGTAAACTAGTGAAATGCCATTGTTAAGTATAGGAGAGGGTCACACGCATGCCTTTAATCCCTTTAATATTGATTATGGAGGTCATGCTCCATATCACAGTGGTAAGGACAATGTAAGATACAGGTTTGTTGTGACATTAGGAAGATAGTTCATTCCAGTGCTAACACTTACTGGAGTCCCCAGCATGGTATATGTCTTCCCAGAGCCCGTCTGCCCATAGGCAAAGAGGCATATGTTGTAACCTTGGGCAGCTCCAGACAGTACTTCAGTACCCAAGTCCTGGAACACCTGTAACAACAAAAGTAGAAAGTTTATTGATCCATCTTCCCACAGCACATTTAAAAAATACATTAAATCTAAAAAAAAAAGATAAAATTAAAATATTGGGACTAGAGAGATAGCTCAGCGGTTAAGAGCACTGGACCTCAGGTTCAATTTTCAGTACCCACATGGCAGCTCACACCTGAACTAGTCATTCATAAGAATCACTTCAGCTTCACAAGAAAAGATTTTAAGGGAAAATTCAAATTGCTCAAATATTCTTAGGTACCTACTGAGTACTAGCCTCACTTTTTGTTTGTTTAAAATACGTTTCCTAGTCCTTTTTGTTTTCTTTTTTTCCCCAAGACAGGGTTTCACTGTGTAGCTCTGGCTGTCTTGGAACTTGATTTGTAGACCACTGCCCAGGGCTAGTCCTTTTAAAAAGGATTTATTTTCATTATCTGCATGTAGGTGCATGTAGTATGTGGAGTATGTGCACACGTGTGTGAGTGCATGGTGAAACCAGAAGAGAGCATCAGAGTCCATGGAACATAAGCTACAGGCAGTTATGACTACTTGGTACAGGCACTAGAAACCAAACTTAGGTCATCTAAAAGAGCAGTAAGTATCTCAAATGGCTGAGCAGTATCTCAGTCCCAGTGTTCTGTAGTCTAACACAAAAGAGCCTAAGGCAGGACAAAGATAAAAAGGCAAAAACCTGTCCTTCCTGATACACAGAGAAATGCTCACTAAGGCTAATGAGGTGGTTACAGTGAAACACTGCTCAAGAAGGTGACTCATGGTCTGAAGACCCCACAGGACCAGCTAGAAGCTAGAGAAAGCTGTCCCTGACAGTCGCTCCTCTGACTGCTGCTCCTGATAACTGGCAGGTTCTGCTGGACAATCGCTTCATCTGTGGTCAGATTTTGTGACTAATTCAGAAACCACCAGTAATCCTCATGTGGCAACTGCACTTTAAGTTTCTAGGTTTCCTGAAATTTCAACTGAACTCTGCCAGGCAGCATCCTAACACTCTTGACCACTGATGCTGGTCTTGGTGGGAAGCAGAACCCAGTTTTCCACCTCGGAGCCCTTTCACTTGCTGGCAGCTGGAACAATGACACACACAAGGAGGCTGCCAAGCAGGTAGACAGTCCCATTTGACTTCCCGAAGAAAGACACAAAAGCAGAACAGCAGATGACAAGTTCTCCAGGAGTGCCCAGCACAGCGGCGGAAGTGTCAACTATGGCGCTCGTGCCAGCCTACTCTGTGTGGCACTGCCTGCGATTCCTGCTGCCGCGGGGGCCCCAGTGCTTTCCTGATTATTTTATCGACTTCCCTTTCAATTCTGTGAAACATCTAGTATGGTTCCAGATTGTGGTGTGCACCTAGTCTTGTGCTTCAAAGTTGGTGATCCTAGGCAAGTTCCTTGCATTTTGTAAACTCCAGTTTCTCCAGCTGTAAGATGTCTATCACACAGACTGCTGTAGAGACTGCTGTCACAGGTGAAACTGGGGGCAACCAGGTAAAGACAGGAGCTAAGTCAAGACTACATCCTTTCGTATTCCAGCAGCTGCACTTAGGCTTCTTGGCAGTGATTGCTTCTGTTTGCTTTTTAATGCATCCATGGTCTAGGCAAAAGGCCAAAAGAACCCAGGGTGCAGTGAAGACTTGAGCTCTGTTCAAGAGAGATCCTTCCCATGGAAGAATTCATTCACTATTTGAAATATCCTCCACACACTCCAGCTTCCTGGGGCAGGAGGTGAGAACAGAGGTGGAAACAGCGAAGGGCCACATCTAAATCTAAACTTTATTTCTGCCCTGTTGCAGAATTGTTCATACTACCACTCTGCTGTGGCAATAAGGTTTACCTTGTATTCGAGGCCAGAGCTAGCAAATAGCTGACCAAAATTAGCCATAGAGGTTTTGGAGGACTGAGGATATATAGAGAGACATGGGAAGTAGTAGAGAGATGCTTAGAAAGATGTGTGTTCTTTGGATTAAGGAAGGAGACAGAAAGGAGGTCACTAGTTACTTCGCTGCCCCTGATCAATCTGGTTCTAACCCCATATCTGACTCGGGAGTTTTTATTAATAATAGAATAATTTAGGTAATCGTTACTACCCACAGTTTATGCTCAGCTGAGCAGAGTAAAGAGAGAGAGAAAACCAAAGATTGTTACTTCGTTCATGTCCTTATCCAAATGCCTATGTGTTCTCTGAAAGTATCACTGAAGAAAGCACTATAGCTGATGATAGAAGAATATCAACAGGATCAGGGCTCCAGTCAAGAATGATGGAGACTAAGACACAGTACCACAGCTGGGCGGTGTTGGCACACACCTTTAATCCCAGCACTTGGGAGACAGAGGTAGGCAGATCCCTGTGAGTTCAAAGCCAGCCTGGTCTACAAGCGCTAGTTCCAGGACAGGCTCCAAAGCTACAGAGAAACCCTATCTAGAAAAACATACAGTACCCACTCCTCAAGAGGTGGTAGGCTTAGCTCATCAGAAGATCCTGGAAAAGCCACAACCTTAGAAAGAGGAAAACAGGGAGATAACACATGTTCCACTCCACCCATGTTAACACAATGAGACATAAGCCATGTCAGGGGAGCAGCAGGTGACAATTGGAGCTCGAGGTGTCAGCCCATCAGTAGGAGACTCTCTGGTGGGTGAGGCAAGGCCCTGAGACTACAGACTCTAGGATGTCCTTTGATTCTGTTGTGCCTTTACATGTTGCTGTTGCTATCTTTCTCTGGTATCTGGAATGGTGTGAATCGGGTGTGGGGAGATGCCCTACTGCCTGTAATGTAATGTGTTTATCTCATGGAAACATCCTGCTCACTGGACATTTTTACCTGTAGACTATAATAAAAAATGACTTCTAACAGATACTGTTTAATTGATAATAATAATGTTATATTATACAATATATTATATAATAATATTAAAAATACAGAGTTGTGATAAATAAAAGTAACTACAAGGAAACGTCACACAGCAGGGGTCTATGTAAGGGGTCACTTAAGGAGCTGCCTAGATCATAGCTCAAGTTAATGATTAAGAGAAACAGTTGAGTCCCAGGAACCAGGCTGGCTCAAATTCCTTTAATCTTAGAGCTGAAAGACTCTAATGCCAAAAGACATAGTCACGGGTCTCGGTGTGCATCATTAGCTGAAACAAAGCGTTTTTACCTGTACTCTGTAAGAAATTTAGCACAGTCACTGTATGGGGTAGATATATTGGATTGAACAGCCGTATTTCAGAAGTACCTTCATCTTGAAGAATCCTTGTAGAAAACAGTGAATGTTTTGCCAAGGGGTCCTGTGGCCATCCTATGACTTTGGTCACAAGACACCTCAGGTACACTTGAGGCTCTTGTATTATTGTGTATTGCACACAATGCATAGTGAATGACTAGAATCATGGAGGCATGTGATGGTCTTCAGTAAGATGTGCAAATTTAGATTAGGGACCTTGGTATGAGGAAATATTGTATAACAATCAATAAATACGCCTTTGTATGGCTGTTTGGGGTCCAGTCCAAGCCCAGTCCATTCCAGTTCAGTCTATCAGAAGAGGCTGGGCCTTCCTGCTGCTACATGGGCCTTAAAAAATACAGAAGAATAAAGAAGGAAATCATCAAGAGATTGAGTGAGTGTCTTTTTCCTTAACACCCTCAGACAGAAAAGTCTAATGTTGTGAATTGCCCTTTGAACCCTGTGCTGCTTGGAGGCTGGTCCCCCAGGCAGCAATACTATAGTGGTATTTCATTTGTATTTTAATAAATAAATGTTTGCCAGAAGATTAGAGAGTAAAACAGCCTCACTGTTCAGCCTTACACACACCTTTAATCTCAGTAGCCCCACTAGTTGCAATAGAAACTGGGTGGTGCATGCCTTTAATCCCAGTGGTGCATCCCCTTAATCCAGGCCCTAGGGAGGATTATAAAGTGGGAGGAGACAGCTCTCAGACACAGTCTCATTCTGAGATTCCTGGAGGCAGGATCGCCATTTTTGGATGGAGGTCAAAGTAAGAGCCAGTAGCTGGCTGTTTTGCTTTTTGGGTCTTCAGGTTGAATCCCAATTTCTCTGAGTTTTTACTAATTGTGCCTCACAATATGACATCATAGTCTAAGAGTTAAGATAAGTCACTGAACTACAGTCTGCCGCAGACACCAATTAAGAATAGATAGGTGACTTCCTTTATTTATTTTTTAAGAATTCAAGTAATGGAATATATATAATGCACGGCAACTGTAGACCTTTTTCTTTCTTCCTCTCTCTCTTTCTCCCTCTCTCCCTCCCTCCCTCCCTCCCTCCCTCTCTCTCTCTCTCTCTCTTTCTTCCTTTCTCTCTTTCCTTTTTATTTTGTTGTTCTAAATAGGGTTTCTCTGTGTAACAGTCCTGGCTGTCCTGGAACTCACTCTGTAGACCAGGCTGGTCTCAAACTCAGAGACCCTGCCTGCCTCTGCCTTCAGAGTGCTGGGACTAAAGGTGTGTGTCACCATGCCCGGCTCAGACATCCCTTTCTCAAATCCAACTAGAATCAACAACACTGCTGACAATTTCCTAACAATGGTTCATCCAAGCATAGGGGCGGCCTACATATTCCTAGAGGGATTTGTCACTGATAAGTTGCTTTGGTTTGGATGGGTTTTATTCTGTTAGGTATTATGTTCTCTAACCAAGTGGACTCATAGCAAAAGTAATTGTAAAAAGTGCATATGGACCCAGCAGTGTTAGTGCACGTCTTTAATCCCAGCACTCAGGCAGATCTCGGCGAGGTGGAGGCCAGTCTGGACAGCAAAGGCTGTTACACAGAGAAAGCCTATCCTAAAAACAAAAGCAACAACAAAAAAAAAACATATGGTTCCTGGATAGCTTTGTGTCATCTTAACACAAGCTGGAGTCATTTGAAAAGAGGGACTCTCAACTGAAAACAGTGCCTCCATAAGAGCTGCCTGCAGGCAAGTCTATAGTGTATTTTCTAAACTATTAATTGGCATGGGTGGTGGCATCCTTGGGCTGGTGATCTTGGGTGCTATAAGAATGCAAACTGGGCAAGCCATGAGGAGCAAGCCAGTAAACAGCCAGCAAGCAGCCAGCACTCCTCCATGACCTGCATCAGCTCCTGACTACAGGTTTCTGCCTTGCTTGAGTTCCTGCCCTGACTTCTCTCAGTGATGAACTGTTATCTGAATGTGTAAGATAAAATATGTCCTTTCCTCCCCAAATTGATTTTTGTGTTTTATCAAAGCAATAGAAACTCTCACACAATTCCAATTCAGGATGAGAAAGTATTCAAAATAAGTACTAAATATTAAATTCAAATGTTGCTACCAGAACCTTTCTAGAAAAGAACTAGGAGGGGTGATGTCTCAAGTCTGAAAAGAGTTAGGTTTTAGAGGGAGTAGCAAGACCCTTTAAACCAGAACGTGGTTCTAGACAATTGCTGGCACTTATGATGCCATTAGTTACTCAGAGAGATTTTCGGGCCCCAGAACTGTGCTTAGCCTGCCGGTCACGGGAGTGATGAGATGACGACTAGAGAACACATGCACTCACTGACCCACATTCCCTTCAGGAAGATCTGTAACTCAGTAGGGCCAATTAAACTCTTCCTCCAAACAGATGCACTGAGAGTTAATAGGCAAAAACACATACTTTGAGATTTCTGTGTTGAAAAGCTGGCTCTCTGGCCAAATAACCTGAACTCAGTTTCCTCATTTGTGAAATGAAGATAATACTCCCAGCTCAGGGGCTGGAGACAGGTTAGTGGTAGAGTGCCTTGCCTATCAAATTCCAGAACTACAATCATCATCATCATCATTCTTAACATAGGGTTAACAGGCATCACTTCAGCCCTGGCCCAAGTACAGATCAAATGCCTCTGTTCCTCTGGAGCAGATCACGCCACAGGAAACAGGCGTCAGCCTGCATATGACATTGGCAGATGAAAAAAGACTTCCTGTTTGTCTGGTGTTCAGATCAGGCTATGTCCTATGTTAAGTTACTCCATGTTGTACAAAACAGTAGATTTTCTGGCTGAGCACTGCCCGAGGAGGCTCTACAAGCAGCTTTTGACTCCGTTTCAAAAGATGACAGCCCTGAGTGACCCAAAAGCTGTACCCTCTGTCTGCAGCAGTCTGTCAGAACACACTGACAAATGACGTATCCCCAGGACTACAAAGGGAGCCACCCAATACATTTCTTGAAGAGAACTGAAACTGTGAGAACACAAGGGCATTTTAAAATCATATAAGGGAACTGAGTATAAGCATGCCTTTAATCCAGCACTCAGGAGGCAGAGGCAGGGAGAACTCTAAGTTCAAGGCCATCCAGGTCTATAGAGTGAG
This sequence comes from Microtus pennsylvanicus, assembly GCF_037038515.1. Taxonomy (NCBI): domain Eukaryota; kingdom Metazoa; phylum Chordata; class Mammalia; order Rodentia; family Cricetidae; genus Microtus; species Microtus pennsylvanicus. Next base: position 98,954,541 of record NC_134580.1, on the reverse strand, counting down.
TTCCAAGATAGTCAAGGCTACACAGAGAAACTGTCTCAAAAAAATGAAAATTAACAGCAACAAAATTATATAAGGGAAACTGAACCCAAGAACTTACTAGATATACCAGACCAACAAAAGAGTGTGATTTCCTTACCTATCCCCCAAAAAGTGATGGACACCTAACACTATGATGGCATGGTCCCATACCAACCTATCTTCCGATATCTAGTATGTGTCTCATGGATTGAGAATCCCCAACTCGACTTGGTGCCCTGCTGTAGACACAGCCTACTTAATTGCCTGCTTATCCCCCTGTTTGCCTGTGTTTGCCTCTCTGGACCTGCCACCCCCTTTTCTGATTTGGGTTTGTTTCCTTTCATCTCTAAGCTATAGTATTACTGGGACTATCTAAATGTGGTCTGAAGATCACAGGGCACAAATACAGTCATTTCATTTTTCAATTTTGAAGGCTACATTGTGGCTATATCACAGAATGCCCTCTTGCAGGAAGTGCATACTGAAGCATTAGGGGTGACATTAAAATGGTTCAGGTGTGGGGTAAAATCTTTAAATGTACTGTCTTCTTTTTAAGTTTGTAAATGTCCCCAAAATTCTATTTTAATAAAAGGGCTGAGAATATAGCTCAGAGGTAGGGTGCTTGCCTGCATATACAAGAAACTGGATCCAATTTCCTAAAAGATATTAAGAAAGTAACCAGAAAGCACACCATATTTGGGTTAAGTCTGGGTCACATGGCTATCAATGTTGCTACCACTTTCTATGTGACTTTCTGGTGTCAACCACATGCTGTGTTTCTTTTTTCATCGTTGGTAAAATAAGGATGAGAATGAAAAACTCAAAGTTTACTTTCATAATCAAATAAATCAAATATGAGGAAATAATGTATGAAACTGCTCATCAAGCATAAGATATTTCACAATCTTACTGAGACAGATGAATAGTGACAATGAGAAAATAAACATGTTGCTGGCATAAGAAATGTGCTGTATGTGCTGGGAGGTGGTGGCACATGCCTTTAGTCTCAGTACTTGGCAGTCAAAGGCAGGTGAATCTCTGAGTTTGAGAGCAGCCTCATCTACAGAGAGTTCCAGGACAGCCAGGGGTACACAGAGAAGCCCTGTCTCAAGAAAAAAAGAAAAGAAAAAAAAAGAAATGTGCAGTGTGCTATGCACTGCATCACCAGGGCATAAATTAGACCAGGTGATGTTCAAAATAGAATCATCCACCAGAACTTCAGTACAAACACTACTCAGAAAAGGAAGTGAAAACCACAAGTGGACCAGCACCAGTGGAAGCTGACTACCCTGAGCTCACTGGAACAGGAGAGAAGACATCACCAAACCTGAGATGAGGGAGGCAGGTAGGATGCCAGATCAAGGAAAGTCTGACTTAATGATCACCAGCCTGGACCAGTTCCATAGCAGGAAAGTGCCCCCCCCATCTCCTGACATGACCGTGAACCTCCATACATGTCTGCACACCACACATACACATACACCGGGAAAGGAAAACAAGCCTAGATGATTGCGTCTATGTGGAAAAAGTTTTCCGCCAATTATGCTGCTAGGAGCATATTTCCTGTTTTTAATCTTGTTTAGTCTAAAGGGTCTCACGAGGCCAATGTTAGCACTGGAGACACAAGCGACCTGGTTTTATACTTTAGCAAGGCCAGTTGAAGCTCATCTCATTTTTAGGTTTGGATTAAGAGATTAATTTTTGTGATGACCTGTGGGGTATCTGCCTCAGATATCCCACTTACAGTACAACTTCCTGTCTAAAGCCATAGTCCCCTCCCCCAGCCTTAAAGCCTTTGCAGAAGGAGTGGCTGCACGCTAGTCACAATTCCTCAACACGCTGGCCTCAAGTCACTTCTTCCGCTTCAGCTCTCAGAAGCTTCAAGTCCATCCCAAACTATACAAAACTAACTCTAGTTTAACACCTATTTCTGGAACAAATGGAGGCTGAGGTGGGGAGATCTCAGTAAGAGGCCAGCCTAGGCCACACAGGAGGATTCTGTCTCCAAACAAAAACAAAAGCATCATATATATTAAAAGTCTTCTGGATTCATTCTGGAGGACTTGCGTTCGTTCCCCCTCTGATTTGAAACTGGACACCCTAGGGTACAAGACAGATGAAAGAGAACCTACTTGGAAAGACAAGAGCCAGGAGTACTGGGTTATACTAGGAAGAAAGCACAATGAGCTAGTGCAGGCCTGGAATCTCAGCACCCGGGAGGCTGAGACAGGAAGATAGCAAGCTGAAGGTTTATCAGGGTTATATAACGAGTTCCAGACCAGCCTTGGCCACACACTCAGACCCTGTCGCAAAACTCAAAGAAAGAAAGTAGCACAATGACTACATTGTGACACAGATCCTAGTCGCCTGTGGGAGCATTCCAGCTACACTTCAACACCTAGCCCCTGGGTCACAAAGGAGTAAGTAGCATTCTCATTCACTGTTATAAAGTACAAACTATTGTCTCTATATCACAGAATACTCAAGTCCACTGAAGTACTCAGGTAATTTAGGATAAAACATCCTGATTGCATCCATAGACAAACACTTGCTCTGGTTACAGAACTAAAATCAGGTGGTGTTCTCCACTTCTCAGAAAGAGAGGAGTCACTAAGCAGGCCTGAAAATAACATGTCCTTCATTCATGACTGTTGGTTCTTTCTACACTACTGTAAGACTTAACAGTCCAGTATCTTCTAAATGTCAGATACTTCATTTCACACTTCAAATATCAGAGGGCATCATAGAGTGAGGAGATGGGGCAAGTTCATACAGCACTTAGGAGGATCTAGTATAAAAGTCAAGACTTTGAGGCAGCAGACCTGGGTTTAAATCTAGGTTCCACACTTTCCAGAACTGCCATGAAGAAGAAATGATATAACAGAACTCAAAATACCCAGTCTACCTAGAACAGGGTGGCCCTCAATAGGCCACGTGGGGTAGCACATACTTGTAATCCTAGCATGAGGGTGGCAGGGGCAGGAACAAGTTTGAGGCCAGCCTGGTCTACACAGTGAGAGTCTATCTCAAAACAACAACAGCATTTTAAGAACCCAGGCAAGATGGTACAAGCCTGTAATCCTAGCACTTGAAAGGTAGGGGCAGAAGGCTTGTCCACACAGCAAGTTTAAGGCCAGTGTGAGCTACATGGGACTCTGTCTCTCCAAAACCAAAGTCCTATTTTCTTCCTATAGAAGAAAGTTGGTTATGAAAATGTTTCCAGAATTAACTCTGACTTTTCCAAACCCTGAAACCGAATCACTAAACTTCATGGAATGTTTCCAGATCCTTGAAGAGAAGGAAGTTGTTTACTTTCTTAAAATGGATGTGGACAGAAGGAAAAACCATACCAGCCTGAAACCATGACATGTCTGTGTTTAACATCACCACAAACAAGATGACCAATTTAACATGAGAGGAATAATAGAGAGGAATTAAGGGTTTCTATTCTTGTCAAATTCCATCTCAACAGAGTCGCTGCTTCTCCCAGCTACAAAGAAGCTGTATTAATCTTCCTCCTGTGTAAACTCAATGAGTATCCCTAAGATGCACCTGTCTTATACCTAAATGCTGAGCTTCAGAAATAAGAGCTGAACAATGAAATGAGAGACAAAGGAATAATCTACTATTTCTAAGAAATGTGTAAGGCAAATGAGCACATTTTTCTGCTTGCTTCTTCCATCCCTGAGGGACAGTTACTTAGGAGACCGTGTATAAACTAAGATAATTTTAGGGCTCAATTCCACATCTGCCTGAACTCCCCAGTGTAGCCTGAGGCATCTTGTTCATTTCCCGGTCACCCAGGCCCAAAATGATCACACAGAAACTGTATTATTACAACACTGCTTGGCCAATAGCTTAAGCGTATTTCTAGCAAGCTCTTACATCTTAAATTAACCCATTTTTATTAATCCATGCATTACCACGAGGTCATGGCCTAGTGGCAAGGTTCTGGCGGGTTCCCACAGGCATCTTTCTCCTTGGGTGGCTACATGGCATCTTCCTGATTTGTCTGTTCTCCTCCTCTATCTGCTTAGAATTCCCACCTTGCCCTATTCTGCGCTGCAATAGATCTAAAGAAGCTTCTTTATTAACTATTGATATTCACAACATACAGAGGGGAATCTCACATCACCCCAGGGTTCTGCCTTTTACAGCTTGAAAATCCATGGGTGCAGTGGCCCATGTCTTTAATCCCAGCTCTGGAGAAGCAGAGGCAAGTGTATATCAGTGAGTCCAAGAGCAGGCTAGTCTAACATATCCAGAGTTCCAGACTAGCAAGGGCTATATAGTGAGACCCTGCTCAAAAATGAAATAAAAATCCAGACTATGAGTGATGCCTGGACAAACTGTCACTATTGGAATTCAGGCTTTTATTGCATTCAGTCTTGAGGGAGAGGGAATATAAATACCCCGTACTCCCTGCTTCATAGTTGAAAAATACTATCTGTCTTCTATGTCTTTCTGCAGAAACAAGAGAGATTTCTATTGACATTTAGACAATTGAACCAAGGGTCCCCCATGAATCTCGTACATGATATACTGAGGCCAGCCTCAGCCAGATGATTCACACACCTTGGACTAGATGGAATACATTGAATACTTCTTGACTTTGTTGGCACAATACTGACATCTACAAAGTTTACATACCAAACTGTGCAATTGAGTTACAAAAAAACAGTCAAACAGTCGCACACTCACACACACACACACACACACACCTCACACATTTGAATTAAGTTGACAAGTTTGCATCGGACTGCACTCATAGCTATCATTGGCCCCCACGTGCCCTACAGACTCCTGGCTGAAGGACAGAATGAAACCCAAGAGGGAACTCCCAAGTTAAATTAGTGACTCACATGATGCTCTGAGAAATCAGATCCTCTTGAAATCCAAAGAGCTGAGGTTAAATATGTGTGTGTGTGTGTGTGTGTGTGTGTGTGTGTGTGTGTGTGTTACTTTCAAGTCTTAGGAAAGAATGTCTCTCTCACTTTTTGGAAGAGAATCTACAGACTTAGGTTCTATCTTATTACAAACTAAGCAATCATATTGTTAATCAGATTTTAAAATGTTTTCATTAGCATATATTACCTAGATATAATTTGTTTCATTATGAAATTTTCATATGGGTACATAATATATTTCAATTACATTCTCCCCTGTTTATCTTTCTTGCCTTTTTCCTCTCACTCTAACTCCCTTATACTCTCTCTTCCTAACTAGCTCCCCTTCTAATTTCATGTGTCTGTCCCTTTTTGGCTTATTTTCAACGATTTAGTGGACCGTGCACTTTATCAGTGGCGATACCACTGAAGACAATGTCTCTCCCTCCCTGACCACTGATAACTGCTTATAAATTCTCAAGTAAGCATGGGGGCCCGTGAGTCCCTCCCACAACACAATTCTGGCAGGCTCAATGTAGTCCAGCTCTTGTGTAAGTAATCACACCTGCTATGAGATTAAGAGTACAACAGCCCTGTCACGCCTGGATGCCAGTGTCCCACACCCTTCAGCTCCTTTCTCCAGCTCGTACACTCCTTCTGCCCCATCTTCTATAATATGAACAAAAATTTTTATACTTTCTTTCCATCATTGAGAATAACAATTTACCCACCCCTCTCTTTGTTTTTTGTTTTGTTTTGAGATAGGCTCTAGCTGTCCTGGAAATGACTATGTAGACCAGGCTGACTTTAAACTCACAAGAGATCCATCCACCTCTGCCTTCCAAATGCTGGGATTAATATGGGTACATAATATTACATTCGCTACCACACCTGGTATATATCTCCCTTGAAATTCCATGAAAAGCTTGGGTAAAATGTGTGTTATTTTCCATATTGTTGGACTGAGGAAAACTGCTCAATGGACAGAGTGATGGCCATGCAAGTGTGAGGACCATAATCTGTACCCCCAGCACCTCTAACTAAAAAAAAAAAGTGGGAGCCAGTGGTGGTAATGCACACCTTTAATTTCAGCACTTAGGAGACAGAGGCAGGTACATCTCTGAGTTTGAGGCCAGTCTGGACTACTGAACAAGTACCAACACAGCCATGGCTACAAAGAGAAACCCTGTCTCAAAAAAACCCACACATACACACACTCAAAAAAAAAAAAGAAAGAAAGAGAAGAGGAGGGGGAGGAGGAGGAAGAAGAAGAAGATGATGAAAAAGAAGAAGGAAGAGAGAAGAAGGGAGAAGAAAGAAGGAGGAGGAAAAAGAAGGAAGAAGAAAAAGAGAGAAGAAAGGCTGGGAGAGTGTAGTTACCCCTTGTAATCCCAGCATCTGGGAAGCAGAAGTGGGAGAGTCCCTACAATAAACTAGGTAGGTAGATTAGCTAGACTTGGTGAATCCTGGGTTCAGAGAGACCTTACCTCAATAAAACAGTGGAGAACAGCTGAGGAAGGTCAACTTCAGGCCTACATATACTTTCAACACACATACAGACACACACATGCCAGCACATAAGCATACCTTCCTGTGCACACAAACATGCACACATACACAAGTAAAAAAGCATAGTACTTACCACACTGTGATTATCTGTCTCCTCTAAAATAGACACATCAAATGTGATGCTGATTTAAGGGGAAAGGTTTGAGAAAGGAGGACCAATCAAGCAAGAGCAAACAAAACCAAGATGAAAACAAATTATTTCTCCTGTCATCTCTGTATATATGCTTGCAATTCTAAAAAGGCAATTTTTACTAAAAGTTGAGATTATTTAAATGTATATAAACTGAAAAACAGTTAGACCACTGCATTGTAAGTACCGTTCCTGACTTCAAATTCCCAAAATAATGCAGCACTTGAAGAGCAGCAAGTAGGAGGAAGCACCTAAGACACACAGTTTAAAACTCACTAAAAGCTTCAGAATAAACAATTTCTGACTTTGGGTCTGACTTTGCAAGGCAAGACTCCACCCCTAAGCTATAGCCCTAGCACCACCTGGCTTCAAAGTTACCCTGTTAGTATCTTCTCCAGTTGCTGTGACAGAATACCTTGACAAAAAACAAGTTAGGCTGGGTATGGTGATGAACACCTTTAATCCTAGCACTCAGGATGCAGAGACAAGTGAATCTCTGTTGAGTTCAAAGCCAAACTGGTCTATTCAGTGAGTTAAAGGCACCAGGGCTACATTCTGAGACCCTTTCTCAAAACAAAACAAGATGGCAACTTAGGAGAGAAAGGGTTTATTTTAGTTTACAAGTCTAGGTAACAGTCCATTAACATAGGGGGTCAAAAGATAGGAGCTGAGGCAGCTGGCCACATCTACAGCTAAAAGTAGAAAAAGGCTGGGCAGCAGCGGCACATGCCTTTAATTCCAGCATTTGGGAGGCAGCCTGGTCTGCAGAGCAATTCCAGAAAAGCTCCAAAACCAGAGAGAAATCCTGTCTCAAAATACACACACACACACACACACACAGAGAGAGAGAGAGAGAGAGAGAGAGAGAGAGAGAGAGAGAGAGAGAGAGAGAGAGAGAGAGAGAGAGAAATACATGTAGTCTCAGAGCTCAGCTTGCTCTCTCCCTTTCATTTAGTCCAGGGACCAGGCCATGAAATATTGCCATCCACATTCAAGAAGGGTCTTCTCAACTCAATTAAACCCAACTCACAGGCACGTCCATAGGCTAACCTAATCTAGACAAATCTTCATTGAGAGCTCCTTCCCAGGTGATTCTGGATTGTGTCAAGTTGACAATTAAAACTACACACAATACCCAGCCATGGTGTGGACACCACAGCATGTATCACTACACCTGATAAAGATTCTGATACCCTTGGTAGGGAACAAACACTATGTTAAGATTGATATTGAAAAGAAAACACTGAAATTTTTTGCTGACACAAACTCTTTTTGAGACAGGGTTTCTCTTTGTAACAGAGCTTTGACAGTCCTGTAACTCTCTCTATAGACCAGGCTGGCCTAGAACTCACTAAGATCCCCCTGCCTCTGCCTCCTGAGTGCTGGAATTAAAGGTGTGAGCCACCATGCCTGGCAACTGACACAAACTTAATGCTATAGGTTTGTGGGCTACAACTCAATCATATTTCTCATCTTTCCAAAGTCATATTAAAACATAGCCATCAAAATAAAGTTAAAGAATATAACAGCACAGTCAATAATAAGATAAAACTGAATAATCTAAAATACTCAAACTGGAAAAATTGCATATATATACGAGGGTTAGGGAGATGGTGTGCCACATGCTGGGCCATTCTGAGTATATGTGGGCACTGTACCCAGAGCAGTAATGTGACTTTCCTACGTCTTCCATGGCGGGGTGGGCTTTCAGATGACGCACCTGCCTTTGGATCATCTACATTCCTGTAAGTGTTCCCAATAAATATACTGGCTCACTAAGCTAGACTGTGGTAGAATCATTTCTTTTTAAAAAATAATTTTGTTTTCTTTTTTGTTTGGTTTAGTAATACTTTTTATATACTGACAATTTCATACATATATACAGTGTATCTTGATAATATCCACCACACCCAAATCCCTCTTATTGTGCTCAATGTCCTTGAACATGTGCCTTTTCCACCTTCATGTTTTTTATGCTGTTTTGATTTTTGTTGATCACAGAGAAGAGAAAAGTCAGCACCATTTCTTCCTTCATACCATCTCTGAACACTGCACTTAGAAGGAGCCTTGTGTGATAGGTGTGCTGGTACGTGCCTATAATCCCAGTACCAAGACAACTGCTAGTTCAAGGCCAGCCTATGCTATATAATGACATCGTTTACACCAACTCCACTCCCCCAGAAAGAAGGGGCCTTTTGTTGATCAGCTGCACTGGCTCTCTAAACAGAAGACTATTGGAATGGTGCTGACTGGGTACTTGGACCAGACTTGCTCCACAAGTGTGAAGGGAGATTTAGTACCTGGGAAGGCTGAGCAAGAGGCTTCTTCAGGGGAAGTCAGCTGTCATCAGTCAGGCAGAACACAACTGTCTACTGTGATAGATATAAAGACACTTTGTTTAAAAGGCTACCTTTGGGGCCAGCAAGATAGTTCAGTGCATAAAGGCTCTTTCCACACAACCTAGCCACCTGAGTTCAATGCCCAGGACCCATAAAAGGGTAGAAGGGGAAAACTGACTGCAAAGTTGTCCTCTGACCTCCACACAAAGTCAGTGGCATGCACGTATAACAAAAGAGGTTTTTTAAGGGTTACTCTTGTTTAGATGATTTTCCAAATCACTTTTCTACAAAGACTCTCAAAGCAGTCATCACCATCATCGGGTGTTCTTCAATAAAATGGCAATCCCTGTGGACCTCAGAACAGGCCTACGTGTGAAGAGTGGGATGGGAACCTAAGACGGATTCTCAGCAGTGCAGATCAAGTGAGACCTGCTGGACAACATCAAGGTCAACTGTCTCAAAAACTGTCCATCAAGTATTCCTCCCTCACAGATAACCTCTTTTCAGCCTAGATCTCCAGGGCTCCAGAGAGTACCAGGAATTCCTATTCCTCTTGACTCACTCAAGGAAAAAAACAAACAAAAATCTCAAACTACTTTTGCATTTTAAATGATTTCTCCAGGCTTCCCTGCCTATTTTTGTATAGGAATTTGGCACCAGCAGCAACCTCTAGTATCAGGGACTCTGTCCTTCAGATGTTTCTATGAATCTAAAGGCTAATCTTCTAAGAGTCACAGTTAAGTGTAGAGAAAGGGAGAAAACAAGTTAGACAAAGCCAAAAGAATGACCTTATCCCTTCCAAATCCAGCTTCGGGAGCTGAGCTGAGCAGCTGTGCTGCTGGCAGAAGGAGCAAGCTGCAATGATGCTCATGCTTATCTCCCTCCCCCTCCCAGGCCTGCAAAGCCCCACCCAACTGCTACACAAAAAGGCTTTTTCTTATAAATGTCTCTCCCTTCCACTGCTGTCTCCATCTTGAATGGAAAGAAACAATACTAGAATTGGAATGTACAGAGCTCTGCAAATATTCATGAGAAAATGCTCTGCCGCCCACACGTGGCTGAGCTCCCCCGGCACATGCAAGAGCCAGGACAAGGGGATGCCAAGACATCTGTGTTTCTATAACCAAAGCAACTGGGATAATGTCTCATAATATGCAACAAGATTCAAGAAGTTAAGACGGGGGATGTAGCTTTGTGTAGAATGTGCCTGACACATAAGAAAAGGACCAGGATCAACTCTAAATGCAAAACAAAAACAAACAAAAAAAGTCAGGGTCTGGGGATTGGAGGAGTTAAGAGTGCTTGATTTTTGTTTTGTTTTTTATGATTCAAAAATTTCATTATTATTTTTATGTATGTGAGTGTTTTTGTCTGCATGCATGTGCCTATAACGCCCGCCCCCATGCCCTCCCCACATACTCCTGTGCAGAGACAAGCAGATCCTTGGAGCTTACTGGCTAGTCGGCCTGGCCAAATCAGTGAGCTTCAAGTTCAGGGAGAGAATAAAGTTGGAGGACCAGTGAGATGGCTCAATGGGTAAAAAACGCTTGCCTTGCAAGACTGATGACCTCAGTTCAACCCCTAGAACCCATCCATGTTAAGGTGGAAGGAAAGACTAGACCCACAAAGTTGTCCTTTGACCTCTATATTTATACATACCTACTCATGAGAATGAATAAAATGAAAAAATTAAAATAGTAAAAAACGTAAAAGTGGAAAATAATAATGGAAAAAAGATCTAAAGTCAACTTTGGGTATATTCACTTGGGCACACACACAAAGTATCTTGAATGGTATCTAGTACTTTTTCCAGCATTAATACACTGGTCTTTTAATAATTTATTTACTTACTTTTTTTGAGACAGGTGTCTGTGTTGCCAAGCTAACCTGAGACTTCTGGCATTACTGGGATGCACAATGGCACCAAGCACCCAACTCAATACCCTGAAACTCTACTTAGCCACCACATATCAGAATTTAAAAATTCTCCACAAGAATCTTTACATCTTAGACATACACAATGCTCTGCAAATTCACTGAAATCTGTTCTGTTCTAATAGAAATGAAGACCAGCTAGTTTTCGTGCTCCACAGATTGTAAACTTACCATGTTCTGTACTTGGCATTATCACCAGTCTTTGCACAGTTGGGTCAACAACTACTACAATAATGGCAGTTTTCCTCTTGGTTTGCTGTTAGGTCTGACAGTGCATATGTTTAGAAATGACAGTCTTGGCTTAGCACGAGCTGGGCTATAAGAGAATTTCTGATGGCTAGATAAAAGCCTGTATTCCTCAGGAACTTGTGAGACAGTTCCGGTTTAGTTCCATCTGCAAAAGGGGCTATTTCCCTTGCCTCGAGCAGAAGAGACATATGGCTCTCCACTGACCTATACCCATAGTTGCACATCAAAACCCATGCTGGCCTCGAGGCTCCTTCAGTCCCTACTCACATGCACATCTCAAAGCCCCCAGTGGTAGCCTCCTTGCTCTCTGCCTCCACAGTTCCTCCCGCACTGTGCTGGCCCTCGCACAAACTCCCTGTCCCACCTCAGTTGGCCCCCTTCTCTTCAAGATAGTCCTGGCTACATTAAGTCTGTTTCTTTTTCCTCTCTGCTCTTGACTCTTCCAGATGCCTCTGGATGTTCTTTCTTATCCACAATAAAATCTTCCCCTAACCGCAGAGCAGCCATTTGGGTGGTTTCTTTACCATGTTCCTTGTTCTGGACAATGTGTGGGTCCCCTCCCTAGACTCTCCAGGTTTCTGACATTCTCCAAGTAAAGTGGTAGAAAGCTTTTATCCCTTTTCTTCTCCCTCTCTCACAACCGCACTCCTACTTCTCCCTTTCCTCAGTTCTCTTTCTACCTTCTCCTCTTGGAAGGCTTGCAGTGACATACTCTGTGTGGTGTGGTGCTTTATATTCAGTGTACTATGAAGACCAGAAAATACAAATACAATCTCACTACTGCAATTTTAGTTTTAGATTCAGTGGCTGTAGAGAGAAAAATCTCCTCACCCACACAATTTTTAATCAGGAAAAGTCACACATGTTTCCGTCATGTGTTTTAGCCAAATAACTATTTTAAAATGAGGATTCCCAGGAGAGTAGAGGCAATTGCTTTGCAAAGGGCAGGGCAGCTTTTTGTTCCTGAACATGCCTTTTGTTGACTCAGGCTGGTTTGTTGCAAACAGCCACTGCTGTTCTTGGTGGGTAAAGCTGAGCTAAAGTTCCTCATGGAAAGTTTTACAAACAGACAATAGGGCAAACAAAATGTGTGTGAGCAGAGAACTCCTGCCCCAACAGCTGCTCATCACCAGGAGGAAGTTAGGTGAGTTTTCCAAGCAGAACATGCTGGTCCCAGGAGAAATACACAGCTTCAAAGAAGGGTTAGAAAAAGTGTGCACTAATGGATGGATCTAGAAAACACCATATTGAATGAGGTAACCCAGACCCAGAAAGACAAATATAGCATGTACTCACTCATAAGTGGCTTTTAGACATAAAGCAAAGAAAAACCAGCCTACAGGACACAGCCCCAGAGAAACTAGACAACAAAGAGAACCCTAAATAGAGAACATACATGGATCTACTACATAGGAAGGTGAAAAAGACAAGATCTCCTGAGTAAACTGGGAGTTTGGGGCTCACAGGAGAGAGTAGAAGGGGAGAGGAAAGGAAGAGAGGGGAGAAAAATGTATAGCTCAATAAAAATAAAAAAAGGAAAAAGAAAAAGCGCGTATTTGCTTCTCATGTGCTGTAAGAGAATGGTTGCTCACTGTGCCAGGATCTGAGCGAAAGCACATAAAAACTCACATATCAACTTACTAGGTGGGCAATGAACATAAGTACTTTAACAAATAATTCTGAGATATTCACTACCACAATGGTAATAATACACACACATAACTAATAAGAATAGGCCATAGAGATTTTAAGTAGCTTGTTCAAAGTAAGACAGTAAATTAGTATCTGTGCCTATTTCAAATGTGGGTCTAATTTCAGAGCATAAACAGATTAGCATTAGTGCAGATTCACGCCAGGGAGAACAGATCAATTTTGATGAGAAGTTTTGGCTGAACATCCAAATATTTTTTAATAGGGTATAAATACAATTTTTATCAACGAAGATCTTCCTTAAGAATGGAAAGTTAGGGCCGTGGAGTTGGCTCAGTAGGAAATGTCTTTTGCCACCAAGCCTAAAGACCTGAGTTTGATCCCTGGGGCCACATGGTGAAAGGAGAGTAAAGACTCCTAAAAATTGTTCTCTGGCCTCCTTATATGTGTGTGGCACGCACAAACACACCTTCAACAAATGTGTGTGTGTGTATAATTTATTTATTTAGTTTTTAGAGACAGGATTTCTCTGTAGCCTTGGAGCCTGTCCTGGAGCTGGCTTTGTAGACTAGGCTGGTCTCAAACTCAAAGAGATTCTCCTGTCTCTGTCTCCCGAGTACTGGGATTAAAGGTGTACTCCACCACCCCCTGGCAAATAAGTGTAATTTTAAAAAATTACAAATAATAGGAAGCTAGTAACACCAGGGTTATAGGACAAAAGATCATGGAATAAAGACAGATGTGTTCTTTTTCTCTTCTTTGAGACAGGGTCACTTATAGCCCTCGCTGGCCTGGAACTCTCCATGCAGACCATGCTGGCCTCAAACTCATAGATCCTTGGCTTTGCCTCCTGAATGCTGGGATTAAAGGTGTGCACTACCATCCCCAGATCCCACTCTTACTTTTCTTGTTGCTATGATTAAATACCTTGATAAAAACAACAGAATGGGGGAAAGTTTATTTGGCTCACCGTTCAGGGTACAATCTATCATGGCAGGGAATGAAAGATGGCAGATGCTGAAAGTGGCTGGTCACACAGCATCCAGTCTGGAGGTGGGACACTATGAACACTGGTGCTCACCTTACCTTCTCTCCTATAGAGTCCAGGATTCCTGCCCACAGAATGGTACCATTCTCAGTGACAGGCTCTTCCTACCTGACCGTTATCCAAGATAATCCCTACAGCCTGCCAACGCCAGTCTGCCAGGTGATTCTAGAGCTCATCAAACTGACAACTGAAATTAGTCATCATCACACATTTACCTGTGAATTACTAACATTAACATCTGTTTTGTTTATTTGTTTTTTGAGACAGGGTCTCAACTGAGTAAGTGGCCTGGAACTTGCTATATAAGCCATACTGGGCTCCAATTCAGAGATCTGACTACCTCTGCCTCCCAAGTGCCAGCACTTGGGATTAAAAGTGTACGCCAACACTGCTCAGGTCCTAGGTGACATTCTTGTTTACATCCACCAATAAACAGTGACATCTTGTTAACATCTGTCTATGAATGGTGACACCTTGTTCACAGGTATCTCTGAATGCTAACATCTTATTAACCATTATCTATTAATAGTGATACTTTACAGTCTATAGATAGTGACATCTTGCTAATAGCTATCTATGAATGGTGACACTTTGTTAACATCTAAGTCATATATACACAGACACAAGTATGCCATGTTTGAGGTGAGCCTTACTAACTGTGGTGGTTTGAAAGAACATGGCCCCAAAAGGCAGTAGCACTATTAGAAGTGTGTCACTATGTGGGCCAGCTTTGAAGTCTTTTCCTCAAGCTTCACTCAGTGTGACAGTCAGTCAACTTCCTGTTGCCTCTAAGTCTAGATGTAGAACTCTCAGCTCCAGCATCACATCTATCTGCCTGCATGTCACCATGCTCTCCATCCTGGTAATGAACTGAACCTTTGAAACTGTAAGCAAGCCACCTCAATTACGTGTTTTTATTTTAGGAGTTGTCATGGTCATGGTATCTCTTTACAGCAATAAAAACCCCTAAGACACTGACGTATTCCAATAGTAGAAGACTACCTGCACTAAGCCCCACTCCTAGTCACTCTGAGGCCCAGATTCGAAACGGACACTAGTCAAGTTCCCACACCTTCACCAAGCAGTCTTTTTCCACCTCTTTGCCACATTAAAAAAAAAGAAAGAAAGAAAGAAAGAAAGAAAGGAAAAGAAACTGATGCTACGTATTACCATTTCTCAGATTAAAACATTAGTTTCTAACCAGCATATCATAAAATACACTCATCACCCAGATTCCATGCTAATTTACCTAAGTATCCAGTTATAAAAACTAATGCTATCATTAAAATAACTTTAAACATTCCACAATGTATTTGAGGGTTTTCCTCTCGAAAACCAGTTTTCATTTGAGAGTTTTCAAAGTTAAAAGTAGCAGTTAGAGTACTTTAAGTTTGCAACTGTCACAATGACCTTGAAAAGTAAATTTACAGCAAACATTTGTAAAAAGGAGAATGGAGGGAAAATGACATTACCACTTCCTGAGATGCATATTGAGGGTCCTCCGGGTTGACTGACCAATAGCAGTAATCAAAACCAAACGCTACAACCTTCTCCCGGGTGTCTCCAGACCTCTCTGGTCGACTGTTCACCTAAAATTAAACACAGCATCCAGTGTCTTTCCTGTCATATCATTGGAATCTGGACAGTGGCCCTTAATTATGCTCTCTGATGATTACAGAGACCTGGACTATCACTATAATGTTTACGACAGTCACAAAAGAAGAGAGGTAACATCTATCTCCATCTCACTAGGAACAAAGAAAGACCCAGGAACTAAATATGCCCATGACACAAGCCTGTGTCTGCGCACAAACACATGAACTACAGGACAGTGCAGGAGAAACAGGCTCTTTTAAAGGACATCTTCATCACTCGCTCTTCCCGAGGCATTTCTATAGAGGAGACTGACAGCATGAGTAGCACAGCCTCTGGGTGCAGCAGATTTCATCACCTTGGAGCTTTCGCTGGGATCCTTCAGGAATCTACCTTCAGTGACTTGGAAATAGTATTAAATGGAATAACCAGGAATAATATAGCTGCTGAACACAGGGTAGGGCCAAAACGTGGAACTATGCTGAGCCCTGGGTACTGGGTAGAATGGCTGGCATTCTTCACAGACATGCCTAGTCTTGGTATTTAAACTGTGGCACTCAGGAGTTAATGATCTTCCTATGATAAAATGCCTTTTGCATTTTCATCCTCTCCAGAGACAAGAAACTGAAGAATGGACACCTGGTGCACACCCTGAGTTCCTAGTTCGCTGGTATAAAATGGCCAGGATGCTACAAAATCACCAGTCCGTAAGCACGCACAGCTTTGCGTGCTGGCTGCTCCACTGTCTTCTGTCAGCTCCAAGTGGGAAAGCATGGCCACAGAGGGTGCTCCTTGAGGAGGAAGCAGCACTAAGAGTGCCCATATCAAGGTTAAGGGGAAAATATACCCACAACACATTTTAGACAAGAAGAAAGTTAGAAAAGGGGAAGGTAGCTCTGACATTAGCCATTCAAAATCTACAGAAGAACATGGATGTCATAATGAATAATAGCTTGTTCATAAACAACTGACCTTAGGGAAGCCAACAGCTAAGGAAGTGTGTAGAGGGCAAACTGGAATCTGTCCTTGGGTGCTTGAGAGGTGGCTCGGAGGTTAAGAGCACTGGCAGCCCATCCAGAGGACCTGGGCTTGATTCCCAGCACCCACATGGTGGGTCTTAACCATCTGTATCTCCAGGCCTGGGGGATCTGATACCCTCTTCTGGCCCCCTAGGCCACTAGGTACCTATGTGGTACATAGACATATATGCAGGCACAACACACATACACATAAAATAATATTTTTTAAATTTGCTTTTAAATTTTCCTCTTGGACATACTTTATTCTCTAGACCCAAGAGTGTGAGATCTTACAACAAAACAGTTGAAGTGACTAGCAAGGGCGGTAAGAGAGAAGGCATGGGATGGAAGGCCCTTTGTTCTCCAGGAGCTCCTGCTTAAACTTTCACAGGACCCCTCCTTTAACAGGAGCTAAAGACAAGAGGAAACAAGTCACAGCAGGGAAGTAACGGGGGGGGGGGGGGGGGAGAACCAGAGCTCTGAGGGCTGGGACTTAGACTTCACTCTGCCTCAGCTTCCTCAGCTCTTGGAAAGGCTGGCATTGCATCACAAGCTAACTACAGCATCGATCACGTGATCACCTCCCTGGCTTCTTTCCATTGCTCAAGGTCCACAAAAGAAGAACCAGCTCATCTTCTGCATCAGGAAGGATGGAGGAAGTTGACTCTGGAGGGCAGGGTGAGGAGCAGGGAAGGAAGTTCCCCGTGTCTGCCCAGTTGAGCTCCAAATTTAAGCAGGGTTATGGAAAAAGAAATCTGAACAAGACTCGGGCTAGTGACCAACTCCCTTCTGTGATCTGCAGGGTGATGTCTGACATCTGGACCGTATTATGGCCAACACAATCCCTGCATTATCAGACAAATACTAAAATTCCTAATAATGACCTGGATAAAGTATTATCAGTTGAGGGGCTCAGGATAAAGTTTAACTGGTGGCCAGGTGAGTTACATAGGCATATAAATTGCCCCCAGCATGAGTTAGACTAATTACATAGTCTGGATTTGGTTTCAAAGCAGCTCCTATCAGTTTCCAAAACAGCTGCACTATTCTATTTAACAGCATGGACTACAACGCCACATTTTCTGGACTCTAAGCATAATTCTTTTGTTGTTTATTTACTTTATGATTGGTCTAAGCTTTCCCCACAATCCTTACATCTCCTGCTCTCTAATATATTAAACATATTCACCCCAGAGTCACCTTTAATTATAGATTCGTACCTAAGAAAACAAACACAATTTCAGGCTTACCTTCAAATTCCTGATTTTTGCCACTTTGTCCTCAACTTCCACAATAATTCTTCCCCCTTCTTTGGCCTCGCTAAGAAATGAGAACAGAATTCCAATGAGAAGAAATACTTTTTGTTTTCTTTTCTGAGACAGAATCTTAGGTAGCCCAGGCTGCTTAAATCTACTCTCTAGCCAAAAATGACTGAGCTTCTGATCCTCCTGTCTCTTCTTCCTAAATGCTAGAATTACAGACATGTGCCACCACATCTGGTGCCCACTTAACACACACACACACACACACACACACACACACACACACACACACACACACACACATCAGAAACAAAAACAGAAAAGACAAAAAGAAATTAGTTTTCTCACTCCTGTCCCTGTTCCAGGAAGTGCAATGCCTGTCTCCATAAATAGCCAAAAGCACGTGAAGACTCCCTTGAGGGCACACTTTCCTGATCAGACACTTTGACTCCGGAAGCACTAACTGTCACCACCATTTATTTCGGTGATAATGTATAAAGCACCATATTGTGTATGGACACTGTAATTTCCCTACCCACCCTACTCTCCTGATACCACTTCATAGCATGTCTTCATTCTGACAGAATTTTAAAGCCTAGAGAAATTGCATAACTCATCCAAGGCCACCCAGCCAGGACCAGTAACTGAGATTTAAGTCCAGATCTGTCTGATCCTTAACTATAGCTTTAAAATAAGGCTTGGAAAATATCTTTGGTCCAGTGCAAGACACAATTTCTCACCATCTCTGAACCACTGTACAAAGTACTGATGAGAACACTGCAGTCCTCTCTGCTGAGATGTCGGGCAAACTTCTGAAGTCGGAGAAAGCCAAGGTACTTAGAAATCCTCCTACACTGTCCGTACGTGGTAACACTGCTAGCAACTAGCCCACCTTTACATTCACTATAAACAACTTCTTGCAGTGCTGGGGATTTAAACTTACTCATTTTAATAAGCTTATTTAATAGGCTTATTATGGTGATCCACGCATCTGAAGCCCACTCTTTTCATAACAAAAACCTCTGGCTAGGACAAGATGGCTCATCAACTGAAGGCACTTGGTGTATCTGGAATAAAGTCCTAGATAAAACTTCGCTCTATCTGGGCAGTGGTGACACATGCTTTAATCCCGGCACTTCAGAGGCAGAAGCAGGTGGATCTCTGTGAATTGAGGGCCAGCCTGGGCTACAGAGTTAGTTCCAGGACAGCCAGGGCAATACAGAAAAACCCTGTCTTGAAAAAACAAAAAACAAGACAAAACAAACAAAAAATAACTAGCTAAGTAGCATCTTTGTTAGCTGAACTTAAGTTTCTGTTGTTTCTTTCCCCTTAAGGCTTTACTGTACTTTCTTGTCCACTATACAGAAGACAGTACATGAGAGAGGTATTCTTTTGTGGTGGAGGCGATCAAACCCATTGTCTTATACATCTAGGCAAGTGCTTTATCACCCAGTCACACACACCCAAGTACAGAGATATTCCCAACTCCCAGGATCATCAGTCCACAAGTAGGTAAAATTTTCCTACCTCCTCTGCTCACCTACAGACATGTTGGCATTAAATTTTAAGAGGGCAGAAAGGACATCAATCTCAAGGAAGAAGCTGGCTTCAGCTGGGTAGCACATACCTTTAATCCTAGCACTCAGGAGGCAGAGGCAGGTAGATTTCTGAGTTCAAGACCAGCCTGGTCTACAGAGAGTGTTCCAGGATAGCCAGGGCTACACAGAGAAACCCTGTCTCAGAAAACAAACAAAAACCAAAAACAACAACAACAACAAAAAGAAGCTGGCTTCAAATGGTTCAAACCAGTCCTACTAAGGAAAAGCCCTAAGCAAGGCAAAGCAGTCACTATTACTAGCTGCCAGAGCCCATCAGCAGAATCCATCTTTAGCATCAAAGACTTTGAATAGAAGTAAGTCTACAGGCTGCCTACATCAGAATTAAGAAGAATACAAGAAGGCTGAGTTAATTCAAATGTTTAGAGGAGTAGAGCAGATGATAAACCAGCTTCTGGGGGGCAGGGATTTTACATGTGCTGTAATTTGAAAACCACTGTTCTAGAGGGGAATTTAACCAAGCTATACATTTGTACTTATTCCTTTTTTAAAACTCATCCAGCCTGAGCTTGCTCTCTTTTCCATCTTCCTCTCGGAGAGGCAGCTTCACTTCTGCCTCTCTCCCCACTTCTCTGCTTCCCCCCTTCTCTTTCTCTTTCTCCTCCTCCTCCTCTTCCTCCTCCTCCTTCTTCTTCTTCTTCTTCTTCTTCTCTCTCTCTCTCTCTCTCTCCCTCTCTCTCTGTGCCCCCTTCACCCTTCCTCCTCCATAACCCCCTGAATAAACATTCAACCTTACCCTGCAAAAAAAAAAAACTCAAAAAAGAAACAAATGAAAAGAGGCCAGAAGAACAAAAACGATCACTAAAAATGATATGACTAACACCTGATTAGACATGAAATGGTAACAGGTGATATGATCAAAGTTCATTATCTACATATGTGCAAATGTCATAATAAAGCCCATTATTTTGTACAACTAAGACATGCTAATAAAATGTTTCATAAAAAGACTGACATGGAGACAGGTGGTGTGGGATACACTTTTAACCCCAGCACTCAGGGGCAGAGGTAGGCAGATCTTTGTGAGTTTGCCACCAGCGTGGTCTACAAAGGGAATTCCAGGACAGCCAGGGCTACAGAGAAAAACCCTGTCTCAGAAAAAAAGAGAAAAGAAGATTGACGTGATTATCATTTTAGTCTATTTTATAGATCAAAAGCAAAAACCAAAAAGTGGAACAAATTAAGGTACCAGGTGAAAGTAGAGGGCAGTGGGGCAGAGCTCAGTGGGGCAGGTGTTTTCTCCAGTGGCGAATGACTCTGGACAGGCAAGGGCAGCATCTCTAACCAACAAACAGAATTTCTGATTATGGGAAACATCTGAGGTCAAGGGGAGGACTCCAAAATCACTTCTGTGTTATTTCATCCAGCATTTTCTCAAGTCCTATAGAACACAGGAACAATTTTGAGCATCTTGGGAAGAAGCAGTGTGGTTTAGTGAATCAAATCCTGCTTCTAGAACTTAAGCAAGACCATGTTCTCATTTGGAGAAAAACAATGTAAGCTTGGGCTAGATGACTTTAATGGTTCCTTCTCAAGCACAGTTGTCAGTCCTGATAACTTATCTGTAAGTTGGGACAAACGACACAGTCATCAGACTCTCCATATGCAAAACAGCGTCAATAAGCAGTGGGTACCACCACCATCTCTGCAGAATTCTGTGGGAATTGGAAAATGGTCTAGTCTAAACGTCTTAGCTGAGATCACACTAATTTTTTACAAAACTACTCCTGAATCAGTGACTGTGGATCTGCAGCCTGCTAAAAATCAGCTCACACCTGGAGACCAGGAGGCTTGATGATCTAATCTACCACTTACTTTCAAGCCTCTTCACTGGAGCTGAAAGTAAATAAGTTCCCTGATTGTTTTTCATTTTTGTTGGATGAGATATGTTATTCTCGGCAACGACTGCAAGTAACAAAGGGTTTCAACATCCTTTTCTTAATCTAATCCATGCTATTTGAAACTCCTGGTTTCCAAGGAACTAAAAAGTTAAGAGTGGTCAATACTGCTATCCTAAGAACCCTAAAAATTAGTTTAGAAAGAATGAAATCTACCAGCAGTTACCTCCTCCTGGATAGCTGCTCCCTGGAAGCCTCCAACCCTGAGTCACCGCGTGTAGTTATGCAAACCCAGATGTTTAAAAACCAATTGTCCTGGCTGTCCTGGAACTTAGGCTGACAGACCGAACTGGCCTTCAACACAGAGTGGTTCACCTGCCTCTGCCTCCTGAGTGCTGGAATTAAAGGCATTTGCCAACAACACTGGCATGGGTATATCTTCTTATGTCTTCCTCCTATCTCATGGTTCTCATTCTGTCAAAACTTTTCAAAGCAAATGACCTCTACAAGGACAAAACTAACACCCCATGATACTATTTCTGTCATAGGAGACAAAGCCTTTCTTGACCTCTGTGTACTGGACATTGAAGATTTTTTTCTACAATAAATCCCAAGATATGTCATCTGGTATAGAACCACACTCTGCCAATTTTCTCGCCCATCACTCCCTGAGTCTATCCACGCACGTGTCCAAGGCTCCCATCTACACCCTAACAGCCTAAATTTACTTTCTCTTCCTGCTCGCTCTTTAGAGAGCTCTGCACTTTCCCCTCCTGTCAAAAAACTCAAAGATCTTTCAGAACAGTTCAGACATCAACCCTTGTGCAAAGCCTTCTCTGACTTCCCTAGTGGGAGAGGATGAAATGTTCAGTTCCACAATGGTTGCCTCAAGGGCTGAGAGGTGTGGAATGAGGCGCAGGCACAAGGAACTGGCACTAAGGAGCAACTTCCCCTTCCCATGTCACAGTTCTGTTCTTAAATCACGTCAGCTGTTGAGCACAGATTGAAATCACATTCTCTCTCTGGGCCTCAATTTCCCTCCCATATCCCGACAATCCTTTTTCCTAAGTCCCCACAGAGGAATCCCATGTATATGTATATGAACACACCCTCCAGTCCTCTCGGGTCCTCCTGGGTCACCATGAGGAGTGGAGACTGCCCACCTCTTTGCACCTCCTCACGCCATGATGCACGAGAAAGGCCCTACTAAGTGCACCAAGACCCGAGCCAGGATCCCTAGAAACTCTTATTGGCAAGATGCCAGGGACGTGTAGACAGGGCAGCGACCTCTGGAGGCAAACAGGAACCGCTATCTCCTAGTACGTGACGGGAAAGCTCGACTTGAAGCCCTGTCCCTCCGGGCCTTCATGGCTTCAGGACCCTGAGCCCTCAGGGCACTGTGAGTCTGCTTTTTCTCCAGGCCAGTCCACCGAGAGAAAGGCGGGTATTTCGCTCTCCTCTCAGTTCACTTGACGCCTCAGGCGCCCCCTCCTGCCAGACTCACCGCTTGCTGAGAGGCCGGACCCTCACGGCCACCTGCACATTCGCCATCCCTCCGCCACAGCCCAAGACCCGCACAGCGGTCCGGCGGAAGCATCCCTGGCCGGCGTCCAGCGAACAGACCCAGCCACAGGCACAGCAACCACAGACTGCCCCGCCCGCCCCACACGCCTCCTGGCTGCAGCCCCGGCTCCGCCCTAGGGGGCGGGGCCCTCTGAGCCTCGACCAATCCTGATGAAGGTGGGCGGGAGGATGCGCGGGCCGCTCCGCCTCTCTCCCGCCCAAGTGCGAGCCACCGCCCAACATGGGCGGAGCTTCTCAGCCTTGGCCAATCCTGAGACGAGGAGTGCGCTCCCTCGCCTCGCTCCACCCTCTCCACCGCCCCGGACAGCCCTGCCCAAGTATGAGCCACCGCCTGACAGGGGCGGAGCCCGCGCAACCTCCCGCCAATTCTGAGAGAGGTGGGCCGGGCCACCCTGTCTCGTGCCTCCTTAGACGCCCCTCGCGTGCTGCGCCACCCACTTTGTTCTAAGATTTGTTGGCAAAGTTTTTGGTTAATACTCGAAAGTTCATGAAGTAAATTGCTAAATATGCTAAATATTGTTCTTACCCTATTGGTCTGAGATATCAAAACTGCTGCTAAATTTTAGGAGCAAAAATGAGGTGCCGCCTCATTTGTGAAGGCTGAGGCAATAATATTATTATTGAGCTCAAGGTCAACCTGGGCAGCACAGGTGATTCGAGGTCAGCATGGAGTGCAGGTGAAATCCTGTCTCCAAACAATGAAATGGGCAAAACAAATGATTTTGCCTACAAGCAGGGTTTAATGAGGAATTTTGTTGTTGTTGTTGTTGTTTTGCTTTGTTGTTTTTCTAACTTCCTAGCAAGTGTCTCTTTACTGCCCTGGAATGTCACCGCCATCCTAGGAGTATTTATAACACAGAATAAATGCTGTCTATACCTGTAAAACCTCAAACTCAGCTTGAAGTTAGCCAAAACCCCTTCTTGACCAGTGGCGCTAATGTGGAGTTGGAAGCCAGCCACAAAGGAAGCTCCTGTATCACATAACAAAACAAACAAGGGTCTGTTTCTGATGGTGATAAATCTGTATCCACTAAAGACTTTTAATCATGTATACATCATGATTAGAGAGGAGTGGGTGCAGGGTTAGCCATTACTTAGAGTTTAAAGTACTTTAAAGTTGACTAGGAATCAATTTTTTTTGGAAGCAGCTTTAATTGAATTTTTATTGATTAATCAGATTTGATAAAGCTAAAATCAAGGACAGCTTCTTAAAATGAGAATATATGAAGGTAGCATGCCATTTTATTTAAAACTGCGAATCGGTCACATTTTAAAAACGGATGAGAGAAGACATCCTGCAACCATCTGCATTCTGGAGAAACAGAGAGGGGAAAACTCTAATCCATGCAGCTAGATGCTTCAGCGGGCTGAAGCCTGCTGGTTCCTGAGGTCTGAGGCTCCTGTGAGACCTGGCTGATGGTTTTCACCTGATGTTGAAAAGTTTAGCAGCAACTGCAGGAGCAGCCTGCGTGTTGTCATGTTCCCTCAGGAGGGTGGCCAGTGAAGTCTCCTCTACTTTCAGCTTCACAGAAAAGAGGATACCAACTGTGTAGAATACAGGACAGACGCATCTCAGCTGTTGTGGAATGGCGTGGCCTTAATCCTGAGACAGAACCAATGATTGGTGCATGGCAGACGAAAGGCTGACCAATCATCAGCACCAGTCGTCAGAACAAAAAGAAGGAGTCCCTTCAGGCTCAGGAAAGACTTCACGGCTCAGACCGGAGAGCAAACCCACAGAGGAAATGAATTACTAGGAATCAATTTTACCAATCACTTTGCTCTCCCACCCACAACCTTTGCTACAGGGCTACCATCCCAAGAAACTGTACAATTTTATATCTTGTCTGCCTAATTGGCAAAGGAAAGTAGCAGGCTTTTTATAGTTTGTGTAATGAAGTCTACTTTGCAGGGTGTTTGGAAAAGCTAAACATGTCTGAAGCAGCTCACCTTAGCTCAAACGTTAGCCCTGTTACAGTTAAAAAAAAAATGTGTTTCTTTCTTTGTAGTATTATGTTGATTTAAAAATAATCAAGAAGAATTCTCCACCCAGAAAAATACTTTTTTGCTTTAAGTATTTTCAAGGCTACCAGAAGGAGAGACAAAGAAGAAAGAGCTAGAGAAAGATAGGAGATGGGGAGGAGAGCTTGCCCATGAGCTTGCTCGGGTGAGGATGGCAATATAAACACTGATGTGTGGGAGCAGCCCTCATGGCAACCCTTTTATACAACAGAGACTGGAGTATGAGATTAATATGGCTATTACATATAACATACTCTTAAAATAGGAATGAAAATCATTTCAAGCCAAAATATAAAGAAATTGCATAAGAGAAAAACTTGAGAAAAATCTGAAACCCAGTGGCCCTGTACCACTTGTCCGTGGTGATTCTTCAGGATAATACAGGAAGCAACCACTAAATTAATATCTCACCCCCACAAAGGGTTTGAGAAGAATTGAATTTGTGCTCTCTTTTCCCGAAGATGGTCTTTCGGAATGTTTCTCTAGCAACTTGCATCTTCTGCTAATTTGATTCGCACACAGAGCCATGCAGGTGTTGTGCATCATCCACCATTGCTATCACTGGGCCAACTTCAGAGCTGAGGGGCCGGAGGGGCCACATTACTCCTTACTTGATTTTTCTGTGGCATGTGAGTCCACTGACATATTTCTGCCAGTACTTGACGGCTTAGGTGCTTTTTTGGTTCCTAGGAGCACAGACAATCAATAGGAATAACTGTATAGTAAAAATTTGCTAAATGTTCTTTGTCAAGGGCACTGGGTGGAGCTGTCAAAGAAATGTGCACTTCTTATATAAGCACCAGTGCATTTGTGTCCATTTTAATTGTTTTCTACTACCCAGACATAAAAATACTAAAAATCCAACATTCGTTGGTTGTATTTTTCTCTCTAGAGCTGGCACTGGACTGTGGATTTTGGTTTTGTCATAATTATCCATGGCATTCATCCTGCACTGGCTGCCTGATGAAGCAATACCTCCTGCCAGTTTTCATGGGTACATTTTGTGGTTAAAAAGACAATTTCCAACTCACCAATGCTCATAAAGAAACCTCAGAATCCAATGTGGTTGGGTTTATACTTATAGAACTGACTTAAAAAATACTCCTGTGCCAGCCTTGCCTGTGAGACTGAAGAAGGAGCTGAGAGTTCTTGCATCTTGATCCCATAAGCAACAGGAAGAGCTCTGTCTCACTGGGCATGGCTTGAGCATATATAAGACTTGAAAGCCTGCCTCCACAGTGACCTACTTCCTCCAACATGACCACACCTACTCCAACAAGGCCACACCTCCTAATAGTGCCACTCCGTTGGTGGGCCATTTTCTTTCAAACTACCACAGACAGCATTTAGTTTTGATGCCACAAAAAGAGAAACGCACCTGTGATTATCACCTGTTCCCACTCCATTTCCGTGGGGTATCACTTTGGGTTTGGTTTTACCAGGTCTTGTGGTTGTTTTGTTCAGAACTATAACAAAGTAAGGATTAAAGAGGTTAGACATTTCCTTACTAAATGTCTGCAGTCAAAGAAAACAAAACTTCTCAGAAAACTAAAAATCATTTAACTAGGCAATAAAGTAAGGACAACTCACACACACACACACACGCATGCGTACACACACACGCATGCGTACACACACACACACAAATATGGTCCAGTATATAGAAACCATATTCTCTTATGAAAGTCCTAAACTTTCATAGGCGAAGATGAAAATCTGAGTCTGTACTGAGGTGCTCACTGAGCTCTGATATTTGTTCTTGAAAAGAGTAAGTAGCAAGGGAATTTCTAATTCTGAGTGGGAGATATTTTCCCTTGCTTCCTGTATGTGACAGCAGACACAGTCCAAAACAGAACTGAAGGAAGATCAGGATTACATTACGTCCAGTGAAAAATTGAAACCTCAAAATCCTCCCTCAGTCCCTACCACCTACCCCACCCACTGGCAGACACATCTCCTCCAACAAGGCCACACTTCCTAATCCTTTCCAAACAGTTCCACCAGCTGGAACCAAGTGTTTAAACATACGAGCCTATGGTGGCTATTCTTATTCAAACCAGTTCAGTGAGTTTATTAAGTATTTAGACAGAGAAACATGCAAGAAAAGGACTGTACACAACCCCAAGTCATGGAGTGGGCTTCTGGAAATAGCCACGCTTAAGTGCCTTAAAATAGCTGTAATATCCTGTGGCTTTCCCAGTTACATTCCTCAGTGCATGTAAATTACAAGTTTTTGCTTTTGTGTTTTTTATTTGTTCGTTTGTTTTCATTTTTCGAGACAGGGTCTCTGTAGCTTTGGAGCTAGCTGTTCTGGAACTAGCTCTTGTAGACCAGGTTGGCCTCAGACTCACAAAGATCTGCCTGCCTCTGCCTCCTGAGTGCTGGGATTAAAGGCGTGTGCGACCACCTCCTGGTTTGTTGTTCTTTTAAAAGAAAAATGCATAGCTCAGGCTGGCCTCGAACTCCTGATTCGCCTGCCTCTGCCTCCTTCAACAAAGCCTACTGGTGTGCGCCACCACAACTGGCAATAAATTGCAAGCTTTAAAGATTACACAAAGCTTAAAATTTAAGTAAGGTTTAAAGGATATATAAAAATGTGAGCTGGTTTATTTATTGTTCTTTTTTGAATTTCTTTTTACTCTCTGAAATATTCATAGAAATATACAGTGTATTTAATCCTAGCCTCCCACTGCCTCCTCCACCTCTGTCTGACCTCCCCAATACCTGTTTCCCCTTAAGCCCTCTTTTAAAAAAAATCCACTGTATCCAATTAGTGCTGTCCTTGTGTGCTTGACTTTGGGTTATCCATTGGTGTGTGAGGAATCTGCCAATGGCCACCCCTCAAAGAAAAGTGAGTTTTTCTCCTGTGTCAGCCATCAACTACTAGTAGGTCCTTGGGCGGGGTGGGGCCCTTAAGAGCCCCTCCCTACTCCATCCTGAAAATTTTAACTGAACTGATCTTGTCAAGTCCTGCACAGGCTCTGTGATAGTCATGTCCTGTTCAGAGGGCAGCATTCCTCCCCATCCCCTGGCTTTGACATTCTTTCTTCTCCTTTTCCACCTTATTCCCCGAGCCTTGGGGTGAAGAATGGCCCAGACGGCCCATCTACAGCTGAGTGCTTGTAGTCACTGTCAGAACTTGCAAACAGTTAAGAGTCTCTACATTAACTGGTTGAGAGTAGTACAGCCTGGGTTTTAAGGCCATGTGGGGCAACTGGAGGGTCCCTATTGCAGACAGCACTGAAATCTGTGGAGTCCTAAAGGTAAGGAAGATCTCTGTTCCAGCAGAGGATTCTGATTTGTGAGTCTACTCCTAAATAAATAACTGTCAATTTCTTAGTTTTGAGCTAGTGTGGGATTTCTTTTAAGTGTCCTTCCACATAACTGAGACCTTTTTCACATAATTTTTTTTCGAGACAGGGTTTCTCTGTAGCTTTGGTACCTGTCCCAGAACTAGCTCTTGTAAACCAGGCTGGCCTCAAACTCCCAGAGATCTGCCTGCCTCTGTCTCCTGAGTGCTGGGATTAAAGGCGTGCACCACCACCGCCCGGCTTTTCACATAAATTTTTAATCTTTTACTCAGTTTATGTGGTAAAAGATTCATTCTAAGATAATATCTTCTCTCTACATTAAAATTCCTGTAGTGGAATGTTAGGAAGGTAACATGACCAAAATGCATTTAAGACTCAGATCTACATAATCCACATGTGCCTTCTGTAATTTCTCTTCGATCAAAGCCAATTCTCTATTCCAGCTGACAATCCCCTGGGACTGTTTAAGTCCTTGTCACCAGCTAAGGTTTTGTTTAAATTAGTCAGGTCATCAGGTTTTATCCCAATAGTGTGCCAAAGAAGGTAAATGTCCCCTAGCAATCTTTGGAAGCCATTAAGAGTCTGCCATCAGTCTCTCCTAATTTGCAACTTTGGGGATCTAATTTTTTGTAAACCTATTTCATAACCTAAATAATTAATATAATCTTCTCTTTGTATTTTTTCAAGAGCTATTTGTAATCCCCAACAAGGCAAAATTTTCTTTAATTCTTTAAACATTCTTTCTAAAGTATCTACATTTGAATTGGATAATAAATATCATCCATGTAATGGTAAACTATAAATTCAGGAAATTACTTACATATCATTTCCAATGACTGACTTACAGAATACTGGGACAGGGTAGGGCTACTTAACATTCCTGTGAGTGAATCTTCCATTGATATCTCTTAGCAGGCTAAGATTATAAGTAGGCATTGTGAAGGCAATTTTTTTCTGTTTTTTTTTCTTGTAAAGGTATAGTAAGGAAACAATCTTTTAAATCAAGAACTATAAGAGTTCTCTATTACCATCCTTTGGTCATAGAGAAGGCAAAGGAATGCCAAACTGCAGAAAGTCCATTGGCTGAATCACCTTATTAACAGATCTTAGATCTGTTACCAATCTCCATTTTCCAATTTTTTTTTTAAATAACAAGTTCAGGAGAATTTCAAGGGCTGGTTGATTCTTCAATATGCTGAGCATGTAGTTGCTCCTGTACCAGCTGTTCTAAAGCCTGCAGTTCCTCTGTTGTTAAAGGCCATTGTGCAAACCATACAGGTTTGTCTGTCAACCATTTTAAAGGTAGGGCTGTTGGTGCCTTTGGAAGACCAGCAGCTATTATGCCCTGTTCTTGTACAATCTGAATTGTCAGTGACTATTCTCGTTAATACCTCTAATATTTTCCCCAGAAACATACGTTAATTTTTGTTTTGTTTCTAAGATTGGAGAATGTTAATCTGAGTATGCCACTGCTGTAACAAATCACGTCCCCACAAATCATTGCTATGTTAGCCACATGTGGTTTTAATGTTCCTCTCTGTCCTTCTGTCCCATTCAGCCCATCTCATGCTCTACTTTACTTGAGATAAAGTTCCTGATCCCTAAGCACTGAACATTTACATCCTGAAGAGGCCAACTGGGATGCCAAGATTCTGATGAAATTATTGTCTTTATCCCAGCCCTTAGAAAATATGACATCATCCCAGTTTTCAATGATATGGACTCTGTAGTTTCTGTTTGTGCTTGTTTATCAGCTCAGATATTTCAGCTCCAGCAAAATTACTAATCTCAAAGATGTTATATCCTACTAGCTACATTCTGTGCTGTAGTCCCCAAAGCCTTCTTTTGATTTTTCCATATTTTAGAAGAAGACAATGACAGTAACTACGGTGCAGCGCACTTATAGGACATTTATAACTTTTAATAACATGCCTTTACCAAAGTTTCCATCTCTAGCTAACAAAATTTATTCTTTTATTCTTTTGTATTAAGGCTGGAAGTTGCCAAGGTATATATGTGATATACTTACAAGCAACTTATATATTTGACAAATATTTGAATAAGTTTTCAGTTGAGATACATCTGGAAATACATCTGGATGACAAACAAGGCCATAGGAAAGTTTGGGGATGTCTGTATTTGGCACAGAAGAAGACGAAGGAGGCTTTGAGAAAATAACTGTCAAGGGGAAAGGGAACTGAGGAAGAGTAACTCAGAAGAGTGAGATCGTCTTTTCAAAACTTTTTATTCTTTCATTCCTACATTATGCAATACATCGTGATCAGAAACACCCTCACCTTTTATCCCCTTCCCCGGCCCCCTAAAAACTCTCCTGCAACCCCCTGGTGTCTTTAAAAAACAAACAATGAAACCACTGAGTTCAATTAGGGATTCCTGTATGTGCATGGGTAAGAGACTGTGTTTACCGAATCATGGACAACTTACTAATGGTGACATCCCTGAGAAATACTGACTCCCTTCCCCAACAGGCATTCACTGAAAGCAGCTACTGAGCTAGGAGTGAGGCCTCACATGCTCCTCCATCCATCCTGGATATTGACAAGCTTGAGTGATGTTATGCAAGTTACCATAGCTGTGGGTTAATTCATGCATGCAACAGCCATGTCATGTCCAGAAAGCAGCTTTTCAAGGTGCTTCTTCACATCCAATGTTTAAGTTCTTCCCGCCTCCTCTTCTGTGCTGTTCTCTAAGCCAAGGTGGTTGGGAGTGAGACTAGTGTCCTTTTCAAGGCTGAGCACTTGATGGTTTGTTACTCTCAGTCCTTTGACTAGTTTTGAATTTCTGCATTCACCTTTGCTCATGGCAAAAAGAAACAGTGGGTATACTCATATTTACAAGGCAATGTGGAATCATGTCCATCCAGCAAAACAATAGAAGTCCCTTCCTAGTGTCTAAACCTTACCAGCTAAGGACTTTTGGACAAGATTTACAATACCAGACATGAATCCCCTTTTGTAGAATATGCCTGACATCCAGCAAGATAGGGGTTGGTAACTCCCAAAACATTCATGCCATTGTTACCCCAGTGAGCACCTTATGTGGCAGGACAGTATTGTTGCATGCAGCGTCCACTGTAGGCTGAGACCAATGATAACTTTTCTCTCCCAGTAGCTGCAGGCAGACTTTAGCCACTTTCCAGGTCAGACCCAGTTTGATTTCTCTGTCCTGTATGTTCTACGATACAGTTTCACTGTCCAGTTCTGGTGGACAACCAAGTACAAGTGCAATAGCTTGGATTTTCTGGGTTTCTGGGCTCTCCTTGGCCAATAACTCACAGGGAGCTATCCCAGACCTAGCACTGGGATTTGCTGAAGAACCCATGGGTATGGGAACAGCATAATCCACCACACAAAGCATCTCTGTTCAAATTCCACTTTAGAAAACCAATGCATTTAAAAATCAGCTTACAAAATAGTGGTCTCCATCAGGCTTCCCATACATCTTAGTGTGGTTAGCTGTCTCCTGACCCCTTCCTAACATCTCCATGCCCATACCCCTTTCCACATAGTTTTTCTGCCTTCGTTATTTCTCCTCCAGACAATCTCCACTCCTGCGCTTTCATCCCCTCCCTCCTCAGCCTTCCTTCTCCGATATTACATGTGTGATG
This sequence comes from Microtus pennsylvanicus, assembly GCF_037038515.1. Taxonomy (NCBI): domain Eukaryota; kingdom Metazoa; phylum Chordata; class Mammalia; order Rodentia; family Cricetidae; genus Microtus; species Microtus pennsylvanicus. The sequence continues at coordinate 98,922,844 of NC_134580.1, read as the reverse complement.
CAGGATCGGACTGTTTTTTCCCCTCAACTTTTCCTCATTATACTTGGAAGAAGGGAAATGGTCATTCTATTTTAAAATAAAGATTTTAAATTAAAATCATTGTGTATGATGTGTGCATATGACTTCCGTAGCACATGTGGAGGTCAGAGGACAACTTTGTTTCTTTCCTTTTGCCTTCATATAGATTCCAGGAAGAGCCTTTCCTGGGAAACCATCTCATGGGCCCAAAGTGATCACTCTCCGAGAGACACCCGAGGGATACAAACTTCTTTGGTTTCAGAAGAATATTCAAATGTCTTTGCATAAATCGACACACCAGATTATATAGGCAACACGTTCCTTGCCTGTCGGTTCATATCACCTTTGTCAAATATCTCAGTCAATCCACACATGGTGCTGAAACCCCACTGGTCTTCACTCCCATTTGGTGCCAATTCCTAATCGTTTGCTTTTGGGGGAGACAATGGAGACACAGCCTGACTCACTCAGCAGGCTGGCCTGGAGTTCTATTCGTAAACCAAACAGGTTTCAAACTCAGAGATCTGCCTGCCTGTCTCCCACGTGTTGGGATTAAAGTCAAGTGTCACATAGCTGGATAATTCCTAAATTACCGTTTGCCATCCCTGTCAATCTCTCAGAGTCAGTGTGCTGCAGCTGGGTTGAGTTTTAAACCATTTCCATCCTTCAGTGAGGTTGAAGGAGCTCAGCTCAGCTCCACCCTCTCCACATTTCCCCATTCCACTCCCTTTGTATTCACTGCAGTTCTCTGGGAATGACCAGTCTGGACCCACCCAAGAGAAGGTGGGGCCATGCCTACTAGATCATTTTATAACTTCTGTAAGGAGAATCTTAAAACTGAAAGATCTATGGCTAAATGTAGGTATGTATGCAAAGAGATAAAAGTCACTTCTTATCCTGGCTCTGTCCCTCCCCAAAACACCTTGTATAAACCGGTGTTATGAAGTTTATTATATTGCATTTATATTAAAGATAGTCACACAAAATATTGCTTCAAGGGACATTAGGTACACCTGTATTTTATTCTGGGACCTGGAGATACAACTGAGATAAAAAGAGACAAAAACCTCAGGATTTCTTATAATAAACTGTGATGAGGCAATAAAATAGTTATGTTAGGTGGCAAAATAGATACAGTAAATACACAACTTTAAATAAGCAGCTGAGAGATGCCTCACTGAGCTACTATTTGAGCCTCGAGATTGTGTGATCATTAGGATGAGATTTCAAATATAGTGGGCTAGCTGAGTGCTTGGTGTATAACGAGATTCCATAAATTCATAGTAACATTCTTACGAAGAATGTCTAAAATCATTAGGAGTTGGCTAGATTTCTGCACCCTCTGCCGGCCGGCCTTTTGGGGGGAAGGAGCACTTGATGAGTGCTCTCTGTCTCTTGTTGGAGCTCCTCACTGACTCTTCCCAGAGCCTGAGCCCTTTGATCTCTGTCTGCTTACCCCAGCTGAAGCGCCACTTTCCAGATCTTCACTGTCTCTTAGATCACATCCTGAGCGATAGCAGCAAAGGATGCCTTGTGAGGTCAGGTTGTAGTCCGACCCTTGCTAAATTGCTGTTGTCTTTGACTAGCCCTGTCTCTAGTTCTCATTTTTTCAACACAAAGTTAAAAAGCCATATTAAACCAAATTTCAGGCTCTACTTCAGCTTGGTTCTCACACAGAACCCAATACTAGCAGCTGGTGCCCCTAGTCCAAAATCTCCTCAAAAGCCTGGCCCATAGTCTGTAGCACAAACAGCAGTAGGTAAGAAATTAGGCTAAACCGGAACTCCCAAACTACACAGCAAACACCCGGTGTTTGCAGAATATCCATCCTCTCTCCATCGCCCTTCCTTCTTGGATCTTCTCCCGGGTCATACCCCAACACATAATCATCCCCCATGCCTCTCCTCCTTAGAACCCCTTGGTTCTGTCTTTGTGGAAGTGGAAGGTTTTAGGGCATCGATTGTTGTCTGTCGTTGTGACGCGTTAGGTTACAAACAAGGCGTGCCTGGTCACCAGAGTAATGGCCCGTTCGCAGTTCGATAGGCAGAAGCCTCAGTCCTGTCTTCAGTCCCACGGAGTGCGGCAGCGGAGGCACTGAGTTTGGGATTCCCGAGCTGACGTGGCTTAGGCCGAGCGGGGTCGGGGGGCGTCGGGGGGAGGCCGGCGTTGCCGGTGGCGCCCACCAGCAGATGAATATGGTCCGCAGGCTTCTCGGGGAGCCCCACATCGGGCCCCGCCGCGCATCGCTGGCCCGTGGACACCTGCGCTCAGCCGGCCGCCCCGCCCCTCGGGGCTCCGCCGATGTTACCTGCCCAGCCTAGGTGGCTGCTTTACGCAGCCAGGGAGCATAGACACCCGGGCGGCCGGCAGGGTCGTTTCTCCCCGGGGGAGCCCCGGAGGCGGGCGAGCCGGCCTGAGTCCAGCGTGTACGGCCCTGTATCCGAGCAGCCGGTGGCAGCCAGCCTGGGCACGCAGGGAGGGAGTACGCGGGGAGGGAGCCTGCCCCAGCCCTGAGCTCGGGCCCTGAACAAACTTTGTGCCCCACGGGGGCGGCGGGACTCAGACTAGGCCAAAGGGCGACGCTGTTGCCGCAGTCGGAGGCCCACGCGTGATCCTGCTGGTGCTAATGGGCTGGGAAGATGAAGAGGGAGAGTTGATCCAGGAGCCAGAGGTGTTCGCAGGAAAGAAATCTGAAAGGGAGTTCTGGAGGAAAAAACCTGGGGTTGGCTGTATGGGGGTGTGTTTGTCGCTGGGTCGCAGGAATGCAAACAGGAGGGTGAGCCCTTGGGGACAGGAGGAAGTATTTTCCAGGTTTATTCAAAGCGCTGCAGTTGCTCTGTGGAGACAGGACCGTTTTGAGGGTGGGATAGATATTTAGAATCATGGATAATAAAGACGTTCACTTTCGGAGATAGTTGGAATTTCTCCAAGCACACAAAGGACGACTTTCCAGATTTGAGCACGGTGACAGCGGAAGAGTTTCTAACAGTGTAGAGTCCTTCCCAGAACATGAGTTAATAAGGTTTGGATAGTTGGAATGGCTGTAAAGGGTCACCTTCCGGAAATGTTCTGTTAGAAAAAGTGAGACTGTTTGGAATAGGTAGGGGGAAAAATGCAAAATATCTCAAAAGTTTCAGGGGCTGAAAGTATACCCAAATGGTAGAACTCTTGCCTCCAAGAGGCCCGGCTTGAAGCAATGTGTATTCATAACACTGCTTTTACTTCCTTGATCCTGGAAAGACCTTTTGATGCTTCCTTCTTAGCTCCAGTTACATTTGACTACGCTGTTCCTGAGAGATTTTAATTGCATATGCTATAGGTAAAACACTTTGAGCCTATTTCTCCTAAGTATATTTATATTATGTTTATTGAGTATATCTTATGTTTATTTTATATAGTGTGAGTACCTCTGTAAATATGCCACATATGTTTATAAAAATATAAAATACAAATTAAGAAAATTAAAAAATATGGCTCAACTCAACAGAATTTGAAGATCACATAGAAGAGGCTTCCTTGGTTTCTCAAGATGATTGTCCGCATTTCTGAGGATTCCCATGTTGTAATAGGAGTGGCGGTGCTGCGTCCCCAGCACCCCGGCCGCCTGCTAGCTTATGCCCCGAAATAACAACACACAAACTGTATTCATTTAAACACTGCTTGGCCCATTTCTATCTAGCCTCTTCTAGGCTAATTCTCACATATTAATTTAGTCCATTTCTAATCATCTGTGTAGCACCGCTAGGTGTGCTTACCGGGAAGATTCTAGCCTACGTCCATCCTGGGTCGGAGCTTCATCGCGTGTGCCTCAGAGAGCAGAGCTATCACGTTTACCAGGGAGAGGGGAGCATGGCGTCTCTGAGATCACTTCCTCTTCCTCCCAGCATTCTGTTCTGTTTACTCCTCCCACCTATGTTTTAACCTATCAGGGCCAACCAAGCAGTTTCTTTATTGCTTAACCAATGAAATCAACAGATTGATATATGACACTCCCACATCATTCCCATGCTTTTGGGGTGTGAACTTTTTATTCTACTGTAATATGGCCAGCCCTTCCTAAAAATAATGATGTTTAGAAGGTTTCCTTTTTAACTTTCTCACTGACTTTTAAAGTTCACCTCTCTTTCCCTGCCACCCCCCACCCATTTGGATGAAAGAGATGTTGATACTACCCTTGTTTATAAAACATCATTAACTTTTCTTGGTTACCTATGAGGAATAAGTTATCTGTGAGACTTCTGATTATTACATACCATCTGTTATTAACAACTCTGTGGAAGGCAGACTGGGCTGCCTAGGACCCTCTCCCCCTTTAAGGGCTGGGTACAAACCCAGAGTCCAATGCTTGCTAGGCAACCCCTCTGTTGCTAAGGTACACCTCCCCTCCCCTCATAATAGTCCTTCACAGTTTAATTGTTTTAGGATCAGCTATATGTGCTTTTGATCAAAGGAAATTCAGAACCAAAGGGTGTAATAAAGTAAAGCCCAGTTCTACCTTCTTACCCCTGTCACCTTTTCCCACTCCAGAAATCAGCAAGGCAAATAGTTTGCTCCTAAGAGACATTCTGACTGCTAAAGCACATATGTAATATATACTTCGTCTCAAGTGAGCCATAATACATCTTTTTGCCACTTAATATTATACAGCATCTCTGATCTTAATGTGTGAAACATGAAGGGCTCAAAACTAAAGCTTGGTGAGTATTCTTATGCTGACTGTATGAAATTCATCACAGTGAAACTTCACCTCATGCACAAATGATTAAAAATACTGTATAAAACTGCCTTCAGTCTCTGTGTGTTAAATATATACGGACTATAAATGACTTTGTGTTTAAACTTGGGTCCTGCTCCCAACATGGCTCTTTATATGTGTACAAATATTCCGGAGTCCAAAATATTTCAAAATCTGAACGAAGAATCTTGATACAGCAATTCAATCTATATAAAAACCATTTTCAGTAAACACGAGCTTTGAACACACCACCCTACTCTGTCAGGCAGCTCTACAGCATTCCCTTGGAAAAATACAGAAAGTACAGTTAGCAGTCCTCCCTGGAGGACACGTAGATTGTTCCCAGTCATGAGCAACCAAACACTCTTTGTGTCTGTGTGCTCTCATGTCTGTGTGAGCCTACATGTGGAAAAATAATAAACTATTTAAGGGCTCACGCCGATGAGCCGTCAGTGTGGCTTATGGACTTACTACTCAGTGAAGTAGGGTCGCTACATCGCTATTAACATGGTGCTTTCCCCTGCATCCCTGTCTTCATCCTGGATGAAGAATGGAAGGTGAGAATGTTGCTCGGAAAACTGGAAGCTTTTGTGTGTCCCCACCAACCAAGAAGCTTGGAGAAGTTGTGTTACCAGACAAGTTACTGAAATTCCCTGTGTCTTGTTTACTCATCTTAAAATTAGGGCTATTGGTAGTCCATCTTTTTAGCTTAAAAGTTTAAACTTTTTCTTGGATAAAATCAGTTAAACAATGAGGATAAATAAGTCTATGTAAAGGCTGGAACATTGCTTGATTGGCAGTGCTTGTGTCTGAACGCTGTAGTTACCATTCATTTTCTAAGTTAATAGAAATCAGTTTGTGGGGGCTGGAGAGATGGCTCAGAGGTTAAGAGCACAGACTGCTCTTCCAGAGGTCCTGAGTTCAATTCCCAGCAACCACATGGTGGCTCACAACCTTCTGTACTGAGATCTGGTGCCCTCTTCTGGCTTGCAGGCATACATGGAGGCTGAACACTGTGTACATAATAAATAAAATTAAAAAAAAAAAAGAAATCAGTTTGTGTATTATGGAATGTTATCTTTCTAATAACATTTTTCTAATAGAAATTTTCTAGTAGAAATCACCTACTGTCAAGTTGGGAGCGTAGGCCCCAGTCCCTCGCATCTATCCCAGCCCCCAGCCCCGGTCTGGACTCCAAATCCCAGCTGGCCAGGGGGTCGGGTCAGGACCACTCCCCAGGGTAATTTAAGTGATCCCCCAAAAGAGGAACACGTGGTCTCCCTTTCTTCCTCCCGGGGGTGGCATTCCCGAGGCTTCCTGGTTTCCCCCTCGGGGCCACCCGAGAGTGCAGATCTCCCATTAAGCCTGGATATTTCTTAATTTGGCTTGTTTTGATTTGGCTTGATTGGGAATTTTTGCGTCAGCAGGGAGATAATATTAAGAAATATTCCTAACACCTACTATCGAATATAATTTTTCTTGCTATAGCAGTAACACAGTCCTATTAATTCTTTAACCCAGTTGTGGGTCACTTTGAAAATTAAGAAATCAAAGCCACTGAGATGCAATCAAATATGCGGATATAACCTTGAAGAGAGGCCCAGTGATGTTCTGTGGGCATGTGATTCAAATTCCAAAGCAAGTGTTGCAGGAGTGTGCACACACAGAATACACTTCTGCTGTATGATTATTAGTGACGCAGTAGTGTGCACACAGAGGATACACTTCTGTATGATTATTAGTGATGCAGTAGTGTGCACACACAGGATACACTTCTGTATGGTTATTAGTGATTCAGGAGTGTGCACACACAGGATATACTTCTGCTGTATGATTATTAGTGATGCAGGAGTGTGCACACACAGGATACACTTCTGTATGATTATTAGTGATGCAGGTGTGCACACAGGATACATTTCTGCTGTATGGTTATTAGTGATGCAGGAGTGTGCACACACAGGATACCCTTCTGCTGTATGATTTTTTGGCTCATATTTTTGTGCATGTTGTACTATGTTCCCTGTGGTTAGGGACTTGTTATCTATTTTCTTATTTTTATATTTCCTAGTGAAACACTACATACCAAATACTTTGTGCTTTTTGGTTTGTTTTTTGATTTTATTTATTTATTGATTGATTGATTTTTGCTTTTTCAAGACAGGGTTTGTCTGTGTAACCCTAGCTGTTTTGGAACTAGTTCTTGCAAAACCAGGCTGGCCTTGTACTCATAGAGATTTGCCCATCTCTGACTCCCAAGTAGTGGGATTAAAGGCGTGTGCCACCACTGCCTGGCTCATATTTTTAAAATAATAATGGTCAATAGACAGTGAAGGCTTTGAGAAGATAAGTTTTGTTATTTTTGCTTCTACTTTAAAGTTTTATTTGTATGACTTTTTTCCCACATGTGTATCTTAGCACTTTGTGTGTGTCTGGTGTCCTTAGGGTCTAAAAGAGGGTGCCAGATGCTCTGGAACTGGAGTTACAGATGGTTGTGGGTGCCAGGAATCAAACCCAGGTCCTCTGGAAGAGCAGCCAGTGATCTTAACCACCGAGCCATCTCTCCAGCCCCAGGCTTTTTATTTGAATTCATAGTGCTGCTTCCTGTGTCAGGTCTTGTGGCCGGGAGTGTGTGGTGAGCTGGGCGAGCTTGTTTTTATTTGCTGTTTTATAGAAGCGTGGCCTTCACGTGGAGCTCTGTTTTAGTTTTCTGTTGGTGATTCTGGTGCTTTATAAAATGATAGCAGTCCACTTTCCTCGTGTGAATTTATTACCATAGTGTTTTCCGTCTGCTGATCCTTACGGGTGTGTTTGTCGTTTGTATTTTGCGATGAGCCCCATAGAGAGGGATCACCATCTTGCTCCATTTAGCTCTCATGCCCTTGGATTCCTAGCCTTTGAGCTGCAGCTCTCGGCTGTGTGAAAGATGCCCTCCCAGATGCCTGTTTAGTTGCAGTTACAGATCCCGTTCCAGAGCCAGGGACTTGCATCAGTTGTCTTCAGCTGGCCCTTCTTAGTCTTCATCTTTTTTTTTTTTTTTTTTTTGGTTTTTCGAGACAGGGTTTCTCTGTGGCTTTGGAGCCTGTCCTGGAACTAGCTCTTGTAGACCAGGCTGGTCTCGAACTCACAGAGATCCGCCTGCCTCTGCCTCCCGAGTGCTGGGATTAAAGGCGTGCGCCACCATCGCCCGGCTCTTAGTCTTCATCTTAAGGCGGAGGAACTAACGCTGACCAGGTAAAGCCACCTCGGAGCACAATGTGATGAAGCCGCTGCGTACTGAGCCGGAAAGCTGTTCCTCGCTCCAGATCGGCATCCCCTTCCCATCAGCCTCTGGGATTTCTTTTTCAATCAGTTCATCTTATGTTTCAATGATAATGTGCAAACTATTTAAGCGCCCTGATGTGCTGTGTCTTTACATTTCTCTGAAGAAATTCTGGCTTTAAAACAGTTGAGCAGTTCTATGCCTGCGATTCCAGTACTTTTCTCATTAATCCAAAAGTAGGATCACCACAGTCCAAGCTACTTAGAGAAAGAAGAGTGGGAGGAGCCAAGCAGGGCTGCAGTACAGATGGAGCTGGGGATTGGTTGGAGAACCAGAACTGAAAGTGATGGAGAGCAGCCAGCGAGGTCAGTGTTTCTAGGCCAGGGTGTATGACAAAGCCTGGCTTTAAGTCTAGAAACTCCTTTATGAATATGCTAATCACCCCGAGTGGATTACCACCCACTGCATGCCTGAATCTCACCATCATATACTTTATGGACTATACAGATATGTATTAATAAAAATAAGAACCAAAGTTTCCTTATGGAAACATAATTATTTAACAGTTTGTTAATTTTTCTTTAGAAAACCACTTCTCATTGATAAAACACAGATATAGAAAAGCACACTATAAAACATATAGTTACTGTAACAGATATAACTTGGTTGTCCATTCTAGAAGCCCTTCTTTGTGCTTTCCTTTTAGTTTTATTATCCGTTTGGGAATCTTGCCCTTTTCACTTGCTACGTCTTCCATCTTTTGCTTACAACTGTGTGTTGAGAAGTATGGGTCCTGCGGCTGTGGAGTTGGACACTCCACAGGAGTGCACATGGCTTATGTGGTTCAGTGTGTTCCTCTGTCCTCTGCGTTTCCTGCAGATGTAGCAGGATGGGTGGCCAGAGTTTCCAGCCTTTGACAAGACTCTACAAGGTGGTTATCTTCTTTCTTCCGGAAGTTCATAATGTCTGGTCTTTGCTTTATTATCAGCTGTTGACTGATCAGTATTTAGACACCTTGATCAGGGCCTGAAAATGTTAGAACAGTTTTTTTTTTCTGAATAATTTTGTGGGAAGGTAGTGCACACTCGTGCGTGCGTGCATGTTTGTGTGTGTATAGGCCAGAGGTCACCCCTGGGTGCCCTTAGGAATCCTCCACCCTTGCCCTTTTGAGACAGGGTCTCCCTGGGACCTGTGCTGGTCAGATAAGTGAGGATGGCTGTCCAGGGAGTCTCGAGGTCTTGCCTTCACATTTTCGGTGCCAGGATTCCAAGTGTGCTGCCAGACCTGTCAGTCTGTGAGCCGTTCCTTCATCTACTGTGCTTGACACACTGATTAGTGAACAAACGCCAATTGGCTCTGCCCTTTGCTTGGTTTGTTGCACACCTGTGGCTACCATCTGTTTCCTCTTGAACGGACACTGCTGAAGCCAGATTTGGTGGTGGTCATTGATTTTGACTGTTGCTACATTAACTCAGGGGTTGATAGGAAACTTGATTGTGCAGGGACTTTTCTATTGTTGGGGGGGGCTGTTTGTTCTGCTCAGGTTGCCCACAGGTCTTTGCTGTTCCTCTACTTGCTTTGCTCTTATCTGGGGATCTAAGAAGCACACAAATGTTCCTGCTTCCCTGCCTATTGCCATCTTCTGAGTCCATCAGTCAGCTGTTTGCTTATTCCCAAGAGTGGCATGTAAAATATAAAGATAGGCTGATCATCTGATAAGTTATATTCTAGTATGAATTTATTTAGAAGATTTATACAGATCTTTATGAAAGATTACTGATGGTGTTCATTTCCTTCATTAAAATTAATCTTTGATGGCTGGAGTGTCTACACAGCATGCACAGGCCCTGAATCCTCAGCATAGGGACTTTGAGGGTGTAGCTTTTCTGAACGCAGCCTTTTCTTTATGGGTTTAATTTTCTGTTCACTGATTTCTGCTCTGGACTTTGTCTCCTACTCTCTGCTTATGTTGCCTTTTGTTTTCTAATTCTGCTCATAACAAGCAGGTACTGATTTCAGTCATTTACTACTGTAAATGTCTATACTCCACATTGAATAGTGACTCTCCACTGACACCACATGGTTTGTCAGGAAAACTACATAAACTTTCCCAACCTGAAGAAAGATGTACCTATGAAGGTTCAAGAAGCATACAGAACACCAAATAGGCTGGATCAAAAAAAACATCCCCTCGCCATATAATAATCAAAACACTAAGGATACAGAATAAAGAATGAATATTAAGAGCCACAAAGGAAAAAGGCCAAGTTACTTATAAAGGTAGACCTGTCAGAATTACACCTGACTTCTCTATGGAAACCATGAAAGCCAGAAGGTCCTGGATAGATGTACTGCAAAAACTAAGAGACCATGGATGCAAGCCCAGACTACTATACCCAGCCAAGCTTTCGTTCACTATAAATGGAGAAAACAAAATTTTCCAGGATAAAAACAAATTTAAACAATACGTAGCCACAAATCCAGCCTTACAGAAAATAATGGAAGGAAAATCATTAACCAAGGAGTCCAACAATGACCACAATAACTCAGACATCTAGAGACCCTTCACCAGCGCAACTCAAAGAAGGGAAACACACAAACCCTACTACTAAAAAAGTGACCGGAGTTAACAACCACTGGTCATTATTATCACTGAATGTCAATGGGCTCAACTCACCAATAAAAAGGCACAGACTAAGAGATTGGATACAAAAACAGGATCCAACATTCTGCTGTTTACAAGAAACACACTTCAACCACAAAGACAGGCACCTACTCAGAGTAGGCCGGGGTGAAAGCAGCCTCCCATGAAGCCGAGGCCCACGCAGAAAGCCTGCAGCAGGAATTGGAAAGCACCCAGCTCAAACTTGCTGGCCTGGAACACTTGAAAGCCTTACAGCCTGAACTAGATGAACTGCAAAAAGACATGCAACAGAAGAAAGAAGAGGTCAGCTACCTGTCTGGACAGCTTAGTGAGAGAGAACAGACCCTCCCCAAAGTCCAGGCAGAGATGGTGGAGCAGGAGCATTTGATCAGGGCCCTGCACACACAGCTGCAAATGCAGGCTAAGGAGCATGAGGACAGGGTACAGCAGTTCCAGCTGGAACTTTGTGAGCTGAAGCAGAAGTCAGAAGAGGGCGAGGAAGATGCTAAAGCAAAGCAGCAGATACAGAGGAAACTGCAGGCGGCTCTCCTCTCCTGAAAGAATCTGCAAGAGGAATTGTCTTCGGCTAGACATGCTGTGGCACACCTGACCAAGTCTCTCGCAGATGTGGAAAGCCAGGTTTCTGATAAAAATAAAGAGAGGGATGAATTCAAAGGAAAGTTAGCCCTTCTTCAGGGAGAAAGAGACAAACTCATTGTAGGAATGGACAAGTCTTTACTCAAAAACCAGAGCCCCGGTGGCTCTTGTGAAAGCCTGAAACTAGCTCTGGAGGGCCTTGAGGAAAAGGAAAAACTGATGAAGGAGCTTGAATCTCTGAGAGTCTCTAACATTGCAGAGAGCACCGAATGGCAAGAGAAGCACAGGGAGCTGCATAAGGAGTATGAAGTTCTTCTGCAGTTCTACGAGAACGCAAGCAACAAAGTAGAGAGGATCCAGGACGTGGTGGCAGGTGTGAGGCAAGAGAAGCAAGAACTGCACGGGAAGTTATGAAACACAGAGACAGACAAAAGGGAGGTGGAAAGGGAGGCAGGATGCCGAACAGGAAATGGAAGAGAGGAAAGAAAAGATGAGAAAGTTTGCTACATCTAAACAACAGAAGATCCTCGAGCTGGAGGAAGAAAATGACCTGCTTAGAGCAGAGGCTCAGTCTCTAGGAGGAGCCAAGGAAAGCATGGATGCTCTTCTTTCTGTGAATTCCAGCCTGAAGGAGGAACTAGAAAGGGTAAAATTAGAGCATAAAGCCCTTTCTAAGGAGTTTGAGGCTTTAATGGCAGAGAAAAGCCTTCTGAGAGAAGATCTGAAGCTTCAAGGGGAAGAGAGTGCACTGAAACAAGCTAGCCTAGAGGCCACTGAGAAATTCCATCAACAAAAGGATGTCATCACTGCAGAAGAAACACAAGCTCTGGCAGGCAAATCGCAAGAGCAAGATACTCAGAGTGTGAGCGTTAAACTTGAAGATTCGGAAGGTCTTCTTTCAGCAAACAGCGCCAAGCCTGGCACTAGTGAGACTTTGGGCTCCCACAATGACATCAGTGACCACCTCCAGCAGCTTGAGCAACTCAAGGGAAGAATCGCTGAGTTAGAGATGGAGAAACAGAGTGACAGGGAGCTCAGCCAGACACTAGAAAATGAGAAAAATGCCCTCCTGAGTCAAATCTCGGCAAAGGATGGCGAACTAAAACTACATGAGGAAGAAGTCACCAAAATAAACACATTAAACCAGCAAATTCAAGAAGAATTTCCCGAGTTACCAAGCTGAGATGGCAGAAGAAGAAAAAGATGACTTAAAGGTTAATGAACCAGCTGACAGAATTTAATGGAAGCATTGGGAATTATTACCAGGATGTTACGGATGCCCAAATAAAAAACGAGCGACTAGAATCTGAGTGCAGAACCTGAAAAGTGCATGAGTGACTTAGAAGAAGGAAAGCGGCAGCTGATTAAGGAGAAAGCCAAGGTGGAGTCAGAAATATGGAAGGAGTATTTAGAGAAGATACAAGGTACCCAGAAAGGACCTGGCAATCAAAGCCATGCAAAGGAGCTCCAGGAGCTGCTGAAAGAAAAACAGCTCGAGGTGAAGCAGCTGCAGAGGGACTGCATTAGGTACCAGGAGAGGATCAGCACTCTGGAGAAGACGGTTAAGGCCTTAGAGTTTGTTCAGACTGAATCCCAAAAGGATCCGGATGTGACCAAAGGAAATCTGGTGCAAGCAGTTGAACATCATGAAAAGGCCCAATGGGAACTGTCTAGCTTCAAGGTACTGCTCGATGACCCGCAAAGCGAAGCCGCGAGAGTGCTAGCGGACAACCTCCGTCTGAAAAAGGAACTTCAGTCAAACAAAGAAGCCGTCAAAAGCCAGATGAAACAGAAAGATGAAGATCTGGCACGAAGACTGGAGCAAGCAGAAGAAACACACCTGGACGAGAAGAAGAACATACAAGAGAAACTGGATGCTTTGCACGCAGAAAAGGTCCACATGGAAGACACGCTTGCAGAGATCCACGTCACCTTGTCCCAGAAACACAAAGCAATGAAACAGCTGCAGGAGAGCCTGGGCAGCACTGTGGCTCATCTCGCAGCCTTTACTAAGAGCTTGTCATCCCTCTACATTCCGTACATACTGTTGTACACACTGACTCCCTGGTCTCAATATCCACATCCGTACTCACTGTTGTACACACTGACTCCCTGGTCTCGCCATCCACATTCCGTACATACTGTTGTACACACTGACTCCCTGGTCTCGCCATCCACATTCAGTACATACTGTTGTACACACTGACTCCCTGGTCTCACCATCCACATTCCGTACATACTGTTGTACACACTGACTCCCTGGTCTTGCCATCCACATTCAGTACATACTGTTGTACACACTGACTCCCTGGTCTCGCCATCCACATTCAGTACATACTGTTGTACACACTGACTCCCTGGTCTCGCCATCCACATTCAGTACATACTGTTGTACACACTGACTCCCTGGTCTCGCCATCCACATCCATACATACTGTTGTACACACTGACTCCCTGGTCTCGCCATCCACATTCAGTACATACTGTTGTACACACTGACTCCCTGGTCTCGCCATCCACATTCAGTACATACTGTTGTACACACTGACTCCCTGGTCTCGCCATCCACATCCGTACTCACTGTTGTACACACTGACTCCCTGGTCTCGCCATCCACATTCAGTACATACTGTTGTACACACTGACTCCCTGGTCTCGCCATCCACATCCGTACTCACTGTTGTACACACTGACTCCCTGGTCTCGCCATCCACATTCAGTACATACTGTTGTACACACTGACTCCCTGGTCTCGCCATCCACATCCGTACTCACTGTTGTACACACTGACTCCCTGGTCTCACCATCCACATTCAGTACATACTGTTGTACACACTGACTCCCTGGTCTCGCCATCCACATCCGTACATACTGTTGTACACACTGACTCCCTGGTCTCGCCATCCACATCCGTACTCACTGTTGTACACACTGACTCCCTGGTCTCACCATCCACATTCAGTACATACTGTTGTACACACTGACTCCCTGGTCTCACCATCCACATTCAGTACATACTGTTGTACACACTGACTCCCTGGTCTCACCATCCACATTCAGTACATACTGTTGTACACACTGACTCCCTGGTCTCGCCATCCACATCCGTACATACTGTTGTACACACTGACTCCCTGGTCTCACCATCCACATTCAGTACATACTGTTGTACACACTGACTCCCTGGTCTCGCCATCCACATCCGTACATACTGTTGTACACACTGACTCCCTGGTCTCGCCATCCACATCCGTACATACTGTTGTACACACTGACTCCCTGGTCTCGCCATCCACATTCAGTACTCACTGTTGTACACACTGACTCCCTGTTCTCGCCATCCACATCCGTACTCACTGTTGTACACACTGACTCCCTGTTCTCGCCATCCACATTCAGTACATACTGTTGTACACACTGACTCCCTGGTCTCGCCATCCACATCCGTACTCACTGTTGTACACACTGACTCCCTGTTCTCGCCATCCACATTCAGTACATACTGTTGTACACACTGACTCCCTGGTCTCGCCATCCACATCCGTACTCACTGTTGTACACACTGACTCCCTGTTCTCGCCATCCACATTCAGTACATACTGTTGTACACACTGACTCCCTGGTCTCGCCATCCACATCCGCACTCACTGTTGTACACACTGACTCCCTGTTCTCGCCATCCACATTCAGTACATACTGTTGTACACACTGACTCCCTGGTCTCGCCATCCACATCCGTACTCACTGTTGTACACACTGACTCCCTGTTCTCGCCATCCACATTCAGTACATACTGTTGTACACACTGACTCCCTGGTCTCGCCATCCACATCCGTACTCACTGTTGTACACACTGACTCCCTGTTCTCGCCATCCACATTCAGTACATACTGTTGTACACACTGACTCCCTGGTCTCGCCATCCACATCCGTACTCACTGTTGTACACACTGACTCCCTGGTCTCGCCATCCACATTCAGTACATACTGTTGTACACACTGACTCCCTGGTCTCGCCATCCACATCCGTACTCACTGTTGTACACACTGACTCCCTGGTCTCGCCATCCACATCCGTACTCACTGTTGTACACACTGACTCCCTGGTCTCGCCATCCACATCCATACATACTGTTGTACACACTGACTCCCTGGTCTCGCCATCCACATTCCGTACATACTGTTGTACACACTGACTCCCTGGTCTCGCCATCCACATCCGTACTCACTGTTGTACACACTGACTCCCTGGTCTCGCCATCCACATCCGTACTCACTGTTGTACACACTGACTCCCTGGTCTCGCCATCCACATCCGTACTCACTGTTGTACACACTGACTCCCTGGTCTCACCATCCACATCCGTACATACTGTTGTACACACTGACTCCCTGGTCTCGCCATCCACATCCGTACTCACTGTTGTACACACTGACTCCCTGGTCTCAATATCCACATCCGTACATACTGTTGTACACACTGACTCCCTGGTCTCGCCATCCACATTCCGTACATACTGTTGTACACACTGACTCCCTGGTCTCGCCATCCACATCCGTACTCACTGTTGTACACACTGACTCCCTGGTCTCGCCATCCACATCCGTACTCACTGTTGTACACACTGACTCCCTGGTCTCGCCATCCACATCCGTACTCACTGTTGTACACACTGACTCCCTGGTCTCACCATCCACATCCGTACATACTGTTGTACACACTGACTCCCTGGTCTCGCCATCCACATCCGTACTCACTGTTGTACACACTGACTCCCTGGTCTCAATATCCACATCCGTACATACTGTTGTACACACTGACTCCCTGGTCTCGCCATCCACATTCAGTACATACTGTTGTACACACTGACTCCCTGGTCTCGCCATCCACATTCAGTACATACTGTTGTACACACTGACTCCCTGGTCTCACCATCCACATTCAGTACATACTGTTGTACACACTGACTCCCTGGTCTCGCCATCCACATCCGTACTCACTGTTGTACACACTGACTCCCTGGTCTCACCATCCACATTCAGTACATACTGTTGTACACACTGACTCCCTGGTCTCACCATCCACATCCGTACATACTGTTGTACACACTGACTCCCTGGTCTCAATATCCACATCCGTACATACTGTTGTACACACTGACTCCCTGGTCTCGCCATCCACATTCAGTACATACTGTTGTACACACTGACTCCCTGGTCTCGCCATCCACATCCGTACATACTGTTGTACACACTGACTCCCTGGTCTCACCATCCACATTCAGTACATACTGTTGTACACACTGACTCCCTGTTCTCGCCATCCACATTCAGTACATACTGTTGTACACACTGACTCCCTGGTCTCGCCATCCACATCCATACATACTGTTGTACACACTGACTCCCTGGTCTCACCATCCACATTCAGTACATACTGTTGTACACACTGACTCCCTGGTCTCGCCATCCACATTCAGTACATACTGTTGTACACACTGACTCCCTGGTCTCACCATCCACATTCAGTACATACTGTTGTACACACTGACTCCCTGGTCTCAATATCCACATTCAGTACTGTTGTACACACTGACTACATGGTTTGTTGGAGGCAAGAATCTTGACTGTCTATGTTTTCCACTCCACTCTTAGAGCCACAAGCCACATACAGCCCATTCTCTGATGCAGCAATGCTTACTCCATATAAACTGCCTTCGTCAAGGAATCTGTTAACGCACTTCCTTGAATTCACATCCCACACATAAACGTCTCCATTCCCAGAAGGAGTATATATCCTCTTACTATCAGGAGAGAGTGTGGATGCTGCAGTTCTTCCATTGATCTTCATGCTACCGATTAATTCTTTGTCTTCATTGACAGCAAATGAGAAAACCCAGCAATGCTGCTTCTGAGCAGGAAGGATCCATCTGGAGAGACTTCAAATCGCTTCACTATTCTCTCTTTCAAACCTCTCACTTGATGTACAGGAACTAACTTTCTAGCTCGCATATCATCGATATAAAGAACCTTGCTGTGCACACTTGTGGCTAAAAGCTCGTCTCCATTAGCACTGAAACAAGCCTTAAAGATTGGAGACTTTCCCAAATAGATGCTCTGGATTTTCGGGTTTGCTTTGCCATCTCCCTGAAATAGCATTCTCTACCCCCATGAGAGCATCACCACCTGTACGCCAGGATGGACCGCACTGATGAGATCCGAGCAGTGGTAGGCCGTTCAACACTGGCAGGACGGTAGTTCTTCGTCTTCAGAATTCCTCTAGGAAGAGAAGTGGATGCGGATATAAAATTCCCAGCCCTTTGCAACAAATCTTCATCCTCTTCACTTTCATCATCTGCAGATTTTCTCTGCTTGTGCCCAGGTGCTGCCCAATCAGGTACTCCTCCCATGGCATGCTGGAATGCCTCTTTAAGTCTCTCCTGAAGCTTTTCTTTTGAGAGTTTACTTTCGCTGGCATTTTTCATTATATCTTTCCGAAACCAGCTGTTCATCATGTCAACTATTTCCTCATCTTCATCATCTTCATCCACCCAAACTGGCTTCTTCTGAGGAGGATTATCTTTTGCTTCTTCTTCCACTTCAGAGTCATCCGAGCTTCCTTGTCCTTGACTCTGCAAAGACCCACTGCTCCAGACACTTCTGGGAGGCCGGCTAGCCGTCCTGGAGCACCAGGAGGTTTGGATCCGCTCCCAAAGCCGGCTCCTCTTCTTCCGCCGCCGCCGCTGCCAACGCCGCGGGGACTGCCCTCTGCCCCGCCTGCGGTGCAGGTTGAGATGAACGGCGGCTTTTGGGGGTAGTGCCGCCGCTCCCGGGTCTGGCTTGCCTCCCTGGCATCTTACCGGCTCTCCGTTCTGGTTTTGTCCTCTCCAGCGTTCTGGGGGCATCAACCAGGTCTGAGGAGAAATGCAGACGTGGATGAGGAGCACCACTGCGCATGTCAGGGCCACGGACCTTAACAGCATGAAGTGTATCAGAGTTCAGGCTCCTGCTTCTTGGAGAAATTCATCTGGAGTCAGATTTATATCAGTGAGCTCATGCTCCACACAGTTTCCCAGCAAGCTAGGGAACTTCCTCCCTCCTTTCTCATGAGTTATCCTTCGACATCAGTTCTGTGTAAGCCGTTTGTAAGTGCTATAGGTAAGGAAGAGGTGTTTTGAAGGCTTGGCCATCAAGATTCACATACAGATCAATCTCCCAGGAAGCCTCTCTTGATTGCTCCAGCCCACATCAAATGTTGTTTTTGTTTTCCTCCCTCAGACCAGACCTTTACAACAGTGTTGTAGCCCAGGCTACACCTGAGTGCTGGGATCACAGATGTTTGCTACCAACCCCCCTGGCTTGTTCTGAATTCTCTTACTATCTTAGATGTAAATGTCCAACGTAGGACACAGAGTGGTCCTACAGCATTCCTGAACGTGTCTTAACTGTTAGGGATGTGGCTCGGATGTGGTCTTTTTTTTTTTTTTTTTTGGTTTTTTCGAGGCAGGGTTTCTCTGTGGAGCCTGTCCTGGAACTCACTCTGTAGATCAGGCTGGCCTCGAACTCACAGAGATCCGCCTGCCTCTGCCTCCCGAGTGCTGGGATTAAAGGCGTGCGCCACCACCACCCAGCGGATGTGGTCATTTTTATAACTATCCCATGACCTGAAAAAACTTTTCAAAACACTAAACACAGAAACACTTCACCCTTTTAAGTATCTAAAGCTTCTCAGACTTATAATTGTTTTTATGTAGATCAGTTTAAGGAAAATACTATGTTTTCCTTGTATGGTAGGAACAATTTTTAAGGGAGCAAAGATGTTCAGGCATGCTCCATATGACTGAAGCTGGGAGGGACACTGACTGGGATAACAGGAGGGCTGGAAACTTGGGAAAGATTTTAGTTTTCTCAGAATACATTTATATATCTAATTTCGCTAGAGCTGAGCTTGAATTGAGAGTAAAGTTTCTTCTTTCCCTAGTGACAGAGTAGTAGCTCTGTAGCCATTTCTGCCACCTGACTGCTTTCCGTGCTAATCTGCAAAACCCCCTACTTGGGATGGTCAGAAAGCATACCTTCTTTTTTTTTTTTTTTTGGTTTTTTTCCGAGACAGGGTTTCTCTGTGGTTTTGGAGCCTGTCCTGGAACTAGCTCTTGTAGACCAGGCTGGCCTCGAACTCCCAGAGATCCGCCTGCCTCTGCCTCCCGAGTGCTGGGATTAAAGGTGTGCGCCACCACCGCCCGGCTAGAAAGCATACCTTCTTTGGTGGGTCACTGGTCAGAGGCGGGCTGCTGTCCTGTGCGGCCATCAGAAATGAACCCACAAACTGGCAGTGACCTTCTTCATGGCCCCTCTGAGCTCCTATGTTGTAAAACTTTCCTGAAGGACCAGAAATGAAATGTCCTTTCCCAAACTCCATTTAAAACATTCTGCTTTTTTTGAGACAGGGTCTCTATATGTAACTCTGACTGTGCTGGAACTGGAACTTGGTAATGTAGACTACAGGCCTCTACTCAGAGATATCCACCTGCCTCTGCTACCTAAATGCTGAAATTAAAGGTGTGTGCCACCATATTGGGCCTTACAAAATTTTTATTTTCTTTACGTGGATGTGTGCTTTTGCCTGAATGTAAGGTCTGTACACCTTGTCAGCAGGCTGATGGGATCCCCTGGGCACTGAAGTTACAGTTGTAAGCCACCATGTGAGTGCTGGGACTCAAAACTGGATCTTCTGGAAGAGCAGCCATTGACTTTAACCTGAGCCACCTCTCCAGCACCTTTTATGTCAATTAAGTTGTTTTATAAACATCTGAGAAAAATCTTACAGTACGTTATGTCATTACAATATCAACTGTATTATGGTTCTTCCCTGCCCCCTCCCCATACTATGGTTTCTTCAATTCAAGAAATTTTGCCAGGCAGTGGTGGCACATTCCTTTAATCCCAGCACTCGGGAGGCAGAGGCAGGCAGATCTCTGTGAGTTCAAGGCCAGCCTGGTCTACAGAGCAAGTTCCAGGACAGGATCCAAAGCTACAGAGAAACCCTGTCTCGAAAAACAAAACAAAAAAAAAAAAAAGAAAGAAAGAAAGGAAAAAGTTTCCTAGATTCTCTTATTCGCAGACAACCTTTTTGATTTCACTGCAACTTGAAAGGACAAATGAGAGCTGAATGTGGCAATCACAGGGTCAGAGAAAGTAGTAAGCAAAAGCTACCAAAAGCCAGGAGTCCTCCTCCCACAGTCGTTACCAATCAACATAATTATATTTATGCAATCACATTTACGCTGGAGTCACATTTACAAATTTTGATCAAACCTTCCTGGCAAAGCCTGCTTGCCTGACATCCCATCCCACCTCAGAAGCCACTCAAGGATTTCCACTGATCAGCCTGCTTGTTCCCTATTTTTAATCTCTGTATGTGAGGACTATAGTCATAGGTAAGCCAGGGCACATGAATGGAAGTCAGAAGACAAACCTTGACAGGGTCTCTCGTCTGCAGCTGCATCTAAGAGGCTAGCTGGCCCTCCCTTTCGCCTCCCACCTCACTGAAGGGTGTTCAGATTTATGTGGGTTCTGGGGTTGAACTCAGATTCTCACTCTTGCATGGGGACTTCTATCCACTGAGCCATCTTTCTCTTCCATGCAACTACAGAGATTTCCAGCTTGAACTTCACGAAAAGAAACATTTGTTCAAGGCAAATAGAGATTCAAAGCTTGTTAAACTGAGGCCAGAGGACTGTTGAATCCTGCCTAAGTAACACAAAAAACCCTACAAAACTGAATCTTTCTCCCTCCTAGGCAACTCTTTCTTCTAGCTCTCAAACAAATCAGCACTTACTGACCACATTGTACAAAATTAGCTTTTCTCTTTACATTAGAATTTAGGTTAACTTACCTTAAGCTTTTGTGAGTTGCATAGTTTGAATGTCTATACTATATTAAGTTAAGAATATTTCCCCTCTGTTACTCGGTATTCATATGAATCCACATTTAGTTGAAATTAAGTTTATTTTTACATCTTGAGGCATTAATAGGAAATATAAATACAAAACCAACAGGATAACAATAGTGGTAACATGATAATGAATATATCTACACATAATATACAAGGAAAATGAATAGATGTTAAAAGAGATTTGAGATAAAATACAAATAAGGATTTTGATCAGTTATCTGGGTGATGGTCAAAATCTCAACACCACTTTTGCACGGTACATTTGTAAAAGCTGTAGACTTTCTCAAAATAATGATCTGCTGTTTTTAATGGTTGTTTGTTTTTTTTTTCGGGGTGTAGGGTTAAGGATCCTGTTTTTTATGGACATCTATTTTACTATATAACAGGTGAAGCCTTATATTGAACATGTGATGAACAGAAGGTTCGCTGAACTCCATGGCACAGCATGCAACAGGATGGACACACTGGTGCACAGGTTTCAGAGGATTTAGATATAAGCCAGAGTACTTACAGTAACAAAGTAAGCGAGAACAGCTTGAGGTAGTTGTTAACTATTCTACTTTAAGCAGACTAGTCTCTAATTTTATGACTAGCCCTAGGTAGGTAAAATATATCATATATTCCATTACAAACCTCTAAACTTCAGCCAGATGTGATGGCACATGTCTGTGATTCCTGCACTCGGGAGGCCTGGGCTACATAGTAAGTTCAAGTTCAACCTTGGCACATATAAGAAGTATTGAAACAAAAATTTCTAAATTTGATTGCATTATGCCTTTTCTTCCCCTCATCGTTCTTCATCCTCAGCATTTGTCTTCCAGGCACCCCTGAGAAGACAAGCAGGTCCAGTGATCTGCTAAGGGGATATATGAGACCTGGTGTCACCACACTCCAGCCGTGAACTAGTAGAGCAATTGAACTGTGACACTGTGAAATGCTGTCTACCACCAAAATTGTTATGGATGTGGTGCTCCAGGAGTTTTCCAGGGACCAGTAGCAAAAGTACTTTCTGCTTGGTATATACTAGCATCCTAGACTCTCAGAAGGAAAGCAAGTGTCCCACAGAAGCCTCCCTGCACAGCCTGGTCACACAGCCCGTCTCATTGGTGTGCCAGTCATGGAACTACCACTTCATTAAGACTTCAGGGGCAACAGGCCCACTGTGTGACCATTCCGCAATCTCAACAGGGATAGTTACCACAAAAACCTTCAGACTCGGGATATTCCAATTCAGAAATGTTTTTAAAAGACACGACACAGAATCATAATACAGATTCTGTCTGATGAGTGTCCAACTCACTCATATATTTGATCTTTTGTAGCTTTATCAAAGAGAGGAACATATGAAAAAGTGGTATGTGGATCCCAGGGATTGAAGCAGGAGCTTTTCCTGCTGACATCTCCCTGGCCCCGGCACTCCAATAGAAGAGGGCTTTTTCAGAGTTGCTAACAACAAAGTCTACCAAATCTCCCTGTCACAGATCACCTGGAAACGGACTTCTTTGACTTCACGTAATTAAGCAAAGGTAAATATGGCAATCACTTGGCATTAACAGTTTGGGCATGCACTTTAGAAACAAAAGGTAAAGGAGGTACTCTATCAAGTTTGTGAAGATAATTTTCCTCAGCAAGGATTTTGGGGACACACAAAGAAATTTCCTTCTGTTGTTCTCGCCACCTGAGTATATTCTCTGTCAGTTCTTCTGTCTTGTTCACCAAATTGTCCATCTTGGATAAAGCCTTTCTCTGTTACATTTAAAATAAAGAAAAACAGGAAAAAAAATCAGTTACCGATTACCATTATGTCAGAAATAGATACATCAAAAATTAACATCTGATCTTTTCTAGTCCCTTACTGCAAAAATTCCTTAAAAACTGTGTCTCTACCCCCAACCCAACCACACACTATCTATCTGTGAGGTCACACTATCTGTCTATCTGTGAGCTCACTTCTCCTTTAACAGCAACTTCAAACTCGACACAAATAACCTCAAGCTTTCTCACTACATCTGGCTGGTCTGGAATTCACGGGCATTCCTAGCGCTGTGATTACAGGCCTATGTGTGTCACCAAAGTTGTCTTAAATGCTTCTAAAGGTGTAGGGTGATTAAAGTCTGAGATTCTGCAATTTTCTTTTCTTCTGGTGCTTAGAATGCAGCAAAGGTCTTTCACAGCAGGAAAGCACTACAGCAATTCCTAATAATTTTATTTTATATTTAGACAAATTCAATCCTATAAAGTAAAAAGTATGTATTTTGTGAGGTGTGGCGGTATATATCTAAAATCCTAGCACTTGGAAGGCAGAGGCAAAAGGACAGTGAGTTTGAAGCCAGCCTGGGCTACACAACCAGATCATGGGGGTGGAGGAGGAGGAGGAGGAAGCAGATGGAAAGGGAGTAGAAAAATGAAAATGATGTTACAGTAATCTTTTTAAAAAATGAATCTTTTTGTTTTGAGACAGAATCTCACTTTGTAGCTTAAGCTAGTCTGGCACTTACTACATTGTGCAGGCCAGTCCCAAACTCCACAACAATCTTCTTCAGGCACCCAAATACTAGAAGGTGTAGGGTACCATGCTTGGTTAAGAAAATGTATCTGTTTTATGATTTTAATAATGACTAACTCAAAGTGAAATTAGTCGAGCTCGGAAAGACAAACACCATAAGTCTTGTCTCATATATGTAGCCTATATCTTAACTGTATGTCTGTGTTATGAATGTAAAAGAGAAACAGTGAAAGGAGAAGGAGAGACATAGCGGGATGTGAGAGAGGGTAAAAAAGAGAATACATGTGACGTGCAAATAAAAGGAGACACTATCCAGAGGAAGCAAGAGGGACATGAGGAACTGGATGGAGAAGGGAGAGGACAGCAGCAGACGAGAAGACAGCAGAACAAAGGGAATGTCATGATGAAATACATAGCACGAATAATAAAAACCCAGAGACAGATACTGGGGTTCAAGCTGGAAGATGAGAAAAGCAAAGCAGCCAGCCACTAGAAAAGACTTACCTCTATCAAGGCCGGGCGACTGCAGACTGAGCCCCTGTCTCCTTTCATTTTACATTCCCCTGTACTGCTGGGATAAAAGGTGTGTAATTCCCTAGTGCTGGGATTAAAGGTGTGAGCCACCACCACCTGGAACTATTTCTGCATAGATTTTATGTAGCCCAGGGGGGCCTTGAACTCACAGGGATCCATCTGCCTCTGTCTTCCAAATCCTGGGATTAAAGGTGTGTGACACCACTGCCTGGTTTCTAGGCAAGCTTTATTGACTAAAACATAAATAATAAAATATCACTATAGATATACATTGCTTTGTTTGTTAATTTAGGAGTCTAAGACCAGCCTTAGCTACATGAGACTATGGGGAAAAATAAAACATAAACCAAAAAAAATAACTGGGACAGTGACACAGTTGAGATTCTAGTGTAAGAATTAAGAGCAGCTATATTAGTAATACTCACCATTTCCGCTAGGTTTGCATCTAAATGAAGGGTATTTCTAATTGTTTCAAGATGGGCTTCTAATTTCTCAACGAAAGTCACAGCCAATTCCAACAAATGTACCATATGTCTGAAAGAGAGTGCAGAGTGAATGTAAATTTACCCCACAGGCTCCCATGTTTGGACACTTGGTCCCTATTGGGTGGTGCTGTTTGGGGATTCATTGGAGCTTTGGGGCACAGGGACTAGCTGGGAGATGTAGATCACTGGGGGCAGTCCTTGAAGCTGCTCTCCAATTCCTGATCCGTTAAGATGTCAACAAGCCATGCCACAATCCTGCCACTGCAGATGGAGTTGCCCTAGGTGTGTGTGTTACAGTTCTGCGGATGAAGGCTTCCTCATTGCAAGCATTACAGCTCTGCTGGGAGCTGGGCTGAGGTGTTTTCACAGTGTGTTATAGCACTGTTCCCGGAGGGGTGGGGGTGGGGGGTATTTCCCCAACGAAACTGTTACAGGGAAAGGTATCCTGGCAGTCAGGAGTCCAGATATACCACTACATTGCATCCCACAAGAAACCTCACATAAGAGATTTTGAGGGAAAATCCAGGAGGATGGCTGCCTCTACTAGGGTGAGGAGTAAGAAGCCGCAGAGAACTGAGCAGAAGACAGGGTTTATAGAGCATTTCTTGGGGGCGATGCTTTCTAGGGTTAGGGATTGGTGGGTTTTCAAGTCCAGGGCATTACAGTGCTCTCTCTGTGAGTGGAACCTGGCAGTTGGAAGACCTGAGAGACAGGGACCCCTCCTTGAACACCTTGAGGGGTTTACACCAGTCACAATGCCTTCCCTACAATGTGAGATTGTACTGCCTCTAAACTGTGAGCCAAAACAAGCCTCTCCCCAACCAATTTCTTCTGTTAGGTATTCTGTGACAGTGGTTAGAAAAGAAAAGCAATACAAGGAGAAAAAAATGAACTTTTCTTCCTCCTCCTCTTAAATATTCATTTTGCGTGTGGGTGTTTTGCCTGCATTTCTGTGCACCACATGCATGCAGTGCCCACGGAGGCCAGAAGAGGGCACTGGATCCTCTGGAACTAGAGTTATAAGATTGTGAGCTGCCATGTGGGTGCTGGAAAAGTAGTCTGTGATCTTAACCTCTGAGCCATCTCTCCAGCCCTTTAACTTTTCTTCTTTAGCTGTTTTGTTTCTTTCCCTTTAATCAGGACTGTTAATTTTTATAAGCAAATCTAAGGAGCATCATTAACACTTTAATGAAATTATTAATGGCGAGAAGGTTCTCTTTCACTGAAGGCAAAATTTAGAATTGTCATCCAAACAGAAAAATAGAATGAGCCAGGCTTCATGGTGCCAGCCTTTAACTCTAGTGCCTAGTGCTCAGGAAGCAGAGGCAGGTGGATCTGTGAGTTCTAGGCCAGCCTAGTCTGCATATCAAATTCTAGAACAGCCAGGGCTACATAGAAAAATCCTGCCTCAAAAGACCCTCCCCCCAAAAAAAATTAAAATGGAAAGACACATTATTCATGATAACTGAATTCTAACGGCTAGAAAACACTCAGTGGAAATGGGTGTGGTGATACGTGTCATTATTCCCAGCACTTGGGAGGCAGAGGCAGGCGGATCTCTGTAAGTTTGAGGCCAGCTTGGTCTACAAGAACTAGTTCCAGGACAGTTCCAAAGCTATTGAGAAACCCTGTCTCAAAAAACAAAAACAAGGGGCTGGAGAGATGACTCAGAGGTTAAGAGCACTGACTGCTCTTCCAGAGGTCCTGAGTTCAATTCCCAGCAACCACATGGTGGCTCATGTGTAATGAGATCTGGTGCCCTCTTCTGGCATGTGGGCATACATGGAGGCAGAATGTTGTATACATAATAAATAAATAAATAAATCTAAAAAACAAATAATGAAACTCTCAGCTGTTGGTAATAACCATCTCATATGATGACACTTCCCTAGACAAAGCCTCATATTGGTTCAGAGAACAGAGAAGACAACAAAGAAAAATACTACACTGCAAATTACCACACATTTTTTGAATCTGCATTATAAAATCTTCAAAATCATTGCTCAGTTCATCTTTTTGTTGTTGCTGGCTTTTGTTTTGTTTTTAAATCACTTGCCTGACACTCTGAGACACATGGTCAGTGAGGTAAGAACAAAGTCCATTTTTTCATCCTCAACTACACAGTAAGATTGAGGTCAGCCTATGTAAGACCCTGTCTCAAAAAAAAAAATCACATCGTTTCCAGTTTTTGTTCCCTCCCCTGATCTGTCTTTTTGACACAGGGTCTCCTTATGTAGGCCTGATACTGAAACTCACAATGTAGACCAGGCTGGCTTCAAACCCAGAGATCCACCTGCCTCTGCCTCCTCAGTGCTAACATTAAAGACATGCATCACCATGCCTAGCTTCAGTTTTTGCATATTTTAATATTTTATCTTTGTTAAATATCAACAGAATTTTATATATAGGCAATAATCAATGTATTTCATAAGAAACAGTCTATACATAATAA
Organism: Microtus pennsylvanicus; assembly: GCF_037038515.1. Classification (NCBI taxonomy): domain Eukaryota; kingdom Metazoa; phylum Chordata; class Mammalia; order Rodentia; family Cricetidae; genus Microtus; species Microtus pennsylvanicus. The sequence goes on along the minus strand of NC_134580.1, from coordinate 98,895,659 downwards.
AGCAGATTTTAATCATTGTGCTGCATGTTAGGAATCTAATATTTTTCATCAAAGCCATAATTTATAAGTCCTAAGATACAAGTGGCAAAACAAAGTCCTTTCTTTTTTTCCAGTTATAATTAATTATTTAAAAACAAAGGATACTTTCCAGTTTAATGTATCAACAGTAGTACTGTTAATAAATACAATCAATAAAATATTGTTTTGTGAATTATGTTACAACATAACTGCCAGTCTAAACAAAAGCTACCTTAAAAAGGCATGCATAATTCTCCATTTCTGCCTCGTGATCTAACCTGTGATAAACAGCTTCCATTGGCAAGTTCTCCTGGCAGATGGGTCTCAGCAGTCTTTGCCTGATGGCCCGCTTCTCTTTTAGCACGGCTTCCAGATGACTATTCATGCTTTGCAGGATATCACACTTCTTAACTACATAAACCAGAGATGGCAGCCACAGTTAGCAAAAACACAAGCATGCTTTAGAATTGTTAAGAATTTCTTTCTTGGGGACTGCAGAGATGACTCGATGAGTAAGGTCACTTGCTGGTCTTTTAGAGGACCCACATTGGCAGCTCACAACCATCTGTAATCCCAGTTCCAGGGGAGCCTATGTCTACTTCTGGCCTCTGAGGGCACTGCACACACACAGTGCCCAGGCACACACCCACACACATATAGTAAAAATACCGAAGCCAGCATTAATCTAAGGCTGCGTATAGTGGCTCAGACTGTAGTCTTGGCATTCCTCAGGCTGAGGCGAGAGCATCACTTAAGTTAGGAGTTAGACCTAGTCTAAGCAAGAGATCCCGATCTCAAAAGCAGACAACAAACAAATAAATCAACTTCACAATCTCTGTAAACATCTTCGTTACTTTGTTTTCTTTAGTAACATCAACTTTATCTTATATTTGCCTATTTTCTCTTAGGTTTCCTACTAACAATAAACTCTAGTACTAAATGCTTTCCTGTATTTTCCAAATCTAGTTTTTATTCTGCGTTAAATCCAGGGCCTATTCTTATATAATAATCATAAATTTTAAAATTAAATTTCCTCCCTCCCCATCCACACACCCTTTTTGTTTTCAAAAGGACATATTTGAAAGTAGATTATAGACTGCATGACCTTTTATTCCTTTTTTTAAAAATAACTTATTTAATTTTATTTTATGTGCATTGGTATAATGGTGTCAGATTCTCTGGAACTAGAGTTATAGACAGTTGTGAGCTACCATGTGGGTGCTGGGAATTGAACCTGGGGCCTCTAGAAGAGCAGTCAGTGCTCTTAACCACTCACCAGCCCAACTTTTTATTCTTTAAAACAAACAAAACAAAGCAAAACAAAAAACCAAACAGCTGGGCAGTGGTGGTGCACGCCTTAATCCCAGCACTCCGGAGGCAGAGGCTGACAAATCTCTATGAGTTCAAGGTCAGCCTGGTCACCTAGATTAAGTTCCAAGGCAGGCTCCAAAGCTACAGAGAAACCTTGTCTTGAAAAACAAAACTAAACCAGGCGGTCATGGCGCACGCCTTTAATTCCAGCACTTGGGAGGCAGAGGCAGGTGGATCTCTGTGAGTTCGAGACCAGCCTGATCTACAAGAGCTAGTTCCAGGACAGGCTCCAAAGCTACAGAGAAACCCTGTCTCGAAATACCAAAACAAAAAAACAAAAAACTAAACAAAAAAATTACATTTAGTGTACGTATGTGTGTGTGCAGGAGAGCCTTCATGTGTGAAGGTCAGAAGATAATTTTCAATTTTCACGAGTTGGTTCTCTACTTCATGTGAGTCTTAGGGACTAAACTAAGGCTTGATGGCAAATCTGCTGAGTCATCCAGAATACCATGATCTTTTATTCTTTTTTTGTTTTGTTTTTGAGACAGGGTTTTTCTGTGTAGCCCTGGCTATCCTGGAACTAGTTCTGTAGAAAAGGATAGTCTCAAACCCAGAGATCCACCTGCCTCTGCCTACCAAGTGCTGGACATGGTGGCACATGACTTTAATCCCAGGATTTGGTGGTAGAGGCAGGTGAATCTGAGAGGTTTAAGGCCAGCCTGGTCTACACAGTGAGTTCCAGGCCAGCCAGCACTTCATAGTGAGACCCTGTCTCAAAACTACACAAAATATAACAAAACCAAAAACCCTTCCTGCTTCAGAATGCTATTATTTTACTACTTTAAAAAAAATTTATTTTTATGTCTATGAGTGTTTGGCCTGCATGTATGTGTATATACTATGTGTGTGCCTAGTGTCCATAGGCATGGATTCCTCAAGGTTAGAGTTACAGACAGTTGTGAGCTACCATGTTGGTGCTGGCAACTGACCTGGGTCCCCTAGAGGAGCAGCCAGTGTTCTTAACCAAAGAGCCATCTCTAGTTCTTAAACTTTGCTTGCTTGCCCTTTAAAAAAACATAAACCAAATCTTAGTTATGCCTGGTTTCTGATTACTGGTAATTCTTCTTGGGATGGGTGTTACAAAAGAGTGAGACTGAGTCCTACACCTAAGTCACTCTGGATTCCTGTCTTCAGTGTGATGTCTGTCCACCAAGAGCTCCAGAACTGGAATGGCATCCACCATGTGGCCTTACCCTAGTTGAGCTGTGTGCCTTGAAACCTCCAGAACTGTAAGCAAGCTAAACCTTTTTCCTCGTATACTACCCAGCCTTGGATATTTTCTTGTGGCATCAGAAAGGGAGACTAAAGAGGAGCCAACCTGGTCACTTTCTATACGCTATTTTCACTAGTCAAGTAAAGCGGACTTGTTCCAAGCTAGCCAAGGCTATATAGTAAGAAAACAAAACAAACAAACAAAAAACCCTGAAAACATGTTAGTTTTGGGACAATACCTAGGAAAGGTTATGACATTATAATTCTGCCACCTGGTGTTTATATACAGTAATTCAAGATCAAGCTGAAATCCTAATGGTTACTCTCTTAAGTAAGCAACTTACCCAAATAGGAAGGATGAATGAGATCTGCTGTATCCCTTTCTAATTTCAGAAGTTCAATCTCCAGGTTGTTCTACATGAGGAACAAAAGGAAAGTTTAGCTCACTCAGAAAGTGTCCTAAAGTTTTTAAAGGCTTAACAGACTGATAAAATGGACATGCTACAGAAGCACAGTATAAGACATATATATACCTGTTCCTTAAATGGGATGGAAGGATGGTTTATATAAAAGCCAAAGTAAGTCACTGGAGCCTTTCATTTTGGTGTCTTGCCTTCCTCTTATTACAGTTAACTACTACAAAAAGCAATGCACTAGGCACTGTTTTTTTTTTTTAAGATTTATTTATTTATTATGTATACAGTGTTCTGTCTGCATGTATGCCTGCAGGCCAGAAGAGGGCTCCAGATCTCATTACAGATGGCTGTGAGCCAACATGTGGTTGCTGGGAATTGAACTCAGGACTCTGGAAGAGCAGTCAGTGCTCTTAACCTCTGAGCCACCTCTCCAGCCCCCCAGGCACTGTTTTAATTGCAAAAGAATGCTATTCCAACAATTAAGAGGACTTTTTTAGAGTTTGTTTTAGAGTTAGGTATCAACCCAGGACATCTTGTATGTTAGGTACCCACACCTCCTCTGAACTACACCCTAGCTACTACACTTGTATGTTAGGTACCCACACCTCCTCTGAACTACACCCCACCATACTACATTCTTTTTAAATGGAGAAGAAGTGAAAAGCTCATGATTCACCTGGTAGATTTTAGCTTTCATGTCTGAGATCTGCTGTGATCTGGAGAAGTTCTCAAAGCAAGGAGCCATTTTCTTAGGTGTACCTAACATCTCCTAATGGAAAATGAACAAGGAAAGCACAGTAAGCTACAAAAAGCATGCACACTAAAATATCATACACAAAGGACTAAAAATAACATTATGTCACCAGCCCTCCAGAGGCAGGAGGATCTCTGATAGAAGTCAGCCTGTGTTGCAGGAGGAGGGCCGCTTGTTCGACCCAGCGGCCCGGCTAGCTTAGCCCCGAAATAACCATACAGAAACTGTATTAATTAAATCACTGCTTGAGCCATTAGCTCTAACTTCTTATTGGCTAACTCTTACATTAATTTAACCCAATTCTATTAATCTGTGTATTGCTACGAGGCTGAGGCTTACCGGGTAAAATCCCAAGCATCTGTATCGGGGAATCCATGGCTTCTCGCTGACTCTGTCTCCTTTCTCCCAGCATGCCATTTAGTCCCCCCCCCCAACACCACCTCTGGCCTACCTAAGTTTTACCCTATCAACAGGCCAAGGCAGTTTCTGTATTCATTAACCAATGAAAGCAACACATAGATAGAAGGACCTCCTAAACCAAGCCTGGTCTACAGAGAGAGTTCCAGGACAGTCGGGGCCACACAGAAAAATCCTGTCTCAAAAAAATAAAACAAAATAGGATAAAATAAAAGTTACATGTCCAAAACTACACCTAAAACAAAGAACATATCAAAACTATAGCAATGCATATTTTCTGCTTCTATTTTACTTTGATAAGGACAAATGCAGCCCAACTTAGCCTTGAGCTTGCTATAGCCAAAGGATGACCTTGAACTTCTGACATTCCTGATTCCACTTCTCAAGTGTACAGCATAACACCAGGCTTTTGTGTATATGTGCACACACTGAACCGCATGTTTTGTGTATACATGCTCATGTACATTTGTATATGTGCGCATTTATGTGGTGGCCAGAAGTCAACCTCTGGTGTCTTCCTCTATTATTTCCCCATCATTTAGAGGCAGCTAAATTAGGAGATAGTTAGCCTAGGACTCTACTTGGTTTTGGTTATGAACAATTTCCACTTGTAACAACGTACTTGGCACACTAGGTCTTTTCCTAGTACATATGGAGTACATGTACTTTCTCTTCAAACAATGCACATAGCAACCTTAGAATCCTCTAAAACCCCTCAGTTGCATTGCGCTACATGTACCCCCATGACTGACTAATATAGTTTCTCTGCCTATAGCAACAAGCAAACTTAGACCATTTCTATACAAGTATATTCCTAAAGGGTAGGAAGAACATTTTGGCCTGAACTGCATGTGCAGAAAGGCAGACAACTGAGTCCTCTGGTAAACTTTTAGGGGAGAGCCTGTTTACTATCGTATGCCTAGGCATAAATGGGTATACGTCTTAGGAACTTTTCTCTTGCTGTGATGAAACACATAATCAAAGCAACTTACAAAATAAAGTGTTTAATTTGTGTTTTCATTTTCAGAGAGTTAGAGTCCATAACTGTCAGGGTTCTCTAGAGGAACAGAGCTGATAGAATGAATCTATCTATCTATGGAAAGGGGATTTATGAGAGTGCCTTACAGACTGTGGTCCAGCTAGTCCAACAATGACTCTCTACCAACAGAAAGTCCGAGAATCCAGTAGCTACTCCGTCCACAAAGCTGAATGTCTCAGCTGATCTTCAGTATATGGCAGGACATGAAGAAGTAGGCCCTCATGACAGTGAGGAATGAAGTTGCCAGCAATAACAGGAGCAAGCAGGCACAGAGCAAGCACTTCCTTCTTCCCCGTCCTATTATATACCCCATCATCAGCACGTGTGGCCACATTAAAGGTAGATCTTCCCACTTCAAGAGATCCAGATTAAAGATGGATCTTTCTACTTCAAACAATTTATTCAGAAAAATCCCTCCAGGCAGTGGTAGCACTGGCCTTTAATCCCAGAGGCAAAGGCAAGCAGATCTCCGAGTACAAGGCCAGTCTGGTCTACAGAGTGAGTTCCAGGACAGCCAGGGCTATCCAGAGAAAAACCTGTTTTTAAAAATCAACCAACCAACCAGTAAAACAAAACAAAATCCAAACCTTTTCCAGGTGGATTTCTGTGAATTAGAGGCCAGGCTGGTCTACAAAGAGTTCCAGGACAGCAAGAACTGTCATATAGAGAAACCCTGTCTTGAAAAAACAAAAACAAACAAACAAACAAACAAAAAAAAAAACGGGGGCGGAGAGATGGCTCAGAGGTTAAGAGCTCTTCCAGAGGTCCTGAGTTCAATTCCCAGCAAACACATGATGGTTCACAAGCATCTACAATGAGATTATTGCCCTCTTCTGGCATTGCATAATGTAAATAAATAAATCTTTTACCAAAAAGAGATATAAAGAAAAATCCCTCAAGGGTGTCAAGCCTCTTGTTTTAATTAATTCCACAATGTAGTCAAGTTGACAACCAAGAGCAGCCATCACCAGTCTACCCCTTGTCAACTTGACACACTACGGTGCTTCTGTCATGCTTAATTTCCAAATCATAATTATACCTAACATAACTATCACATGTAAAACTGCAAATGCACTATAAATTTTAGAACAGGTGTAATGTCCCTGGAGGGACATTCTTTTAGTATCTCGAAACATAAATATGATAACCACTGATATTCTCTTAATTGACATTACATGATAAAGAAATAAAGGAAAGAAAACAAATATTTGCACAAACACTTTCTTAACAAAACATAACAGAAACAATTATAATCCTTGTTTATGTAACTGATCACACGGCCTCTGTATCTCCTCCACCCTCAGCAGACCCTGGTTCTTTTCCTGGAAGGGTGACCCATACATTCAGCCCTGATGGGTCTGTGCCTCCCTGGGTTCGGCCATTGTAGTTTCCTATTGCCTTTAATCACAGAACTTGGTAGAACCAAGAGATGCCCTAAAGGATCTCCTGCACTCCAGACACAATCCTTTAACCTCCATCACGGAGAAGCAATCTAATTTCTCCTTGATAATTCTGACTGGTCACCCCTCCTAACATTGTTATTCCCTTCGTAGCCTGTTGGCCTAAAGTGACCAGAGGGAAGTCTGAGCTTCCTGTCAATGGAATGTTTGTTGTGTTTCCTGGCAGGAATACTTCCTGCTCTGGAACCAAAACTTCTAGACCAGCAGAACTTAAGGTTACTGGAATAGGTAACAAAAATTTTCCTAGTGGTTCACTAGGGGTGATAGTGAAAGGAATCATTCCCTTTCCAACCCCTTGATTCCTGAACCCATGGACCCTGGCTATGAGACAAACCGTATTATACATTGGATGCTGATTCAAAGTATACACAACCCTCTGGAGAACCCTATCCAAGTCCTCAGGCTGCTGCCACCTAACTGGAGCTGTAACCGTGTCTTCAAAAGGCCATTCCATTGTCCTATCAGGCAGCTGGTGGGGAACATGTTCAGACCACGGATTCCTTGATTGTGAGCCCACTGTTGTCCTTCTCTGGCTATGAAGTGAATTCCTTGGTCAGAAGTAATAATGTGCAGAATACTAAGACAGTGGAAAAGACATTCTGTAAGTACACAGATGGTAAGCTTTTGGCAGAAGCATTACATGCTAGAAAGGCAAATCTATAATCAGAACAAGTATCTACTCCACTAAGGACATAATGACAGAAGACACTGAATGCTATTCTCATCAGTCATCAGGCAAAGATGGGAGGAATGAAACATTTTCTGGTGAAGCAGTCACATGACATACACAATACATATTTTAGAAGTTTGCTATTTAGATAGGTGATTGTTACAGTATTCCAGGCAAAATGATGAGGATGTGTACCAGGTTAATAACAGTTAAAAAGGAAAGCGAAGGGCTAGAGAGATTGCTCAGTGGTTAGGAGTACTTGTTGTTATTCCAGAGGATCCAGGTTTAATTCCCAGCACCCACACGGCAGCTCACAACTGTCTGTGACTCCAGTTCCAGGTACCCCACCTTGATACAGACACACACATCAGAAAGGAAGGAAGGAAGGAAGGAAGGAAGGAAGGAAGGAAGGAAGGAAAGAAAGAAGGGAGAGTGGCAGGTGCAAGAGGCTGAAGCAAGATCACTAGTTTGTGGCCAGCCTGGGCTATATAGCCAGACACAGTCTCAAACAACAAGACTGGAGCTAGGGTGTAATTCAGTGAGAGAATAAAAGGTGCTTGGCATGTATGAGGCCCTTGATTCAATCCCAATAAATGCTATCTACTTTCCATCTATATAAATAGATTTGCAGTCTGTAATATTTTCCTCATGTTTAATTCTAGCTAAAGGGCAGTCAAAGAGAGACAATATAGCAAAGAAGTTAAAAGCTGAGGCTCTCACAGGAGAGTACATGGAGACTGCAGAAGAGGACAGACATTGAGAAAAATGTAACAGAAGATTCTGAGGTCAGTCTCCTCCCAGACACCTTCCTCATTTATACATGGCCCATAACACCCCTAGTCTTGCCAGAAACATACCGAAGATGTAAGGCCACTAAAGCAATTCTTGGAGCATAACCAAATGAAAATATGTCACTATCTTTCAAATAGTTAAACCTACCTTTCTTTCACCACCTAGTCATCCTCCAATAGAGAGATAAGACAGAACAAAGGTCACAGAAGCTGTTTTCTAGAGGAGTGGCACGGAATCACAATGTTAGATATCACCCTTAAAATTGTGTGGGGCTGCTGGAGATCGACCAAAGCTAGGGCCTCACAAATGCTAGGCAATCACTCTAATGCGAAGCTACATCCCCTACTCATCGTCTTTAACTTTTAAAAATTTATTTACTTCTAATTTATGTGCAAGTGTGTGTGTCTATGCTACCTGTGTATGTCACCCACAGAAGTCAGCAGAGGGTGTCTGATGCCCAGGAGTCAGAATTACAGGCACTTAGGAGCTGTCTGAGGTGGGTGCTGGGAACCAAACTCAGGTGCTCTGGAAGTGCGAGTGCTTTTAACCCGACACATGTCTACAGAGCCCACTTCTAACTGTTAATGCACACAAATGATGCACACTACAGGGATAGGTGTTTAGATCATATGACGAATCATGATCATGCCAAGAGTGTGTTTCAGTAGTACAGCACTTGCTTAGCATGGGAAACGTACTAGGTTGTGTCCCCAATGCAGGAAAAAAAAAGTATCTTAAGTTTTCATATGTAAAGTCTACTTAGAGTCAAATCAACCTAGAAGTCTCTAAGTAGTTTCTTCTTGAGAGAAATTGTTCAGTAAGACTTTTAAAAGATGTTTAAGTAACCGTGGAGTGGCAGATTTTAAAACAAGAAACTGGTTAATGTGTGTTACCTAGCAATAGGAAGACAACCTAAAACCACTACCACCCAAACAGGTACCTAAAACCCACCGTTCCACCAATGTCTGAGATCATCTATGGGTACCTTCCTTCTGTGTTAAGGAACCGTGTCCTCGATCAACACTTTGCTGAGGGACACTGAGTCTCAAATGTGTTAAGCTATGAAATAATCCAAAGTTTTACGGCATAAGAACTGCACAATGCAAAGTGGGGAAAGCAGGCAATGTGGTTGAAAGGAAACACGGAGAGTGAGGAAGGGCTAGGCTGGAGTACTGGCCCAGCACCTGTGAAAGCTCAAACACTCACAGCAACGCTGGGTCTTCAGGGAAGGTCCGAACTCTTTGCATACCAGTCTCAGCACAGTTGGCCCTTACTATTTATCACTGCATCTCTCGAGACAGAGTCTTGCTGTGGCCACCATGCCTGACTGCTCACAAAAGGAGAAGGTTCTGGGATCTAATTCTGTCACCTTGCTGCGTCTTTTGGGGTAATTCTTTTTTGCTTGAGACAAGGTCTCCTCACTCTGTACCTTAGGCTAGCCTTGAACTCTGAGCAATCTTCCTGCTTCCACAGCTCCCAAGTGCTTAGATTACAAGTCTTGTATTGACACATTTGGTTGTCTGTTTCCTAAACACTTTAGGATATCAGCAGTCTCTAATACCTCTACCATGAATTAAAAAAAAAAGTCTTCTATCAAGTCTGCATCACTAATTTCTACAGATGAATTACTAACTTTCCTCAACTTCCTTTTTGTTTTTGTTTTTTGGAGACAGGGTTTTTCTGCCTGTCCTGGAACTCACTTGTAGACTAGGCTGTGCTCCAACTCAGAGATCCACCTGCCTCTGCCCTGGAGTGCTGGGCTTAAAGGAGAACGCCATCACATCTGGCTTCAATTACTACTTCTTCCTTCCCTTCAATCTTTTTTTTTTTTTTTGTTTTTTTGTTTTGTTGTTTTTGTCGAGACAGGGTTTCTATGTGGTTTTGGAGCCTGTCCTGGAACTAGCTCTTGTAGACCAGGCTGGCCTCAAACTCACAGAGATCTGCCTGCCTCTGCCTTCCGAGTGCTGGGATTAAAGGCATGTGCCACCACCGCCCAGCTCTTCCCTTCAATCTTAAAGTCCTTAGTGAATCCCTATTCCTTTCTATCATTTTTCTATTATTCCTTCACATATTCAATTTCTCCCTTTTCTGTCTCCCTCCTTGATATGTGTACATGTCTAAAACAACCACTTCTTGGGCTAATCTTTATTATTCTCCTCTCAAAAGCAAACGCTTCCCCTATTCACACTCCAACACACACACACACACACACACACACACACACACACCTTTAAAAGATGCTCCCAGGCCGGGCGGTGGTGGCGCACGCCTTTAATCCCAGCACTCGGGAGGCAGAGGCAGGCGGATCTCTGTGAGTTTGAGGCCAGCCTGGTCTACAAGAACTAGTTCCAGGACAGGAACCAAAAAGCTACGGAGAAACCCTGTCTCGAAAATCAAAATAAAATAAAATAAATCAAAGATGCTCCCACAAAAAAATCTCCACTGGAGTTCTTCTGTACTCAAGTCCTTCTGCCCCAAACATACTTTAATAATTTCCACAAGTAGACGTTGTCGGAAATGCTCGTTTTAAGTACCGGCCAGTATTTCTTTCTCACTGCCCGCACTCTACAGTCTAGTGTAACGGTTCTCAGCCTGTGGCTTGCAACCCTTCTGGGGGTTGAACGACCCTTTACAGGGGTCGCCTAAGACAGTCGAACACACGCGTGTTTCCAGTACAACTCATAACAGTAGCAAAATTACAGTAATGAAGTAGCAACGAAAATAACTTTATGGTCGGGGTCACCGCAACATGAAGGACTGTATTAAAGGGTTGCAGCTTTAGGGAGGTTGAGAATCGCTGGTCTAGTGGAAGCAGTATCAGTGGAATTTTTAAAAAAGAAAAATGCAGAGCGCTGTTCCATCTCCGACAAGTAGCCCGGTATAACCTGCAAACACTCAAACCACAGAGTACTGGGAACGCCATCTGCTCGTTCCCTCACACTTAAAGAACCCACGGGAGAATGGTCACGGCCACAGTCTCCAAGGGACGATACCGGCCGGGTATTCAACACAGCCCTCAACTGGAGGACGACTCCCGCCCCGCGCAGCCACGACCACCACCTCACATCACAGCGGAATTCTGTCGCCCCCTTGATGACGCCGTCGCGGGCCCCGGCGTACCTCAGTGACCATCCCCGAAGCCACCCAGTGGTTCAGCAGTAGCCCAGCCGCACTCGGCGCGGACGCCGGGTCCCACGGGTTCGCGGCAGCCATGGCTCCTCCACACTTCTGGAACTGGCGCCGGGAGTGAGAGGCACACAACGAACGATCGCGCGGCTTGATGATGTCACAGGGCGTTCCCGCCCGGGCGGAAGCCCTGGGAGCGCGTCTCAGGCGAGCGCGGGTCCCGGGTGTTCCCTGGCGGAGCCTTATCTGCACGGAGCCTTAGGAGGCGAGTCTCGAGCCCCCTGATCCGGCAGCGGCTGCTGGAGGCTCCCCAGCCTTAGCTCGGCTTCCAAAGCAGCAGGACCTTGTGGTAGCGCTGTCTACCGGCCTGCTTTCTCCTTGCCACACTCTCTGGCTGCCCCCTAGGAAGTAGGGATAGGCAGAAGGTGACAACTGGGACAGGAGACCCAAACGGGAGGTTTACCGGGTGGCTCTAAGTCTAGACTGGGCGGTGACAGCTACGCTTCTTTCCCGCAGGGAACTGAGCCGCGGCGCTAGGATGGGAAACAGTGCCCTCCGCGCTCATGTGGAAACAGCGCAGAAAACCGGTGTCTTTCAGCTTAAAGACCGTGGTCTGACCGAGGTGAGATGAGAGGGGACCCGACCGAGAAACTAAAAGGGAGAGGGATGGCCGGGTGGCCAAGTTTATTGGTGCGGGGTTTTCCACGCTATGAACTCCTGTCTTCAGTTCCCCTCAGAGTTGCAGAAGCTGACAAGCAATCTAAGGACCATCGATTTGTCCAACAACAAGATCGACAGCCTGCCGCCTTTGCTTATAGGAAAGTTCGCTCTGCTGAAGAGCCTCTCCCTCAACAACAACAAACTGAGTATGGCTTTTGTGCTGGCTAGCGTTTGCTAGTGAGCAGCAGTTATGAAGGGTGTTTTTCCTCTTACAAGCAGATTTTGTTACGAAATCAGCTCAGGAGATGCAGAATGTTAAGAGTATTGAAGCTTTCTGCCTATTGCAATTAAATCTACACGCCTCCTTGGGTAGCATAATCATTACTACTAGGTTAATTTGGACTCAGAAGACTTATGGGATAAGGTGTAAACAGAGTTATCTAATTGGGGGCAGGGAGGTGGAATGGAAGGATCTTCCAAACCTTCCTAGATTGTTGTTAGAATATACCGAGGCCCCATTACAAAACGAAACTACTATACCCATAAATGCTTTTCTGCATTTAATGGCTCCTTAGTCTTCTGAACACTGTTGGTAAAATGTGATACCTAAACGTGACGTGAGAATTCTATGTAAGAAGCGGGGCCTGGTGATTTAGGCCTTAAGATCCCAGCTAATCAAGAGGCTGAGGCAGAAGGATCATAATTTCAAGGCCAGCCTAGACAACTTAATGAGACCCTGTCTCAAAAATAGAAACAAAAACAAAATGAAGCAGACTGCACTGTCTTTTTATAAACTTCATTAGTTCTATCAGATTCTTAAAAAACAATTTCTTTACCAGCTGCTCTACCCGATGAATTATGTAATCTGAAAAAACTAGAGACTCTAAGTCTAAACAGCAATCACCTGAGAGAGCTACCATCCACCTTTGGGCAGCTTTCTGCCCTGAAGACCCTGAGCCTCTCTGGGAACCAGCTGGGAGCACTACCACCCCAACTTTGCAGCCTGCGGCATCTGGATGTAGTAGATCTCTCTAAAAACCAGATTCGGAGTATACCCGACACAGTAGGGGAGCTACAGGCCATCGAACTCAATCTCAACCAGAACCAGGTCGGTACTTTTATTTCTGAGAGAGATCTGCCCCCCGTCCCGTGTATGTCTGGTTTTACGGTCTCCCAATCCTTTCCTGTTTCTTCAAGGATATCAGAGGCTAAAATATATATTCCATAAACTGAAGTTACTTCAATGCCCAATGTCAGGGAGTGCGTTGATGGTGACTATGTAATAGTGTTCAAGGTGTTTTGCAGAAGGCAGAACAGAGTAACGGTGAGATATTTACACACACACACACACACACACACACACACACACACACACACACACACACACTACTGGAAGTTTTGCAAATCTTCAGTTCCTTTTCACACCACCAATCACTCAGTGAGGAGCCAGGGCAGGGATGGTATATAGAGAATAAGACCTAAACCCATTAAATCTAAGATTCAGACATCTTTTTCTTTGGCTTGGTTAAGTATCCTTCTGTTGAAAACTACCTAAGTGACAGTTTTTCTGGAGCGAGCTTATCATTGGCAACTTTAAATTTGAAATGTTTTGGCGTGTTTTGAATCTTCTTGGTTGTTTGGAAAAGCACTCTGCTCTAGGCATGAGGCAGTGATGAAAGAAACATGAGCTTAGAGAGCCCTTAGTTTCTGTAGCTTTTATGTCCCATGTATGTACAACTCAGTATATTAGCCACCATGTACAGGTTACTGGTCTGCTAGACCATAGTTAGCATTATTATGACATTCACTCTGAGGGTGGCTTCATCTTTTCCCTGAGATTTTTAAGGAAAAATGGATTAGATATACCATGTAGCTGGAAGGTTTCTCAGACCTTAGTTGAATAATCTGGGGAACCTAAGGTGAAAGGTCTAAGAATCTGCATTTGCAATAAAATTCCCAGGTGAGGGTTGGAGATACGAGGTAATCAATAGACTATAGTGACCTGGGACTGGACAGCAGCTGAGAGGTACAGTAATTGTGTGGCACACATGAGACTCCGGTTCATCCTGCAGCATTGGCAGGGGCTGCTTGTTCTTCCCGGCCACCCAGAACCAAAATAATCACACAGAAACCATATTATTTAAATCACTGCTTGGCCCATTAGCCCTAGCTTTGTATTGGCTAACCCTTACATATTAATTTAACCCATTCTGTTAATCTGTGTATCACCACATGGCTGTGACTATCAGCTAAAGTTCTGGTGTCTGTCTGGGGGGGGCGGCTACATGGCTTCTCATGACTCCGCCTCCTTTCTCCCAGCATTCAGCTTACTTCCCCAGCTCTGTTTTCCCTATAGCTCTGCTATAGGCCCAAAACAGTTCCTTTATTTATCAGTGGTAATCACAGCATATAGAGAGAAAGCCCACATCACTGCAGCATGGGAAGGAAAAGACTCGGAGCATTTAATGGGCCAAAGAACTGAATGGATCGAAGACAAAGTGTCTGATACTGACCTGGAGGCCCTACACAATGCTGTTGAATGGACATCCCAATGTTTTAGTGAAAATTGTAGATACAAAATTATATTAGAGATTAGTAAGGCAGGACTGTTGATTCAGATTTTGAGGTCATAACTGAAATAGCTTTAAGAATGACTGTTTTCTAGGAGACGTGTGAGAATGTAAAATATGAAGCATTAGGGGTTTCTGCTTGAAAATAAGAAATAGATGTAAAAACAAAATCAGAAGAAATTCAAGAGAGGAAAAACCTAGAGTCACGAACAAGATGAAGTCTCAAGGAAAGGATGGACGGTCCAGTCAATGTAGCAGTGCATGGGGGAGCATGGAACCTTGCCTCTGGCAAGGTAAAAGCAGGTGTCAGAATGGTTGTTTCTGAGTAGCAGGTTACTGGAAACTTTTCCCTCAAACTTAATGATTCTCATGTTTTCTGTAATGAATGTACAGTGCTTTTGTTATTACTTTTTATTTCTGAAAAACTACTGGTAACCTTCACATCATTTGAAAGTGGAGGAGTAACAGAAGGCTTGTTAACAGAGGCTTCTGCAACGAGTAGGTAGTGAGAAGACGGAGGTGGTGGAAGAGTAACTAGGACACAGGGAGGTCTGCTTCAGTGTGGTAAGAAGTGGCTGCTGTGCTCTCTGCCCTCTGCTTTGCTGCTGGACAGATTTCTCAGATCTCAGTGAGGATCTCCTGCTGCCCACGCCTCAAAGTCTTGCGCCTAGAGGAGAACTGCCTCGAGCTCAGCATGCTTCCACAGAGCATCCTCAGCGACTCCCAGATCTGCCTGCTCGCTGTGGAAGGCAATCTCTTTGAAATAAAGAAACTTCGAGAACTAGAGGGTTATGATAAGGTATGTATTGGCATCGTCCACATTTCTGGTGTCTTGCCGGAGAAAATGCTGAGGTAACCTAGGTGATGTCTACAGTTGGCATTGCCAGGTTCACATTATGGAGGCAGTTAAGACTTGGTCAGACTGTATTTGGGCCAAGATGACTTTTTCCACACTCTGCATATCTTCCTAGTAATAGACATGAGAAAAATCAATGTGCTTTAGTAACTAAATAGAGTTTTCTGGGTGTGGTTGTATGGCTTTAATCCCAGCACTTGGGAGGCAGAGGCAGAGAGATCTCTGAGTTAAAAGGCCATCCAGAGGTACATAGTGATAATCTGTCTCAAAAAAGGAGAGGAAAGGGGCTGGAGAGATGGCTCAGTGGTTAAGAGCTCTGCCTGCTCTTCCAAAGGTCCTGAGTTCAATTCCCAGCAACCACATGGTGGCTCACAACCATCTGTAATGAGGTCTGGTGCCTCTCTGGCCTACAGGGATACATGCAGGCAGAGCACTGTATACATAATAAATTTTTTTAAAAAAGGAGAGGAAAAATAAAAGTAAATTTTGTATGAAATGAACCAAGTCAAATTAGAAAAAAAATTTAAAAACCTAAATTTAAAAAATACCCTTATATTTGCCCATAAATACCATATGTGTATTTTTCTCTTGTATTTTAAGTACATGGAGAGGTTCACAGCCACCAAGAAGAAGTTTGCATGATGTTCTACAGGACCATGAGAACCCTACAGGACACGGACTTGGAAGCTCTGTTGGAATCTGGCCGAGCTAAAGGCTCCTGATGCGGGAGATGCTCCAGATGACATTTCATTTAATAACTTTCTGATAAGCTACAGGAGAGGACTTAGGAGGCAGGAGGAGCCTTTCATTTTGAGCCATGGGTAGGGCGATGGCCGGCGCTGGTCTTCAAAACCAGCATCTAAGAAACTGGATCTAAGAAACCAGGAGGTAGTTGCTGTTCATTGAGTGAGGGAATGCTGCCTGGTAACAGGACGACTCCATACCACAGCTGGAGACTTTCAGGAGTTGTAGCGCGCCAGCTTTCATAAAGTCAGTTACCACATCACCTCTGTGTTAACACTTCATATTTTTATGAAATTCTAATTTGTGGGCAACTTGTATGGTTAAGGATTTAGGCTTTTGTTCCGTGCTTCCACTTGGAACTTGGGGTGTACATAAATATGTAACTATCTTAAAGCAAGCTTTACCAAGAGGAGCACCAACCCCTCAGCCACCAAGGAATGCGCCACAAGGCTGCAGTAGCAATTTTTTTTTACTATTGTGGGTGCCTTATTGGTAGGGGGCTCAGAAGTGCTAAAAGTATATGCAAAAATTGTAAAAATTTTTGCTTTTTAGTCAATTTAGGTATTTGCTACATATGTAGCCCAGGCTGCCCTCTGAATTACATTCTCCCTGCCTCTACCCCCTTAAGTACTGGGATTACAGGCATGCGCCTCACTAAGCCTACTTGTAAGATTTTAAATGAATTTTAATAATCAAGATTTTCCTGGAGCGTTACTAAAAATCATGTGTTATTTCTGGTAATTTCTCCCATTTTTGTATTTATAACTGTACTAATCAAATTACCTTCAAGAAAACCATTGCTATAATATTTTAAATTAACCTATATTTATCATGGTTATTCTCTGAATGAGAGGATATACTAAATAAAATATTTTTAATGAACTTTGGAAGCAATATCAATCATTTAAAGACGAGCTTGAGATCTCCTGAGTGGTGCTTTGTTCTTTGAAAGTAAACTGGGAATGTGTTTCATGAGCAGTGAAATCTACTGTGTCGCTCAGACGTTTCTGAGGAACTGGGAACCGTGCTTAAGAGAATGTGAGGGCACACAGTTTTCAGATTGTCACTGGTAAGAACGCTCAAAGCCATCGCCAGGACTGGTTTCTGAAGTCTGTTCTTGTCTAAGGATATACTAGTAGTTTTCAATAATAGTTAATACTATCTCACAGTTAAAAAAATCACAAGAGCTTACATGAAGCAGCCTTTCTGGCCTTGTATTTGGTCCAGGTGTTCTTTTCCCCATGTTGTTTTCTCTATTGGGGATAGGTGGTGTCGGTTGCTCAGTAGCCATCATGAAGATTTATTTTTCTGTGTTTGAGTTGCCTGCAGTGGTCAGAAGAGGGAATTGGATTCTCTGGAACTGGAGCTACAGATAGTTTTGAGCTGCCTTGTGGAGGCTGGGAACAGAACCCAGATCCTCTAGAAGAGCCACAAGTGTTAAAACCACAAGTGGTCCTGCCCTATGTCTAAGCTCCTTCCCTAAATCTAATCCGAATTAACTATTCCCCCATCTGTTGATAGAATGGTTTCCACAGCCTATATTTATCTCTCTTACTAGATTAAAGTGCTTGACGCTTTAAAGTAAGGAGCTGGAGAGATAGCTCAGTGATTAGAAGTACTTGTTTTTCCAGAGGACCCAGGTTCAGTTCTTATACCTACAGGATGGTTCACAACCATCTATAACTCCAGTCTCAGGGGATCCAACACCCTCTTCTGGCCTTTGGGCACTACATATGTGTGCTGTACCTACATACATGCAAGCCTAACATTCATACACAAAATCTTTAAAAACAACAAAAACAAAACAAATCTACCCAATAAGCTTTAAGGTTTCATTTGGAGTCACAATGTGGATGGGATAGGATCATGGGCTCCATCCTCAGAGGGGTCAAGGTCTGGATCCAGAGTTTGTTATTTAATAGCTTTCTAGGCAATTTACTCTCATCTGTAAATATAGGGAATACTTCTCAGGTATGTTAAGTGAGAAGACACATAAAAACAACACAGCGG
This sequence comes from Microtus pennsylvanicus, assembly GCF_037038515.1. NCBI lineage: Eukaryota > Metazoa > Chordata > Mammalia > Rodentia > Cricetidae > Microtus > Microtus pennsylvanicus. The sequence goes on along the minus strand of NC_134580.1, from coordinate 98,877,541 downwards.
TACTCAATGAAATAAGCCATTTATCTTATCTATAAAGCCTAAAAGTACAGTTGAGTAAATTGATACAGGAATAGAGGCAGAAAACCAAAACTTCAGGATAAGTGATCTGAATATCAGATCAAACTAGGGACCTAATCAGGATAACTAGGAAATGAGATCACCCAGGAAACCAGCATTCAAATAACGCGTCTTTAATTTTTATCACACTTTATGTGTATGTGTATATAAGCTTGCATACACCATGGCACCACATGTGGAAGCTGGAGGGCAACTTCTGTGAGCTGGCTTTCTTCCACCATGTGGGTCCTGGAGATCACACCTGGCTTGTCAGGCTTGGAAGCAGGCGACTCTACCTGCTGAGCCATCTCACTGTCGCCCCCCTTTTCTGAGTAGGTTTTCACATAGCCCAGATTGTCCTAACTCACTGTATAGCTGAGGATGACCTTGACCTCCTGGATCTTCCTCCGATCTCTGACCTAGTACTGAGATTAGAGGGCGTGCCACCACACCTGGCTTACGCGGTGACACAAGATTGAACCTAGGTATACTAGGCAAACACCCTATGAACTGAGTAATTCTACAACTTCAGTCCTAAAAAGTTAATTTTAAATGTTCATTATAGGATGTTTAGAATTTAGATGTTTTAGTTAATGGGAGAGTCATAACCCATATGTAATAAGGAAAGATCAAGTGAGAATAAAGGGTAAATTAAAACTGAAGAAAAAACAAAATGGGAATAGCTCAAGTTAAGACTCAAAATAAGATGAAATTTGAGCTTTACTGTTTTGAGAATTAATTTAAAAGAATACAAAGTTTATGCCTGGCAGTGGTGGCACATGCTTTTAATTCTAGCATCGGGGAGGAAAAGGGAAGCAAATACTGTGTTTGAGGCCAGTCTGATCTAGAGATTGAGTTCCAGGACAGCCAGGGCTGCAGAGAGAAACCCTGCCTCAAGAAACCAAAAAGAAAAAGGAGAAAAGGTTTGGTACAGGATACTTGTTCTTTTTTTGTTTGTTTGTTTTTGGAGACAGGGTTTCTCTGTGTAACATCCCTAGCTGTCGTGGAACTAGCTCTGTAGACCAGGCTAGCCTCAAATTTACAGAGATCTGCTTGCATCTGCCTTCTGAGTGCTGGGATTAAAGGTGTGCGCCACCACTGCCCGGCGGGACAGGTACTGTGTTCAACGTCACAATACTAGAAAATGAAAAAGCGAAGCCAGATGACAGATGACTCCAGCTCATGTTAACTACTTGCTATTAACTCTCAAAAATAATGGAAGGGACAACAGTTTCTTTGCTTTTATTCTCTTTCATCAAATTCACGGATCTTTGACCAAGAAGAACTCCCGCCATTCTAATAGCTATTAGATTTATTTATTACATGTACACCTGACAGGCACCATTCTAAGGTTTTTGTTTGTCTTGGTGGGGGGAGGGTGTTTTTATCTAAATGTAGCTTAGGCTGGCCCACAATTCACTGCGTAGGTTGGCTCTGCCTCAGGTTCCCTAGTGATGGGATTACCAGTGTAGCCTCTGAGCCCTGCTTACTCTAAGAGATTTCTAGGCATTACCATCCTGTGAATTAGTTTATGAAGTAGGATTAATTAATTCCCATTTATAAGTAAGGAAATCAAGGCACGGAAAGAGGCATACATTCATACCTGCCAATGAGAGCAAAGGAAAAATTGACAACTGGGTGCTTTAATACATGTTCCAACCAACTAAACCTTGGATCCCACCTTGCAGTACCGTTTCTTTAGCCAGATCAATGCTAAAATAAAAGCACTTTTAGGTATAGCACTATTTAGTGTTTTAAACTTAGTTACACTTTATACATTCAATCCCTTCACCTGACAAACTATCCATCCTGTTATGGAGCATTTCTCTGTTGTTTAACTTCAACATTGTCCTCCTCACCCTTGGGATGTTTCTGAGCTGTGTCGTCTTTAGTAAATGACTTGTAACTAACTTCCAGTTAGAAATACTCAGTGGATTTAAGTTCAAATGACTAAGACAATTAATGACTAGAACGGACTCGTGACCAGCCACAGAAACTCCTATAAACATTCCTAATAAAAACTGGAAAAGAGCTAATTGCAGCGTTCAGTTGCAGTGCTTGATGGATGGACATTTGCTTTATTCGATTTGTTAACTGATTAAATGATCGCCCCCACAAATAAGTCAGAAACATGTTACCTATTTGAAAGAACAATACCATTAGTTACAAAATTTAATTGTAAGAATCAAGTAATGGTTATTGGTCAAGCCAATCTACTCTGGTAGCTGTAAAGTGTACAGATGCTAATTCTTAAACAAAGGCGACAGCAGCAACTCAACGTTCCCAGCATTGCAGGATCTACAGAGGCGTGACTCTGGACATACAGCAGAGGGGGTGGCAGTACAGTCATCAATGATTAATCTGAAGGCCTAATTTCCTAAACAACTTTTAGTAACAAATTATAACTTTTTAAATGTCTAAAACTACACAAAATCCAAAGTAATCTATTTTGCTACCTGAGATCAAAACAAGTTTTCTTTTTCATATCTAAACGTAATTCTTAGTATTGAGGTAAATCTGAATTCACATGATACACTGTCAAACTTTACCCAAAATTTTGCAGCCCTCCTTTAGTGAGGAAGTTCATATTTCGTATATATATATGTACATCTTTAAAAGATTAATGACAACTTCACGAGGTTAACAGGTCTACAATGGGACCATGCTATGACTCCTGATACGAGAATTTCTACATGTGCAGTATGAAATGGGATCCCAGAACCTATGTACATATACAAATCACTACAAACTCAGTGAAGCTCACTGTAAGAAAACCCACTGTGTTCTCCTTTGCAAAATAGTGATGTTAAAAAAAAAATGCATGAGTAAAACCTCCCAGCCCGGGCATTAGCCTGTTTCGTTTTCCTGACCTGTAGTTTCTTTAATGAGTTAACAACTTCAGTTCTTCTTCCTTCCTCTTGCTCTTTACCACAAAACTAAAACCAAACCAACCAAACAACAACAAAAGCTACTTATATAGACATCCACACTTCATGGCTCTTTGGCAATGCTTCCAAATCTTGAATGCAAAGATGCTAAGTGAGGAGGATGATGGACTGGGTGTGATGCACGGAAAGCAGCTTAGGAGTGTGAACGGGGAGAGGCTGTAGTGAAGCCTAAGCAGGAACCTACCCCAAAGGACAGAAAGGAAGAAGTAGGGAGGCATTCCTCCTCTGGTCCTTCTTTCACCAACTTTCAAACTCTGAACAGGTAATGACTTAGGAGGAGCTAGAGAACGGAGAAACTGGTAAAGAAGTACAGCAGTGGCTTTAGCTGTCAATGAGTTTCTTTGCTCTTGTATTGGCAATGTCAATCCGATCTTTGTTGGTGTCAGCCTGGAGGGAAAAAAATAAAGAAAAATCTCAGTATTTGTTCACAAATCACACTTCAACACAAGTTGACTTGGGGGACGAGAGTGTAGCTCATTACAAACATCACACACATGCATACACAATTTTATATACTTGGGACCTTGATATGGGCATATGACTATAATCTCGGCATTCAAGAGACTGACATGAGCTCAACAGCAACCTGGGCTACAGTCAAACCGTCTCAAAATAACAGTGAAAGAGGATGAGAATACAGTTCAGTAGAGCACTTGTCAAGCACACGTGATGTCCTATGTTCAATCACCAGTAAAATAAAAAAGCAAAATGTTTAATGTGTGCGGGTATTTCACCTCAACGTGTATCTGCACACCATGTGCTGTGGAAGCCACAAAGAGGATGCTGGATCCCTGGAATGGAGTGGGATGCCATGTGGGTGCTGGGAATCTACCCACACCCCTGGTTTACACACATGCCCCACCATGTCTGGCTTGTATGTGGGAACTTGGGATCCAGATGCAAGTCCTTATGCTTGCATGGATGGCAGGCACTTCAACTGAGCCACCTCTGTTTGTTTGTTTGTTCATTCATTATGTGCATTGGTGTCTTGCCATGGGTGCCGGGTCCCCTGGAACTGGAATTACAGACAACTGTGAGCTGCCATGTTTTCGTTGGGAATTTAACCCCAGTTCTCTGGAAGAGCAGTCAGTGCTCTTAACCACTGAGCCATCTCTCGAGCCCTGCCATCTCTATTCATTTTTGAAACTACAACTTATTACCTGGGCTGGCCTTGAGTTTGTGAGTTCAAGTGATCTTCCCATCCCTCTAGAGAGGTGGAATTGCAGGTATGTAATCCCATGCCCAGCTCATTTTTGATGCTCTCCGACAGGAGTCTCATTTGGAGCTAGTCTAGTTCTGACCAAGAGAGACTAAAATAACCTTGCCAGAGATCTTTGGAACAGATGTACTGCCACCCACAGAAGCATCTAAATTAAAATGATGTGTAATCTACACCCTAAACCCAGACGACAGCATTTTATGGCAATCCTGTAAGTGGCTCCAGTGCAAGTGCCTGAAGACGACAGCGGGTGTCATACTCCCTAAAGCTAGAGCTGTAGGCAGCTGGGAGCCATCTGATGTGGTTGCTGGGAATGAACCCAGGCCCTCCAGAAGAGCAGTAAGTGCAGCCGAGCATGGTAGCAAGTACCTTTAATCCCAGCATTTGGGAGGCAGAGGCAGGTGGATCTCTTTGAGTTCAAGGCCAGCCTGGTCTACAGAGTGAATTCCAGGAGAGTCAAAGATATATATATAAAAAAAATTGTCTCAAAAAACAAACAAACACATTAAAAAGCAATAAGTGCATCTTTTAATCATAGAGTCATCTCTCCAGCCACATATAACTCTATTTCCTTTCTTTACTATTTTGTTGTTGTTGTTTTTCGAGACATGGTTTCTTTGTGTAGCCTTGGCTGTCCTGGAACTAAGTCTGTAGACCAGGCTGGCCTGCAACTCAAAGATCTGACTGCCCAAGTGCTAGGATTAAACGCATGCACCACCATCACCCAGCTAGACTCTGTCTGTCCTTGGATTCTCTACATAGCCCAGGGTGGCCTTGAACTCACCACAGAGATCCATCTGCTTCTGCCTCCCCAGTGCTAGGATTATTGGTGTACTTCATTACACCCAACTTACTCAGTATATTCTTTTTTTGTTGTTTTTGTTCTTTTTTTTTTTTTTCTTTTCTTTTTCTTTTTTTTTTTAAAGACAGCCTTGGTTGTGCTTTGTACAGCAGGCTGGCCTCAAATTCACAAAGATCCACTTGCCTCTTCCTCCTGAGTGCTGGGATTAAAAGCATGTACCACCACCATATGACAACTCAGTACATGCTTAAATTTCTTTTAAAATTACATTTTTTATTTATTTGTCTATTTATTCATTATGTGTATGTACATGTGTATAGAGGTCAAAGGACAAACTGTAAGAATTGGTTCTATCCTTCTACTATGTGGATCCCAGGGATCAGACCTAGTGGCAGGCACCTTTACTCCTGGAGCCACCTCACCAGCTCCACACAATACCCTCTTAGCTTCACACGGAAAGTTTTAGGTTAAACTTCATTTCAAGCCTGTGTCTTCACAATGAACCAACTGCCATGAGCAAAATAGTAAGACTGGCCATTTGATTTTGAAATGTTGGTGCTGCCAGCTCACCAGCACTGTTCTGAGTAGATGACGTTTATCCCGCTTCCCCCAAAAGTACCCAGTATAGACGTCATCACTAAAGTATCACTGGACTGGCTATCTCATTGTTCTGTGGTCTTACTTCTTACCTTTTCTGTGATCCTCTGTATTTGCTGGTTCTGAGCATCAATTTCATTGCCCATGTCCAGAGCCATGTTCTTTAGATTGCCTAGGATACTGCCCACTTGAGTCAGGTTCTCTTCCATCTCATCTTCTCTGGCATCATTAGTTATACTGTCACAAAAGGAGAGTTAAATCGGAAATTTTTGTTGAGTTACAATGGACAAAATCAGGAAGGGGTGAAAAGAGAACAGAAAGGCAAGCAGGAATGACACAGGCCAGCAAGATGGCTTAGCAGGTGGAGTGCTTGCTGCGCTTGACGGAACCCATGTAAAGGCAAAATGAGAACCAACTCCAAAAAAGATGCCTTCTGCACTCCACATACACATTATGGCATATATGTGTGCTCATGTTCACACATACACATATAATAATAAAAGGGATTTTTGGTTTTGTTTTTAAAAGCCAAGCATGGCGGCACATACCTGTAATCCTAGCAATAAGAAGGCTAAGGCAGGAAGATCAGCACAAACTGGAGGTCAGCATGGGCTACACAGACCTTGTCTCAAAACAGCAAACAAACAGCAAAGGCTGGTCAGAGCCACGTAGAAGATGATCAACATAACTCTGGACAGCGACTCAGAGTATATTTTCCAGCACCGCTGAGGTGCTTGTTTATGGTAATACATTAATTCTCATACTCCATTCCAAATCTGCCTAATCAGGAACTGTGAGTGGATCTACTCAATCTGTATTTCTTTATTTAAAATTTTTCCTCCTCAGTAGAATCTCACTATATAGACTAGGAAGGCCTAGAAATCACTGTTTCCCAGACTGTCCTTGAATTTGGCAATCCTCCTGCCTCAGCTTTCCAAGCGCTAGGATTACCAGGAAAGCAACTTGGTTCCCATCCCAGACAGCCTTATCATGCTACCCTGGCTGGCCTATAGCTCCCAGGCTAAAGAAAGCCTCTTACCTCGGACTCCAAGCCCAATTGAATCTGTATGTTTCATTTTTAATTTCTACATTTCTTTACTTTGTAGTGTGTGCATGCACATGCATATGTACATGTCACAGCACATGTGTGGAGACCAGAGGGTAAGTTATGGAAATCAGTTCTCTCCTTTTAGCATATGAGAACTGGAAACTGAACTCAGGACAACAGGCATGGCAGCTCCTTTCCTGCTGAGCCTTCTCTCCAGCCTCCAATCTGTGCTTAATAAACCTTCAAATCAATCTATGCACATTCAGATCTAAACAACTACTACTTTAAAGCAGACTGGAAAACTACGATGCAGTAGAAAACCTAATAGTCATTGTATCTAGAGTAAACCTCAGAATAAAACAGTTGTTTTCCGGAAGTACTTAAACCTTGAAGAAACCACTGTAGAAAACAGTCATTGTTTTCTATTATCGACAGAGCTGCTTTACTGAAGGAGCTTTATAGCTTTTATGACTATGCTTTTGGTCACAAGGTGGTCCTGGCACACCTGAGCTGTCTTGTATTACTAAGTACTGCAAACAGTGCACCATAAGGACTAAAGTTACAGGGGTGTAATGCTTCCCTTCACGAAACATATTAATTAGGAACTTCGGTATGAGCAATTTGTTTTACCCAAAAAAACAACTTTGGTATAACAATAAATATACTTCTGCACAGCTGTTTGAGATTCAGTCCATCGAGGCTGGACCTCTCTTCTGCCTCAGAGCCTGATTACATTCTGTAGGGACCCTATTTCTTTGACCGTGCCATGTAACTCAGAACACTGAAACTATGGCATTTACTAGGAGATAGTAGAAAGTAGGTTTTGGGACTTGACGGCAGCTCTGCTTTTTCTTCCTTCCTTTTTTTTTGTTTTGTTTTGTTTGTTTGTTTGTTTTTGGTTTTTCGAGACAGGGTTTCCCTGTAGCTTTGGAGCCTGTCCTGGACTCTCTCTCCAGGCTGGCCTCAAATTCACAGAGATCTGAGATCTGCCTATTTTTACCTGCTGAGTGCTGGGATTAAAGGCCACCACCACCACCACCACCCGGCTGCTCTGCTTTTTTTGTACTCCCTTCTCACTGTTTACTGTCTGCCGAAAAATAAAAAACAACCTTCCTGCTGCCATGATTTTCTTTCTAAACTACCATGGAGCCTTTGGAATGAGAAGTCAAAATAAACCCTCTCTTAGAAAGAAGAAAAGCAGAGGGAAAGGAGGAAGACTGACAGACTACTTGCTGAGTTGGGGCTTATGTCTAGTCACACCCAGTTTTTAAAGTGAGCCATTCATTAGAAGAGGTATAGGAGGAAGAGCTGACATACCGTTTAATGTATCCACCGCTGGCTGTTCCTGTGGCTTGCTGAGGCTGACCATTTGTTACCCGTCCTGGTTGCTTAGATACTACATTGCTAGGTGAGTTGTCTCCACCATCTCCCCATGTTGCCTTATAGTTCTTTCCAGACTCAAAGTTCTTCGTCCTATATAAATGTCAGGGACATAGGCAAACCAAAAAGCAGAAAAAGGGGAGTTAAAATGATTAGCGCTTTTTACCTTGAATAAGACTTCTGGCACTAGGTTACCTGTACTATGTTTAATGGCAACAGACAAAAGGGATGAATCAGATAAATCTACCAACATTTAATCATTTTGTTTGTTTTTTGAGACAGGGTCCCACTATGTAGCTTTGGTTGTCCTGGTACTTGCTATGTAGACGAGGTTGGCCTTGACTCATAGATATATCTGCCTGCCTCTGCCTCTCAAGTGCTTGAAATAAAGGCCTGAATCACTAATATTAGTCATTTATTCATTTTTAAAAGATCCAAATACTTCCAAATCTTTGCTAAGACAGTAGCAAAATGAAACATGATGTTTTTGAGTCTTTCAGTTTAGAGTCTTTTATAGAAAAAAAAAAGGTTAATGGATACTAGGGGAAAAATCCTTAGGAAAGATGTTCTGGGACACACAAAGACTCTCAGGGGAATCAGAGATTGATGTGTGCGCTGAAATCAGTCCACGAAGGTAACAAGTGGACCATCTTTGCCCTCTGCTGTTTGAACTAGAGTTGTTCTGGATGAGGCTTCGTTGTTTTAGTTTGTGTTATGCTTTTGTTTTTCGAGACAGGGTTGCTGTGTAGCCCTGGCTGTCTTGAAACTTACTTTGTAGAGCAGGCTGGCCTCAACCTTAGAGATCAGCCTGGCTCTGTCTCCAGAGTGCTGGCGTTAAAAGCACACACCATCAAACCCAGCTTTGATTTTTGGGTTGTTTGTTTGCTTGTTTGAGACCTGGTTTCATGCAACCCAAGCTAACCTCAAATTCATTATGTACCCAAAGATACATAATGAATTTCTCCTGCCTCTGCTTCCCTAGTACTGGGCTTATGTGGTACTGGGGATCCAATCCAGGGCTTTTCAAATGTCGGGCATGCACTCTAGCAAATGAACAAAAAGTCCCCAAATCCCTATCTGTTTTAACGGTAGAAGTTTGCCTCACACTTATTTTTAAATTTAAGAATAAACAAAATATCATGAAGGAAAACATGGATTATTTCCAAATTGGACGACCAATGGCTAAATACCTGATCATACTGTTAAAAAATAGGACTCGGTCATTTTGGAATTTACTTTTTCTCCATTAAAAAACAAAAAACAAGTTAGGTCTTTTCCAACTAAAAGTTTTCTGGGCACAGGGAGGGACGGGTGCAGTTGGTGAGAGAGCTTGCCACACAAGCCCCAAACTGATTTTCATCTCTGAACCCAAGTGAGAGCTTTGTTGAGGGGGACTGCACCTGCAGCCTGTATTCCTGTTCTTATAACGAGACAGGTGCAGACGGCTGTGCTGGGCAGCTGGACCCCTGGGAAGTTTCAAGCCAGCCTGGTCTACACAGTGAGCCCTTGTATCAAAATAAAACTCAAAACAAAACAAAATAACCCCCTCTAAAGTTTTAGGTGTAGCTAAGGCAGTCAATGCATGGAATGCACTCCTCAACTGATGGATACAGTTGCCAAGAAAGAGCAGCTCAGGGAAGTGCTTTTCTTTTTTCTTGAGACAGGATGTAACCATGTGGCCCAGGCTGGCCAACTCTCCACCCACCTTGCTTCCACTTTCCAAGCACTAGGACTACAGGGTTATGACACCTCACTGTGTCATGTGACCTTTAAACGGCTACTTCAAAACTGCCTTTTACTGATTACTTTGTTAGAGACAAGACTTTACTTAATTTTCTTTTTCTTTTTCTATAAACAAGAATTAAGCACAATGTTCCTATAATGTAATTCTTATTTATCCTAGGTTTGAGGAAGTTTCATAATTGCTTTGTAGAGGTCAAAGGACAGCTACTTCACTGGGCAGTTTCAGTTGGCCTTCGACCTTGCTGAGGTGTTTGTTTCTGCTGCTGCTGCTGGCTGACAAGTTCAGGGCAGTTCTGCACTCAGCCTGATGGAGAGAGCTGGATTACAGATGCACACCAGTGTATCGAGCTTTCACTTGGTCCTAGGGATTAAAACTGAGTTGTAGGGCCGGGTGACAAGCACTTTTACCTCCTAAGCCATCTTGTAGGCCCTTAAAGGAGAAATTTATGAATATTAAAAATCTAGTTCTCAAAGTGCTTTTCTTGGTTCCATCATCTTAAAACTCTCATAATTACTTTTTATATTTATAATACTGTTTTTGTCAATCAAACTATGTTAAATTTTTCCTGAAACAAGATGAAATTATCTAATTTTCAAATAATTATGTTAATTTAGTGAACTATTTGTCATGTATACTTTATTAACATATAAGTTCCAGGAAAAAATCTAAAGCAGAGTAATAATAAACAAAACAATATTTCTCAATATTTTAAAAATGAGAGTAAGTGGTTTCTACTCTTTTGTATATCTGGGTGGTGGGGAATAATCCCAGGGGCCTCAACAGTCCCAGCACCCTATCACTGAGCTCCAATCCTGAGCACAACAGCCCAAAGTATTAACTGAGGTAATATAAGTAGAGCTTTTATTAGGATGCCAGATTGTAGAGCAGGTGGGAGAGAAAGTAATGAACTCAGAAGTGAGTAATAAAATCCAGGCACAGTGGCATGCCTGCTAACCCAGGGTTCTGGAGACTGAGTAAGGCTAGTTTGGGCTAACAGAGTATAATCTTGTCTCAAAGACAAAAAATAAATAAATAAATAAATAAATAAATAAATAAATAAATAAAACAAAAACAAAGTGACAATGAGATACTTAATTTTTTAACAATGAATCATAATCTTTTACAAAGATTAAAAATTAAGATAGTTAGGCATTACAACATATAGTAATCTGAAAGGTTTCACTCTAATGAAAAATTAGCTCTACTAATCAATTTGAAATTATAGAAAACCAAAACTAACATATTGATATTATAGAAATTATGCAACAAATTAAAGCCATTTGTGAAGAGAAAAACTTTTATCTCAAAATACAGTATATTTTATCTCAATATAAAAAAATAGTATTATATAACATAAAATTTAAATTTTCTTTTTTTGATGTTGTTCTTTTGTTTTGATTTAAAATAGCACTGACTGTCTAAGAACTCACTCTGTAGATCAGGCTGACCTTGAACACAGAGATCTGTCTACCTCTGCCTCTCCAGTGCTAGGATTAAAGATGTGGGGTATCATGCCTGGCACACTTAAAACTGATATTTACATTATAGGACTAATGATGACTAGACTGACAACTAATTTCTTGATTTGATAGTGGCCTAAATCATGGGAAATTAAAATACAGAAAAGTAATACTTTAATAGAAGCAATCTCCAGGCACCAGACTGTGTGAGATGGAACAGAGAGATGCAGCCAGCCTGAGTTCTCCACCTTTAAAAGAACTACAGTGTAGGCTGGGATTGCAAAGGCCAACCACTTAAAGCTTAGGAAATGTCAGGAGTGCTTTTAGTTTGCTGATACTAATGTTATTGAACAAAAACTTAGCTTTTGGTACATTAGTCTACGGGAGTTAAAACAGATGAGGATCCTTGTCATGTCCATCTGCGGTCTAATGCAAGGACAAATGCACTTCACACAACACATCACAGCACAGCTTTTGAGACAGCTCCCATCACTCACAAAACCCATGCACATGCATAGAAAAGCCATTTGGAGCATCACCTTTAGACAGCAGGTTAGCAGCTCAGTCTGCACCTCAAGACTGCGTCTTAAAGCTCCCTTTGATCAGTTACTGAGCCCGTCTTTTGATGTTAGATCTTCGTTTTTAGTAAGCAAGAGAGGAAGAGATTAAGTGAGAGAATGAGAGGCAGACAACAGTGAATGTCAGTCAAACAGAACAGGAGCGGATTAGAGCTTTACACACGATGCATTCAAATGCCTGCCTGGTTTCAAAGAAACAACCACCATCTGAGAATCTAGATAAAAAGAAACAAGAAAACAATTTAAGCCATTGCATACTTCATTTTTCCTGAGCGTGCCCAAAGGATAATATTCCTCAGTAAAACTCTAAAGCCTATTATGAGCAGAAAGTACTGGTTGCAGCACCCAAGTTCCCCCAGGCTTCCTTTGTGGATGCTCGCCTGCCATGTGCCAAGCCCTGCGTGTGATCACAAATATACTAAGACAATAGTTAGCAGCAGTTATTAATCCCACCACCATGGAACAAAATAAACAAAAAAATATGACTCTTGTCTTCCAGAGCATTATAGATTTGTGGATGAGGGAAAAGGAGGGGGAAATAGGGAGGGAAGGAAAGGAGAGAGAGTGGGGAAGAACGAAGGGGAGAATATATGAATCCACGTTGTTACACACTGGTCTAGTAGCACAGCTAGAACAAATTTGTGACTCACAGAACAAGGAGGCCTAGGATGCTGTGCGAGTCTGAGGGCCTCGTGTTACAGCTGATTGGCAGGTAAGGTCAGAAAGATCTAGACAGTGACGAAATGGGGATGGCCAAGGACAAGAGACACGATGGCAGCCGAGGTGTCAATGGTCTAAAGACACAGGGAGAAGGGGGCTCCCGTAGACATCTGCACTGGGCTCTGCTCTCTTCGCGGAAGAGCCCTTCTGCCACAGCAGCCCTTGACCCCATCTGTTACAGAACGCTTCCGCTCTGCCCACCGAGAAAGAATGCTGCCATGGCTGGAGGGCAGAGCCTATTTCAGGGCCATGTTGTACCTTCTCTCCCACAGGCAGGGACACACCAATACCACTCGTGTTCTCTCATCTGTGACTCTCAGAATTCATTGCTATTTTGTCTATTAACCTACAACTTAGAGTCAATCCTGTTCTAGACTAAAGAGGAGCCTTCCTCTTTGTTCAAAAAAATTTACCTACTTCCTTCATTACATAGAACATAGGAGACAGGAACAAAAGTTTGTAAAACATAGTTAAGAGTCCGAATCACACTATATTGGCATTTAGAATTTGTGGGTTTTATGTTTTTTTTTTTTTCGAGACAGGGTTTCTCTGTAGTTTTGGAGCCTGTCCTGGCACTCACTCTGTAGACCAGGCTGGCCTCGAACTCACAGAGATCCACCTGCCTCTGCCTCCCAAGTGCTGGGATTAAAGGCGTGCAACACCACCGCCCAGCCTTCAGTTTGTTTTTTAACAAAGTTGCTAATTTAGGCCCTGTTATCTAGTTATACTTCTGACTTTACTTCTGGGTATGGAGTAGGCATGGATCTCCTAATGTACTGATTTATTTTTAAAAGGTCTTGATTTATAACAACTTACCTATTACAAGGGCAGACGCAAAGGCCACAGCACTTGTTGAGTTCTGTTAAAGTCTTCTCTGCCTCTCTCATGTCTTTATTTATTTGGTCCATGCCTTCTTCTATGCGATTTAGTTGTTCTAAGAATAAGTTGTGGTGTGTTACATTCACAGACATCCAGTGAAAATGCTATTGTTACCCAGCAGTAAGCTGCAACCTCCACTCTACCAATCACCTGCCAGTGAATATCAGTACCAGAAAAACAACACTGATCGAGAGGATCCTGGACCTCACTGTAGAATGACTTGTTCACCAGCGGCATGTGAGGGTTGGTCAGAAACTACTGCAACCGGACCAGATCCCAGCACTTCTAGCATTTAGTCACGACCTTAATGAAAGGCAGGCGGGATTAACTAAGGCCACCAGAATGTAGCCCTCTTTTAGAACTCGCTATCTGACAATGATCAAAGAATGCCACGTTAATGTGCAATTGACAAACGCACATAGTGAGCCGTGCTTGTCTGACTGACTTGTATCCAGCTGGGCACTGTTGCCTCTCATCCCAATCCCAATGACCACGATACCAGAATTTAAATAAGAAAAGGAAGAAGTATATTACTCTTATCTTATAAAGAGAAGGTTGAAATTTTTTTTTTTTTTTGGTTTTTTTCGAGATGGGGTTTCTCTGTAGCTTTGGTGCCTATCCCGGAACTAGCTCTTGTAGACCAGGCTGGCCTCGAACTCCCAGAGGACCGCCTGCTGGGATTAAAGGCGTGCGCCACCACCGCCCGGCCGAAGGTTGAATTTTTTAAGTGGCTGATTTTATAGGGACTTTTGCAATGGAAGTCAAACTGAAGAGTTTCTTCAATGACTTCAACTCACCTCCTTGCTCATCCAGCATAGTGATAGTCTTGATTCCTGCATCCTGAGACTAAAAGGGGGAAAGGAAGATGAAAGTACAAGAAAACAGTTTAAAATAACAGCAAAGCCTGCAAATCCTGACAAATGACAAAGGTTCATATCGAAACCAAGTTCTCAGGACCTAGTATTACAAACAGAACTAGCTGTCTCACAGCCACACATATTAACCCCTAAAGCAATTAAGTCAGAAGCTTATTATAAATTTATCTTCCCTGCCCATATTCCAATACTTTCAAAGAAATAAAAAATAAATGGCTTATCAGTGCATCACTGGACAGTCTTCAGCAGCTTCTGGTTTCAAATAACATCAATTACAGCTAGTGCTAATACCCCATCCATACATTTCTATATGTGAAGATTGAACATTTCTTACCTCTATGGCTAAGCCCAGGATTCTCCTTGTACTTTCCAAAGACTAGGAAGAAATACAAAGTTAGTTATAGCATTCCAAAAACTATAGGAAAACAAATTGATCACAGGCTATATTTATGATGCTACTTAATTGTTAAAACTTGCCAGCACATCCCCTTCTTTACAAGAAAGCAAAAAAGGAGATCACTCCACTTTCATCTTCTTCCTACTAGGCACTCCTTAAGAGACTGCAGATGGTGGAGTCAATGCAATTTCACACAGATAGGCAGAAATATGTTATTAATATAGATTTTAAGGAATCATTAAAGTTCAGAATTCCTTCCAGGATTGCAAGTAAATGTTAAATACTAACCACCTTAGAGGGACCAAGAAGAAGCCAAAGTGGTCTCTAAAAAACCACTCTCACTTTTCTGTAGAAATGGAAACAGGGGCCTGCAAAATGTCTCATGAGGTAAAAGTGCTTATACCAAACATGGAATCCACGTGATGGAAGGAGAGAACAGAGAATGACCCTTGGAAGTTGACTTCTGACCTTCACATGCATCACACACACACACACACACACACACACACACACACACACACACACACACACACGGGGGGGGGGAGGGAGAGAGAAAGAAAGAGACTGGAAACTAAATTAATTAAAATGTAGTAAAAAATTCAAGTTAAAAAAAATCATTCACCTCATCGGTAACTTGGTGAGCCCTTAGCTGAATTTCTTCTGACGACAGATTATCCATGATGGATCAAAACTATACTGGACAAAGAAACAGAATATGGATACTCTAGAAGAATAAGGATACAGAAAAGTTTGAGCAAAAATAATGTATTTATGGGATTTAGGTACTTACCAGGCAAGTAGGATAAAAGAGACGATTTCATTACCTGTTCACCTGTACCACAGAGTCAGGAACTCAAGCTAAGAGAAAAAATAAGTATTTATAGAGACGTTTTATTTATGTCTGAATAAAGAAAGCTTGCCTGAAGATCAGAGGCCAAAACTAAGCCACTATAGGCCAGACAATGTAATCACACCCCTTTAATCCCAGTACTAGGGAGTCACCCGCCTTTAATCCCAGCTCTAAAGGGAAATATAAGACAGGAGGAGACAGGCTCAGGGCTCAGTCTGCAGTCGCCCAGCCTTGGTAGAGGTAAGACTTTCTAGTGGCTTGGCTGTTCTGTTTTTCTGATCTTCAGCTTGAACCCCAGTATCTGTCTCTGGGTTTCTACCATTTGTGCTACATTTGGCGACCAATGTCTGGGGTACAAATTCACATAAAAGCTGCTGGCACAGGCTGGAGCTACACCTGAGGCTTCCACTGGAGCTACACAGGGGGCTCCAGCCCCACCCAGCTAGGCTTTTCTTTTTTCCTCAACCTTTGACTTAGTTGGGGATTTTTCTGTTTTAGCCTTCAGGCAGCTCCTCAACACACGTGCTTTTTCTGAACAACGTCATGTGTGTTTTTCAAACAGTGTCCCCCCCCCCATGGGTTGCGGGATCTCCTTGACACCTTTCTCAAGCTGCTGCCAAACTAGGCAGCTGCCTTGAAATCCAGTCAGGCCTCTACTATTCTATGCAGCAGCAATAAGCCTCACACCTTCATCAACACTGTCGGTAGATTTGGTAAGACAATTGGGAATTCTTAAAGGGAGGAATTAGATAAAAGAAAGAGATCCCCCCCCCCCACATTAAAAAATGGAAAAAAAACATTATAATGGAAAGATTTGGATCTCTGTATGATAATAGGCTGGACAGTCTGAGAATGGAGCAATGACATGAGAGGACGACATCTAATTTAGATGTTTATGTAAACATCAGCTTTATCATTTTTGTCTTATCATTAAAAAGCTGGTTAATCTGAGATACAGGCCTTTGAAAAACCTAATAAAACAGATCACAGAGATATTTAAAGCCAGACAGAAGAATTTAATCGAGAGCAAATTTCAGTATTGCATTACAAGAACAGAGAGGAACAGCCTAAGGTTTTCAGAAAAACAACCTTAATATTTCCAGTAACCTTACAGGAATTGCCAAGTGGCGGAGACTCTGCTACAGTAAACTGGACTTCTGTGCCAATGTTACATTTAAGGAGATTCAAGGAAGCAATAGTCTCATATGGCATTACATTCACCTTTTGTGAAGCAACTGTTAAAATTGTGGTCAGTTTGTAAGAGAATTATCCCTAACAACTGGAGAGATTTGGTTAAAGGCGTTTTAGAGCCTTGTTCACAATTACAATGGGGTACCTGGTTCAGAGAAGAGGCTAAGATTATTGACCAATGGACTAAAGACAGAGAAATCTCCCAATATCAAATTCTTGGAGAAGATTATGATACTATAGAAAGGCAGGTGGTTTGTAGTGACCACACCCTGGATTTATGCCACACAAGAGCTCTGAATGCTTGGGACAGAATTGAAGAAATAGGAAGGAAAATTTGAGTCATTAACTTATGAAATTCTTACAAAGATTGACTTCAGCAGTAAATAGAATGATACCCAATTCAGAAGCTAGACAAATAATAATTGAATCTCTGGCTTCTGAAACGTCAATTCTGTATGCGAAGGGATAGTTCGGCCATTAAAAGCAAGGTCAGCAGCTTTGGAGGAATGGATCTGAGACACAATTAATATTGCATCTCACGAACATGTTGATGCATGGATGGGTGATTTCTAGACGTCTGAGGACAAATCAAAATGTCAAATGTTATAATTGTGGCAAAGTCACAAAGACAGGATATTCCTAGAAACAATGTTTTTTCTAAGAATAATCCATTCAGAATGCCCCTCCCTTCTGGGTTATGTGGAAGGTGTGGCAATGGCAGGCATTGGACTAAAGAATATAGGCCAAGGAGGAATATTCATGGCAAGCCTTTGCCATAGGGAAACTCCTTGAGGCCCCTATGCCAGAACTAGTTCAGTTGTTTCCTGCTGTTGTAGAGGAAACTCCTTCCCAGAGCAACTGAAGAACCTAAAGCCTGTTGTAGAGACCTTACTGTTCTAGGTAATAAAACAGCTATAGAAGAGGGAACTAAAAAATTCAGAAGAAACCATAAAGCAAGTATTTTGGCAAACTTCTATAAATGAACAAAGACCAAAATTAAAAATACGAATAAATGGAATCATTAAAGGTCTTGTAGACACAGATGTGGATATAACAATAATTTCATCAGAATCTTGGCATCCAAATTGGCATACATTCACATCCTCTTCAGGATGCAAATGTTCAGTTTTAGGGATTGGAACTTTATGTCAGGTAAAGTAGAGCATGAGATGGGTCAAATGTATAGGACCAGAAAGACAGAGGAATGTTAAAACCATATGTGCCTAACATAACAATGAATTTATGGGGATGTGATTTGTCACAGCAATGGAATACTCAGATTAACATTCTCCTAATCTTAGAAACAAACTATAAATTAACATATGTTTCTTGAAAAAATATTAGGTTTTATAAAGAACAGTCACCAACCATTCAGGTTGTGCAAGAACAGGATACAAGAGCTGCTGATATTTTAAAGGCACCAACCGCTCTACCTTCAAAAAGGTTGACAGACAAACCTCTATGAGTTAATCATTGGCCTTTAATAATAGAGAAAATGCAGGCTTTAGAACAACTGGTACAAGAGCAACTAGATGCTCAGCATATTGAAGAATCAAGCAGACCTTGAAATTCTCCTGTACTTGTTGTTAAAAAAAAATCTGTTTTGCTTTTATTTGTTGTTTTGTTTTGTTTTCTGATACCTGAGACTCTCTTCTAACACTTGTCAATGTAATATCTGTGCCGTGACATAATATGTGCTCAGAATCATACATACACAGGCACATATTATTTATACATGTACATACATACAAATATAATATAAAGCTAGAAAATGCAGTAAAGAAAACCTGTATCTGTCCCATGATGCTTCCACCGTACATGGGTTCCAGCAGCAAACTCGAGACAGTGTTTCTCTGTAGTTTTGGAGCCTATCTGTCCTGGCTCTTGTAGCTCTTGTAGACCAGGCTGGCCTCGAACTCACAGAGATCCGCCTGCCTCTGCCTCCCAAGTGCTGGGATTAAAGGCGTGTGCCACCAATGCCCAGCTTTGCTTTGCTTTTCTGATCTTCAGCTTGAACCCCAATATCTGTCTCTGGGTTTTTATTATTCATGCTACAGATATTTAATGCTATTAGTACAAGAAATAAGCCTAAAACACAGGAGAAATATATATTTTTTTTAGTCAAGCAGTTCTTTTTTTTTTTAAATATTTACTTATTTATTATGTATACAACATTCTGCCTCCATGTATGCCCACATGCCAGAAGAGGGCACCAGATCTCATTACAGATGGTTGTGAGCCACCATGTGGTTGCTGGGAATTGAACTCAGGACCTCTGGAAGAGCAGGCAGCACTCCCAACCACTGAGCCATCTCTCCAGCCCAGTCAAGCAGTTCTATATCCTAAGTGGGCTTGATCTTGCTAACACAAGAGGATGACCTTGAACTTCTGATCCTTCAGTTCTGCACATCTTGTGTGCTGGGAAAACAGGGTTTCAGGAATGCTAGGTCAAGCACTCTACTCACCAAGTTACATCTCGAGAATCAGGTGAAGTACTCTTTCCAATGGGAAAATGGTTCTTGGCTTAAAAAGCAAGGCATCAATGAAACACACACTTTGAGAGAATATGAGAATGAGTTGCTAGGCGGGGGAGACCACTCAGTGAGTAAAAGCACTTGCTCTGTAAGCACAAGCCCCTGCGGGCATTGAGATGGCTTCAGTAGGTCAAGGTGCTTGCCATGCAGCCTAGTGGCCCGAGTTTGCTGCTGGAACCCAGGTAGAGTGGAAGCATCATGAGACAGATACAGGTTTTCTTTACTGCATTTTCTAGCTTTATATTATATTTGTATGTATGTACATGTATAAATAATATGTGCCTGTGTATGTATGATTCTGAGCACATATTATGTCACGGCACAGATATTGCATTGTACATGTGTTAGAAGAGCGTCTCAGGCATCAGTCTTCACCCTCCACTGTGTTTGAGACAAGGTCTTTTTTTGTTCTCTGCTGCATATACCAGGCTGCTGGGTCCAGGGATTTTCCTGTCTCCACCTCCCATTTAGGCATGAGTGCTGGGATTATACTTGCGCTTCTGCACCTGGCTCTACAGGGCTTCTGGGCATCTGAACTCATGTTCTTTTGATTGCGTGGTATTGTGATATCTTGTTTATGTTCTGACAAGCCTTGCCTGGAGATCATAGGGTGGGAGCTAGAAGTTGAGCAGCAGTGGCAAGCGCCTTTAATCCCAGCACTCTGGGAGGTGGAGACAGGAAGTGATAATGTGGGGTGTAGACAGGTTCTCAGCCTCCTCTGCTTCTCTGACCTTCCAAGTTTTTACTCTAACTCCTGGTTTTTACTGATTAAAAATTAGACTAATTGGGTTGTGGTGGTGCACGCCTTTAATACCAGCACTCAGGAGGTAGAGTCAGGCGGATCTCTGTGAGTTCGAGGCTTATGAGAGCTAGTCCAGGACAGGCTCCAAAGCTACAGAGAAACCCTGCCTCGAAAAACAAAAACAAAAAAACACACACAAAAATGATTAGACTAACGCTTCAGCATAGCGATCACTTGAACCCACTAAGACCACCTCATATTACATTTCTGAAAACCAATTATGAAAGCTCTTTGTCTATAATACAGATAACACCTGGCTCACATTCCAGATTTGCTGTCTTGAAACATTTTCATTCTTGTTTTTGAGAAAATGTCTCATGTAACTCAAAATGGCTTCAAGCCTGCTATGTAACTGAGGAATACTTTGAACATTTTATCCTCCTGCCTCTACCTCCCGAGTGCTGGGATTAGAGGTGTGGGTCACCATGTTTAGCCTTGGAAACTTCTGATTATATTCAGTGGGGGATGTCAGCAGGCAGAAGAGCAGAGAAGCTACTGAAATGCCCAACACTCGCTCTGAAAACTGATCAACAAAGAATGATCAGGCACAAATGTTAAAGTGTTGAGGTCAAGAAGCCTGCTGTGAACTATATTGATAAACAGAAAATCAAATTAGCCAGAATATATTACTAGGCTACACTTTCGAAGGGAACATGTTTTGCTCATTGTTCTAGGTCTAACACCTAACAGAATCTGACAGCGCATTCTTGGAAAATATCCAATGAATGAACAAACAAATGGAGAAAAAGGGTGCACTCTCAAAGCAATGCAGCTCTTAAGGAAAGAGTTGCACACAGTAGCAGCAAAAAGCAGGCAAACAATCACTAAAACCACACCCCAAAATCCACCACTGCAAGTGTGTGATATGGAATTAAATGGCCAGTTGGTCACCGGGAGATTTCCTCTGCTGGGGCTGAGGGTGTGGCTCAGTGGCAGAGCGTTTACTTCATATGCCCAATTCCCTTTAGTGCAATAATCATACACTTTTTCATCTTCTGTGTATTGGGAATTGAATTCGAGGCTTCAAATACACAAGGCAAATGAGCCACAATTCCCAGTCCTTTAAGTTTTATGTGTGACTGTGTTTGCAGTTAAATGTACCACATGCATTTAACTAAGCCTCAAAAGTTCATTTCAATAGTATATTTGAGGTCACTGAGATGGCTCACAGGGTAAAGGTGTTCATCCCAATCTAAGGACCTGCGTGCCACCCCTGTACCTAGACAGGAGGAGAAAGTGACGTCCCAAGTCCTCTGAACTTCCACACGTGCCCGTGTCACATGTGTGTGCGTGTATACATACAAACACACACATAAAACAACTTTTACAGGCAGCAGAATTTACAATCTAACTTCATATTTTCCATACCTGTGGCTCAGGTAAAATATTCACACACTAAGATATATGAATAAGATATACTGATGCTGATGCTGGACAGATGGCTCAGTGGTTAAGAGCACTGGCTGAGTTCAGGTCCTGGCATCCACATGGTGGCATACATCTATCTGTAACTCTAGTTCTAGGTGATCTTAGGTCCTCTCCTGACCTCCAGCACCAGGCACACACATGGTGTACAGACATACGTGCGGCAAAACACCCAAACAAAATTAATTTAAAAAAAGATATAAAGGCCTTTCTGAAATTAGCAACTATTCACTCATTAGATATTAACATAAAATTGCGTGCTTTATTAATTTGCTAATTGTTTAGGAACCTTTAGTTTTATCATAAATATATATATACCAAGCTATCATATCTCTCTGGGCAAAGTGTGGTGGTACACACTCAATCTCAGAACTCAGGAACTTGAAAGAGGAGGATTAGGAGTTTGAAGAGACTAGACAACACAGCCAGTCATGAGACAGTATGGAGGAAGAGAGATGTAAGGGAGTTATTTTGTACCCTATCACCTTCAGATGTTCCTTGTTCTACTCTTGTCTGGTAGATTCCGGCTTCTCGGCCACTTCCTAGAGCCCTAGTCAAAACCTGCTCTTCCCAAACAACATGCTCCAAAGTCACCCATGGTTCCAGTGAGTTAACTCCTTAGTGGCCAACAGAGGGACAAGAAACAAGAAGAGCACTACACACTAATCATTAGTCCCTGCAAACAGCACCTCATCCGGTTTTCAGACAATATAGTACAGATACAGAAATACTGTGGGGGTAGGAAAGCCCACATCTCTCAAACACACAATTTTGTAATTCTATTCCTACTGTTAATTCTTGCCAACTACAAGTCATTGTTTACTGCCTTGCTAAAGAAAACAAAAATCTCAAATGGGTTCAAAGAGAGGCTCGAGTCTATAACCGACTTGTTTCAAAACGAAAGACTAAGAACCCGGCCTTCTAAACTAGATGAGCTGTAGTTGAAAAGTGGATGAGTCAGGTGACAGTGAGGTCATCTGGAAACACGCCCTTACCATGAACTCAAGTTCTGCTTAACAATTCCCCCTTCTCTAAGCAGAGGGCTGAGGATCAGGAAGGAACAAAGGCCTTGCAGGAAGCAGGCATGTCTACTTTGGGATTCTTTCAAAGGTTATTTTTGTTAATGTGAATATAAGAGTTTATGTGCACCAATGCACGCAGGAGCTCTCAGATGCCAGAAGAGGTTGTTGTTCTTTGACCTTCATGTGTACACACACACACACACAAACAGAGTAAACAAACAAGACTCAGTTTCCTCATTGTAAGTAGGGACAATAACTTACTTTGCAGATTTCTGGTGAAGATGTAAAGGAAATGCAAGCAGCTGGGACAGCACAAGCCTGTATTCTCTGTACATAGAAGCAGGAGGACCAGGAATTGCAGGTCAGCCTGGGCTACAAAGGATGATTCTCAAAACAAACATAAGTGGGTGATCCTTCAAAATTCTTAGCACAGCCAGGCGTGGTGTCAGCACATGCCTTTAATTCCAGCACCTGGGAGGCGAAAGCAGGTGGATCTCTATGATTAGTGAGTTCCAGGTTAGCCAGAGCAATGTAGAGAGATTGTCTTAAAACAAAACAAAACAAAACAGGCCAGGCAATGGTGGCGCACGCCTTTAATCCCAGCACTCGGGAGGCAGAGGCAGGCGGATCTCTGTGAGTTCGAGACCAGCCTGGTCTACAGAGCTAGTTCCAGGACAGGCTCCAAAGCCACAGAGAAACCCTGTCTCGAAAAACAAAAACAAAACAAAACAAACAAACAAAAAACACAAGTCCTTAGCACACTCACTGGCATGTGCCTGGTATTCAATAAATGCTACCCATAGCCCCCCACCCTTCCTTGTTTTGGAGGGGTTTTTTTTTTGTTTGAGAAGGTCTCATACAGCCTAGGCACTGACCTAAAACTTACTATTTGTGGGTGACTCTGAATGTCTGTTTTTCTCTATTTCCCATATGCTAGTCTATGCCAACAAACACCATTTAAAATTTGGATAACTTCTTTTTGCTATTTCTTTTTAAGGATTTATTTATTAAGCATACAATATACTGCTGGCAAGGTGGTTGTGAGCCACCATGTGATTGCTGGGAATTGAACTTGGGACCTTTGGAAGAGCAGTCTGTGCTCTTTACCCTCTGAGCCATCTCTCCAGCCCTTTTTTTTTTGCTATTTTTAAATGTACAACTAATGGGTCCTAATATTACAAAGGTTGAAGTAGTTGACAAAACAACATATTTTTTTATAAATCTAAAACCTAAGATTTCCCTTAAATGGCCTTTTCTCTTTCTTCTGCCTTCACAAGTAATAAACAACACAGCCAGGTGGTATAAGTGCACACCTTTAATCCCAGCAATCAGGGAACTAGAGGCAGGCGGATCTCTATGAGTTTGAGGACAGCCTTTTCTACAAAGTGTGTTCCAGGACAGCAAGAGCTATACAGAGAAACCCTGCCTCAAAAAACGAAAGAAGAAAAACAAACCAACCAAACAAACAAAACATGAAAAAGAATAAAAGGTAAATAATGTAAGTTTGTTTAATTAAAAATGCACTATAATTACAGCACGAAAAATATAAATTGAAAAAGTAGAGATTCATCAAAATACTTCTAATTGGCTATGACAGTACTCAAAGTAGACATATCAGCAAATGCCCAGAGTCCTACCATCTGGAAGACTCACAGAGGACTGTGAAACCCAGGCTAGACTGAGACCCTGTTGAAAAGACAAGGAGGACGGGGTGGGGTGGGAATGGAGAGTACTTGGTAGTCTTACAGAGAGCCTGGGTTTGGTTTACAGTTCGTAACTCCAGTTCCAGGAGATCTGACTTCTTCTGGCCTCCTCACCATGTACACACATGGCGCAATACTTGTATGCAGGCAAAAAGCACACAAAAATAAATAAATCTTTTCAAACTTATTTTTTCTTCTTTAACCCAATTTCCCAAATTGCTTGCTATAGGGTTAGAGTGTAAATTTCACAAATTTATCTTCATAAATAAGAATTCTTGGTTTATGACAACCAAGAGACTATATTTATGCTAAATAGAAAAAATACGGGACTAGAGACATGGCTCAGAAGTAAGAGCACTTACTGCTCTGCCAGGACCCTTTGGTTCTTAGCACCATAAGGGGGGTGCTCACAACTGCCTGCAACTCCAGCTCTAGGGGGAATCTGACGCTTCTGGTCTCCACAGGCACACACTCTCATGTGCACATACCCCCCCACACACACATGCATTAAATTATACACATAATTTAAAAAAAAAAGTGGGGCAGGGAGGCAGACCTCTGTGAGTCTGAGGCCAGCCAGGCTATATAGTGTGACCCTGTCTCAAAACACAAAAACAAACAAAAAGAATGGAGAAAATAGAGCAAGAAATAAGTTCTAGACCCAGGTTCCAAAGTATATATCAATTCCTGGATCTCTTGAGAGAAGTCTTGCTGTTGGTACATATAATAAGTCTAAATTATTGGAAATATTCCCAAATATTGGCAGATGATCAACCTTTCTGAATCATAAAAGAACAGAAAAAATAACAGATTTGTCTGAAGCACAGCTAACAGAGGTTTAGAGGAAAACCTTTACTGCAGCTTAGATGGAAAATATTTCACATGAGGCAGCAAGAATCGGTTCAAACAGGGTCTGAACAAGTTATTAATAATTTTTGACATAAAATGAGCAAGTGGATAAAAGAATCCCATAAAGAAAGCAAAGACTGTAGCTGGAAAAGAGAATTTGTAATAAGCTCCTTTTTACAAACAGTCTCACACAGTGTAAGAGAAAAAGAAGACACAAAATGGACAATAGCCCTTCCTTACCAGGGGATACACTGCAATAGCCCCGTCCACTTCAACAGTGAATGACTGAAATTACAAAGGGTGCAAACCCATACACGCTCTTCTCTGTACAGACCCATGATAAACATTCATTCATCTTTTCACTTGAAGAAAGCACTATACAGCTTCAGCAGACATATGTGAATTGGCACCACCACTATCAGGTTTATTATTAAATTTTATTATTAAATAAAGGTTACTGGAATGAACATAAACACTAAGATACTCAAGTCTGATCAAAGAGATAGCCATGAGGCTATCGGTTGATGAAGATGCTACACAAAGGGGTGATTCAGGATGGGTTAGGACATGAGATTACCATAGTCAAAGCAGCACAAAAATTAAAATTTACCACCAGGCGGGTATGATGGCACATGCCTATAATCCCAGCACTGGGGAAGCAAAAGCAGGAACAGTCTCAAAGTAGATGCCAGCCTTGGCTACCTACTACAAACCTGTCTCAAACAAAAACAAATTACATATTGCTTATTTCTGGAATATTCCATGCAATACTTTCAGACAGGGATTGATCACAAGTAACAGGAACTACAGAAATTGAAACCACAGATAAGAGGGGAGGGACTATGGCAGAAACTGGTTGGTTTTTTGTTTTTTTCTGTGCAGCAGTCCTGGCTGTCCTAGAACACACTCTATAGACCAGGCTGGCCTTGAACTTACAGAGATCCACCTACCTCTGTCTCCTTAATGGTGGGATTAAAGACGTGCACCACAATCCCCAGCTCAGAAACTGTGTTTTAAACAGGTTCTCTGTTAGCCCAGGCTGGACCCTGGCTGGTGGTCTTCCTGCTTCCCAATGCTAGCATTAGTAGTAAGAGCTACCTCGTAGATGTCATTCACACAGTTGTTTACAGGATTTGCTTTAGAATTCAGAGGTGAGAAAGTGGGTAGAGGTACAGAGGAAATAAAGCGGGGCACAAATGTGTGATACCCGGCAAAGATACACGGAGTGCTGTTATGCTTTCTAAACATGAAAAAGAAAAAAGAATCAAGCATATGCAAACTTTTTTTTTTGAGGCTTCGACAGAAGGATCAGTTGTCAGAGGCCAGACAGGCTACACAGTGAGACTCAAAAGCAAACCAAAACACACAAAAAACAGCAGCTGGGAGCTAAGATGGTGCTTGTCTACCACATACAAGGCTCCTAATATGATCCCTAGCATAAGACAAACAGGCAGACACAGACACACACACACCCCAGGTGGCTTTTAGTTAAATACATTTAACTAAATGATTATCATTTTGAAAATTCAGAAGCCAAGAAGCTAAGCATGGTGGTCCTTGCCAATACATCCCAGTACTTAACAGGCTAAACCTGGAGCTAGAGAGATGGCTCGGTGGTTAAGAGCACTTGTTAGTCTTGCAGAGTACCCAAGTTTAGTTCACAGTACCAACATGATGGCTTACACCTGCCTCTAATTCTGGTTCCAGGGAATCTGGCACCCTCTTCTGATCTCCATGGGCACCGCACACATGATGAAGTTACATTAATGTGGGTAACACATACACATTATTCGCAACTGCTAAGTAGGGGGAGGGGACAAATGTACTTAGCTCTAAGAAGGAAGTGAAGTATTTACGGTCTACAGGATGTATTAACACTGAAGGTATTATACTAAATAAATGAAAATAAACACAAAAGGTAATATTGTATACTATCATTTATAAGAAATCTGTCTTGTTTTGAGACAGGATCACCCCATGCAACTCTGTCTGGCCTAGAGCTCACTCTGTAGACGAGGCTGGCCTAGAACTCAAAAGAGATCCACCTGCCTCCGCATGTGCCACGATGTCCTACAAATTTATATTAAATCCTAAAAATAGGTAAATCCTAGCCATGTATGTTGATGCATCCTTTTATCCCTAGTACTCAGGAGGCAGAGGCAGACAGATCCTCAAACTTGCTCTATGTGTTTTGCTTTTGAGGAAAGTCTCAACAGTCCAGGCTGTTCTGAAACTCACTATAGCCTAGTGACCCATCCCCCTCCCTCAGCCTCTCAAGCACAAGGATTACAGGTCTGGCCTGCTATGCCAGCTGTCTTTCATTCATTTCACAAGGGAAACGGGAGCCAGTCTGATGCTGCTTGCCTGACATTTATGAGCCCAAGGCAGGGATATTTCAAGTCTGGGGCCACTCTGGGGTAAAAGAAGACTTCCATTCTAGCCTCAGCTAGAGTAAAAGCCTGTCTGAAGAACCAAAATAAATGGGAAAAGGAGTCCAAGTTTTCTATCTCATAAGAGAAAATTATTTTAAACTGGCATTACAGGCTATCCTGACTGTGCCACCAGCCCAGGAACCTACACGGAAGGGGGAGGGGCTAATAAACACATCCAGACTATAGCAACCAGCAATCTACTTAACCTGTTCATATGACAACACTCCTTGCATTTATTAACAGTTCTTCTCAGAATTGTTTCTGAAATAAAATGCACATAAACTGCTTAGCACTGTGCAGGCCATCAAGATTTATGAACTGCAAGCTATTAATGAGTATCTATTAACTGGATGATGATGATGGCAATGACGATGATCTGAGACAGTCTGGCATTTCAGCCCTACGCGTGCTGGATTGCACATGTACACCACCACACCTAGCTTGAACTGAGCACGAACAGTCAGGCTCTCTACCCGTGGACCTGACTCTATTACCAGAATGTTTGAGATGATCAGGAAACTTCTAGGTAAACTTGGAATCAGTTAAGAGTCTGGATAGTTTGGGGTATATATTTGTTAGGTACGATAAAACCTTGCCAATCATCTTTAACCCGTACAAGATGGTCCATGTCACAATACCTTTGTTTTAAGCTCTAGATCAGTGGTTCTCAGCCTGCAGGTCACAATCCCTTAAGAGGTTACATATCAGATATCTTGCATATTGGATATTTAATTATGATTCATAACAGTGGCAAAATTACAGTTATTTTTTCCTGTGTTCATTCATTCATTTTCCTTTTTCTTTAAAAAATTTTATACTGTTTTTATTGAGCTATATTTTTCTCTGCTTCCCTCCCTTCCGTCCTGCAAAATTAGTTACGAAGTAGCAACAAAATAATTTTATGGAGCCAGGCAGTGGTGACACACGTCTTTAATCCCAGCACTCGGGAGGCAGAGGCAAGCAGATCTCTGTAAGTTTGAGCCATGTCTCGAAAAACCAAAAATAAAAATAATTTTATGGTTGGGGGTCACAACATGTGGAACTTGAAGGGCCATGGTATCAGGAAGCTGAGAACCGCTGCTCTAGACGCACAAGTGTATGAGCGACATACCAACACACGCTGTACTCAAGAACAGACCAAAGAATAGACGGATTACAGAAAGTAAGACAGAACCTTAGATATAATCATAAGTCATCAGGCAAAACAATTTAACTCAGATTCTCTCTAGAGCTATATTTTACTACTGATTCCATTTTTTGTTTTAATTGTGTGGGAACCATAGCCAGGTGTGATGGTCCGCACCAATGTTGGGAGGATGAGGCAGGAGCAATACTACAACACTACACCAAGGCTGGCCTAGGCTGCGCGCACACACACACACACACACCCCTGTCTCAAAATATAAAACAACAACCACAAAGGTTCCTCCCTTTATTTCCTCTCTCTAGTTTCTTTTGTACCTTCTTCTTGTGGATAACATTAGCCATTCTTATGTGGAGACTCCCACAAACTATGCAGATGACATGCTGTAAGTGCGCCATAGGATCGTATCTATTATAAACATCTGTGTAGCGAAATACATGACTCAAGACAAGAATCGAGTGAGTCAGAAGGAACCAATGGAAACAGGAACCCAAAAATTACACTGCAGTTTTACAGAAGTTCATATTTTAACTGTTTGGTGTC
The DNA here is from genome assembly GCF_037038515.1 of Microtus pennsylvanicus. Classification (NCBI taxonomy): domain Eukaryota; kingdom Metazoa; phylum Chordata; class Mammalia; order Rodentia; family Cricetidae; genus Microtus; species Microtus pennsylvanicus. The sequence continues at coordinate 98,848,342 of NC_134580.1, read as the reverse complement.
TAACACCCAGCCTTCAAGCTTAGGTCAGCTTTGGAATCTCCACAATTCTACCCTAAGTAACTTGGGAGTAATCCTGGGTGAATCCAATGACATTCCCCCTGCAGATTGTGGAAGGTGAAAAAGCCACCTGAACACCAGCAGCTGTCTCTCGTTGCTGGGAAGGATAACAATCCAGCAGGCTAAGTATGTTAGATACCAAGTTTAGGTAAAGATGAACGACAACGCTTCATCTCATTTGAAACGCTTCTCCAACCATCCTTATGTGAGTTGGCTCTAAAATGTATTACATTAGATGTATTCTGCAGTTTCCAGAGTAGGCTAAAAAGAGCAATTAGCATATACATACAGAGAACATCAGTACTGAGGTCTCTAAGAAGAGTAATTCCAAAGAACATTAAAGAATGGTGTTCTCCAAAGCTACAGAAAAACCCTGTCTCGAACCCCCCCCCCCAAAAAAAAAGAATGGTGTTACTGGGGCCAGCAAGAGGACTCAGTGGGTATGCGGGCTTACATACTTGATTACCGGAGTTCCATCCCAGGAATCCACAAGCTGTCTCTGACTGTGGCATGTGTACAACCACCGTAGTGATTTGAATGAGAAGGGTGCCATAGACTTGAATACTGGTGGAATGGTTTAGGAAGGAAGGATTAGCAAGTACGGCCTTGTTGGAGAAGTTGTCCCTGGGCACGGGCTTGGAGGATTTAAATGCCCATGCTATTCCCAGTTAGTTCTCTCATCCTGGTGCTTGTCTAAGACATGGGCTCTCAGCCATTGCTCAAGTGCCAGCTCTGCTTGCTGCCCTGCTCCCCACCGTGCTCCCCGCCGTGCTCCCTGCGTGATGGCCATGGACTTTAACCCTCTGGAAAACTGCAAGGCAGATAAACGCTTTCTTCTAGACGTTACCTTGGTGATGGTCTTTTGTCACTGAAATAGTAAAAATGAACTAAGACAGAAGCTGGTACAATTTAGACCAGGATGGCGTCAAACTTAAAGCCATCTGGGCCCTCAGAATGGCTAGCAGGCAAAAGTTCTTAAGTCAAGCCTGACGACCGGAATTTGATCACTGGTACCCACATGATGGAAGCAAAGAATGGATTCTTACAAGCTGTCCTCTGACTACCTACCATGTGTGCACCCCTCAACACATATGCATACAAAAAATAATAAGTAAAATGTAAAGCAAACAAAAACCCAGCAATTCTCCTGTCTCTGCCTCCGAAGTGCTGGCATTACAAGCATGAGACACCATACCCAGTTGACATAATGCTTTCAAATCCTGCCTACTGCTTACTTAATTCTTATACTTTAGTTTCTTCATTAAGTGAGAATAATTATGAGTAAATCAAGTTACACGGTTAACTCAGGCAAAATATATATCAGCAATACCTACTCCTAGAAAAGCAGTTCAGATGGAAGTGTACTTAGCATGCAGGAGGGGCCCTGGATTTAATTCCCAAGCACCAAATAAAGCAGTGCCTAGAACAACATGTTCAGTATAGTGTCTCTCTCTCTCTCTCTCTCTCTCTCTCTCTCTGTATGTATATGTGTATATATATATTTGAGATGAGGTTGCATGAGATTGCTGAGGGCCACCTGAAACTTGAAATTTTCCTGCTTTAACCCTTCCAAGTAGTGGAGATTATAGGTATTATAACTGCCCTCATAATTATTAAATATGTTATTATGGAACACTGTCCTCAGAGCATAAACAACCATTACCATCTTAATCAGAGCAACTGTGATTAGTCACAAAAGGTTCTCAAAATTGGGCCTGTTGACCTTCCCGGGGTAGAATGAGAAGACGGGGTGTCATTAGATTCTCACCTGAGATTCCAGCCACCCACTCCCAGCTCTGGCCCAACCTTACTTGGTCTTGAGGGTTGCTACAGTGTGGAAGTAGAAAGCTAGAGGAAAACCTGACAACAAAGGAACAACAACAAAGAAGCAAAAAGTCCTACCAAGTATGATAAATACTTAAGGTACAGGCTAAGTTATTTAATCATTTACTTTAACATGACCTCTCCCAGTAGCACAGTAAGAAGTATTTCTCCTGTTTGTTCTTATCTACTTCAAAGTGTTCTTTCTATTATATCTCAATACATCATATTACAAATAACAAGTGTCCAATGGCTACCTTGGGCATCAACTTTGCTAGTGACTGAAATATTAAAATTTCTTACTTTGACTAAGTTTGGATTTTAAAGTACTTAAGCTTTAATCTCAACACTTGGGAGGCAGAGGCAGGCTGGTCACTAGGTTCCAGGCCAGCCTGGGCTACACAGTAAGATCACGTTTTGTTTTGTTTTGTCTGTTTGTTTGTTTTAAGTGCTTTAGCAAATGAGGTCTCACAGGTTTTAAGCGTCTATTCTCCAAGAGAAAAGAACCTGAGAATGATCCATTTTACCTGGCTGTGACTGAACTACCAGTATTTTACCAGGAAAGGCAGCAGGGCAGAAGAGGTTATTTCAATGCTTACAATATCTTGTAGAAAGAATCTACACTATTTTCGAAAGGCTGAGAACATGCTGTCAAAAAGTTGCCTGTTTCTAAACTCCCCTGCAGTCAATCATCCCCGTCTCCAAGCCAAACCCACCCAGATGACAAGCAGCAAAAGAGAAAGTTCTCTCTCTCTCCTCAACCCTGACGTCTTTCACTTCCTCCACCACCAGTTTGCTTTTCCTAACAGTGCAGTGACTAATGATTAAGGACGAAGGAAAGGAGTGTAACAAACAGTACTTCAAGATACTTTTCTCAAACCAACTACTCCGAGCCCAATTTAGGTAAAAAGTTATCCTTTGATTGCCAGTGCTCTTGGTATGCGCCCGCGGGGAAGTCAAGGTAAGTAGGGACATTCCTAGACAGTGAAGTGTGCAATGCCACGAGCCTCGGGGTCAGTTTTCTCAACAACTATCTCAGAACTGTGTGGTCATTAGGGTCACCAGGCAGTCTGTTAAAACGAAGGAGGCTGGAGGTGAAAGATGGGGAGTCGAACCACACAAGTCCAGGGCACCACCATCGCGCCTCCCTTCCTGAGCTGGGCTCGCGCTGGTCGCCAACGCCTGGCGTCCTTGCTCTCGGCCCAATCTACCGAGAAGTGGCCGGAGTTCACTTCTCCCCTCAAGTCCGACCCCATCAAAATTCAACCATCACCACACCCTCTTTCTCCTCGGAATATCACCCTATCCTTTCCACTGACCAGCTCTCAGTCACATTCCAAAAGACTCACCGGGCTGCTCCTGCCTCTCCTCTCCAGCCCCGGCAGATCGGACACTCCTAGATAGGACCCGGTGCTAACTCGCGCGCATGCGCCCCCCTGAGGACTTCTACGCCTGCGCACTCGCCGGGAGCCGTGGGGTTAGACACGCCTCTACAGCTGGAGCCAATCACCGTACGGGGGGGGGCGGGTTAACTCGCCTGCCACGCAGGCGGAGAGCCTGGGAACTCACCCGTTAACCAGAGAGATTCCCCCCAACCCCCGCCTGAGGGTGGGAGGAGTTCCTGCACCCAGCCTTACTCACGAAAGGCTGCTGTTTGCCGGACACCTAAAGAGTTTGCACACCTAAAAAAAGTTGGAATGACTGTCGAAGTCTACAGGATGTTCTGATTCGTCTAAACCGGAGAAATAGATGCGTTAACACATTACAGTAAACAGAATACGGTGCACAGGAACTCCGGGTTGCCTTTGGCCCACAATGAACAAAACTTATTTTGAGGGGTGCCTGTATGGTTACCGCAGGAAGTTCCTCTTAGAGTCACGAAGGATAAGTAGGAAGCCCTCCGGAAGTCAAGGAAATAAGAACTTTTTGCAGGCTGTGACAATGGGATGCCAAGAACGAGGCGCCTTCTGGAAGTTTCTTGAGGTTCATTCTTGTTAGAAGTTTTAAGAGTTCGCTTTCTGAGTCCACAGAAATGAAGGCGTGATAGCTCACATCGTGTAGTTTCGAGGCTATTTCGAAGGCTGAGGTTGGAAGATCACCCGACTTCTGGCATGTAAGGCCAGACTGACGACATACTGAGATCCTGTTTCAACACCAAGTCCAGAGGAGGAAGAAAGTAGGGGCTATCTGTAAGGTAGGGGAGAAAGGTAGCACTTAGCACACCAGAGGCTTATCCCCGAGTCCATCAACAGCAGCACTGGGAGTCAAGCTAGGAAGAGAGGCAGCTCTTTAAAGAGTAAATTTTGTAAATTTTGGAATAATGAGCCAAATAATAATTCATTTTATGGCCATTTAATTACTAAAGGATTTTAGACCACTTGCCCCAAGAATTTTTCCAAGCACCTCTAGGAGTAGAGCCAAATGCTAGCAATCTAGAGAATAAAACTATTTCAAAGAAATAGTATCTTCCTAAGTTATAGAAGATGAAGCTTGGGAAATGTCTTTTAAATTTAATAACCTGGGAGTGGTGACAGTTGACAAACACTGCAATAGTCTGGAGAGGAGAGAGAAATCAGGACAGATTATAAAGAGCCTCTGAAAAGGGAGGAATTATGTGTTCTGTTCGTTTTTATTTTATCAGAATGAAGACAGGAAAACATGAATATGGGAGAAAAGACCCAAATGAGAAAAACGATTGAATTTTTAAAAAGGGTGTGCGTGATAATCTAGATAAAGATTTTGAGAGGGTTAGAGCTGAAGTACTCAAACCACTGATGGAGTTGGTGGTGCATGCTTGTCTTTAATCCCAGCACTCAGGAGGCAAAAAAAGGGGGATCTTTTTGAGTTTGAGGCCAGCCTGATCCATATAGCTCCAGGTCAGCCAGGACTGCATAGTAATCCCTTGTTTTAAAAATAAAATAAAATCATGGTTTGGAGAGATAGCTGTTCTTCCAAAGGACCTCCACAGGCACCATGCACAAGGATGGTACATAGATAGTCATGCAGGACAAACATACAGGTAACATATAAAGAATTTCTTATAAATCAAACTGATAGGAAACCTAGAATAGTGGCATAATCCTATAATCTCAGTATCACGAGATGGTGGATTACAGTACAAAGTCATCGCTGACTATACAATGATTTTGAGGCTAGCATTAGCTACCCATCTCAAACAATAAAACCCAGAGGACAGAGGCTGCTGGCAAGAAGGTTCATCAGATAAAGGCAGTTGCTATCAAGCCTGAAGACCTGATTTCCATCCCTGGAGCCCACACAGATGTGGGTCCCCTGACTCTCTATATACATGCACCAGATGACAAGAATGTTGCTCCACACAGACACAAATAAATAGATGTAAAAACAAACAACCCTAGACACTGACCTGAAAGGAACATTCCCAGAAGAGAGACCAACTCACACAGAGTTGGGGGGGGGGGGGGAGGAAGATTCTCATAACAACAAAATGTATCTGTAAGCCTGTCTGTTTAGAAACAGGAAGTTGTTTTCTGAGAAGTCAGAGAAAGAGCCTCTGCTGATTAGAAACGCGGCTGCAAGTTCGAGATGATTGTAGAACGTGATAAACTAAACTGACCAGAGAAGAGGACTGATAAGCACTATAAACTGCTTGTTTACAGCCTGTAGAAATGAACTCAGCAGTTTCTGTTTTGTTAATCTTTCTCAAATCATTTCTTCAGGGCAGGGAGGAAGAACACATATGGCTGAATTCATTTAGAGCTGGGATGGTCGTGGATGTGAAAGAGTAGTTCTCAGCTAGGGGTCGTTTCTGTCCTCCACAGGACATTGGGCAGGGTCTGGAGAGTTGGGGGAGCCTTATCTTAGAATGCACTAGCTGCACTAGCCAGCAACTGATGGCAATTATCTGCTCCAAAACGTTAATATTTTAAAGTTGTGAAATCCTGCTGGGCAGTGGTGGCGCATGCCTTTAATCCCAGCACTTGGAAGGCAGAGGCAGGCGGATCTCTGAGTTGGAGATCAGCCTGGTCTTCAAGAGCTAATTCCAGGACAGGATCCAAAAACTACAGAGAAATCCTGTCTCGAAGAAAAAAAAAGGTTGTGAAATCCTGATTTAGGGTTATCTTGGTCCTCACCTATATTGCCTTTCCCTTAAATTATGGCTCAGAATTTACAGAGCAAAGCAGTTCTGTAGCATGCTTCAAGGATTTGTGATGTCACAAACACACAATTGGAAGAATTCCCTAAACCTTTAGAAGGAATCTGGATTTACATATTAATGAAGGTAGCTGTTTGTTTTGATTTGAGGCTTTGATAGTTTTCTTTCTCTCTCTCTTTCTTTCTTTCTTTCTTTCTTTCTTTCTTTCTTTCTTTCTTTCTTTCTTGTGATTGTGTGTATTTTTGAGACAGGGTAGCCTTGGCTGTCCTGGAACTCACTCTGAAAGACCAGGCTGGCCTCAAACTCACAGAGATCTGCCTGCCTCTGCTGGGATTAAAGGTGAGCGTGAGCGCCACCACGCCCAACTCTGATAGTTTTCTTAAATGGAGCTGTTCTTGTTGCACTGCTCATTAGCAACCACAATGTAACTGTTTACTGTAATCACTGCAAGATCCCAAACGAGCATGGCTGCTCAAAATTTAATAATACATTAAATATTCTCGTTTGAACCCTAAAAACTGACATTCCAAGAAAAATATCACTTTGCATAAAGTTAAAAATTACTGCCGGGGGCTGGAGAGATGGCTCAGTGGTTAAGAGCATTGCCTGCTCTTCCAAAGGTCCTGAGTTCAATTCCCGGCAACCACATGGTGGCTCACAACCATCTGTAATGAGGTCTGGTGCCCTCCTCTGGCCTGCAGACATACATGCAAACAGAATATTGTATACATAATAAATAAATAAAAAAAATTACTGCCGGGTGGTGGCGGCGCACTCCTTTAATCCCAGCACTCGGAAAGCAGAGGCAGGCACATCTCTGTGAGTTCGAGGCTACAGAGAAACCTTGTCTCTAAACCTCTCCCTCCACGGTAATAGCGGCAAAAGGCTTTTAATCCCAGATAATCCTAGCACTCAGATTAGCAGAGGGATCTCTGAATTTTAGGCCAGGCTGTTATTCAGAGCAAGTTCCAGGACAGCCAGGGCTACCCAGAGAAACTTTGTCTCGAAAAACAAAACGAAAATAAATAATTACTAGCTAGGCTAAGATTTAAATTTAGTTCTGTTTTTGCTGAGACAGTTTCACTTTGTAGCCCAGAAACTATGTAACCCTGGCTAGCCTTGAACCTCATATTGACCCTCCTCTTACAACCTCCAGAATCTGGGGTCTAGGTCTACCTGCTCAAAAGTTTCACAAAAAAGGAATAGTTTTGAAATTTAGTTAAGACAGTGTCACAGTTTATGGTGGAGGGCTATTAAAGTAGGAAAGAAAAAAAAGTCCAGAAAAAGCTAGGAGAATGGGGGGGGAGAGGCTGAATGAAAGCGAGGTGCAGCGGACAGGTTTACGCCAAGGGACCTACCTCGGTTCTTCTTGTGAAGGGCCCGGTGTCCGTTGTTCACTTCTTATGTTCAAATAAAGCTAGATGATTGAAAGGAGCGGATCGGGTGGGGGCTGGGGGGTGGGGAAGGGAGCGCGCGGGCTGCGTGCGCTTGCGCGCTGGCGGCGGCGGCGTCTGTGCCCGGCGGGGAGCGGGTCCCAGGCCGCCGCCGGACCGGAGGCTAAGGGGGCCTCTGGGAGCTCCCTCGCCGGGCCCTCTGTAGCCTGATGGCGTAGGAAGGACGGGCTGTGAGTGTGAGTATGGAGGGCCTGGCCTGGTGGGGCGTATCGGAGGCCGAGGGTCGAATGGTCTGCCCCTTGAGCATGTGGTGGGGCTGCGCCTGCACGCAAGCCACGCCACGGTGCCGCCTCCGATCCGCGTGGGTTTAGAGTTTACGGGCGAGCGGGGCACCTGGCTTCAGGGTACAGACCCACGGGGGCGGTCCGATTCTGCTCGCAACCCCTCAGGCTGGACGCGTGGCTTCAGGTCTTTGACCTCTGGGACAGGCCCTGACCTTTGTCGGCCTGGGGTCCGGGAGGAATCTCAGCCTTAGTCTTGTGTTTAAAAGCTGCGGATTTCAGCCTAGAACCACCTTCCCGCCTCTCAAGACTGACAGTCTCGCCTCTTTTTAATGCCTTTGAGGTCTCTGCTTTGGGGAAACTGTTCTAGCAACTAGTGAAACACTATGTATCCATTTAATATTTAGTATAATCTCAGTGCGTAGTTAATGGAGAGGAGATGCTTGCACCGCCTCCCACTTCAGTGTGGTCAGTGTAGTAATCATCTTTGAGAGTAAAGTAAGCCATCTTGTTGGGGAAGTTTTAGATTTCACTGTTTCTTTCTTTCTTTTTTTTTTTTTTAAGCATCTTAGACCCAGATAAGGAAGTTCTTTTAGCAGATTAGAACTATAGCCATCATAATGGTTTACATTGAGTTGATTTAAGACACAGATACCTTTTAATACTAAGAGCCAAAGGCTCTTCTAAAATCCCATGGGGGAATCTTAAAATGTAACTTTGTTTTCAAGTTTGGCCAAGAATAACAGATTCGACTAGGGTTTACTTCGCACCCACTATGCTGCACTCACTAAGTCCAGGTGTGTCACAGGAAATTAACGGGATATTATAATAGATGATTTTTTTTGGCAGCACTTTTCAGGTTACTGAGATACTGAAGACTGATGGTGATTTGCTTAAGCTCACGTGAGTGGATTACTGAACTTTCTCTGAGGTGACAGCAAAGCCCATCTTTTTCTGTTATGCCAAGCACTGCTGTTTGGAAAGCGAACTGAAGTTAACTATTGGGTCTAGAAAACAGTTGATTTTTATTTTTGAGACAGAATCCAGCTTATCTAGCCCAGACTGGCCTTGAATTTGAGAGCCTGAGTTTAATCACAGAGTGCTTGGATTACAGGTACGTGCCAGTCTTAGCTTTTTGTTTTGCTTTGCTTTGTTTTGTTTTGATTTTTGAGACAGGGTTTCTCCATGTAACAGTCCTGGCTGTCCTGGGACTGCTTGATAGGCCAGGCCAGCTTGAAACTCACTGAGATCCGCCGGCCTTTGCCTCCCAAGTGCTGGGATTAAAGGCTGCACCGCCTGGCTCTATCTTAGCTCTTAACTAGAGAAAGTGTCGGGAGATTTTGAAGAGATCTTCAGAGCAGCTAAAAAAGAGGAAAGGGGTCTCATCAAACCAGTTCAGAATCAAATTGCTTTGATAGAAAGGAAGGTATTTTTTTAAATATATTCTTTTTTTAAGGTTTATTTATTTATTATGTATACAGTATTCTTAGTATTCTGCATGTATGCCTGCAGGCCAGAAGAGGGCACAAAATCTTATTACAGATGGTTGTGAGCCACCATGTGGTTGCTGGGAATTAAACTCAGGACCTTTGGAAGAACAAGCAGTGCTCTTAACCCACTGAGCCATCTCTCCAGCCCAGAAGGTATTTTTTAAAAAGAAAAACTATAGTGGTTATTGCGTATCTAGATTAGAACGAACTCAGGGCGAGTCTGTGAGAAAAGCAAGGTACATTGAGTGGTTCTGAAACCCGGGATGATTCAGTGAGAACTATACAGACAAGGTCTTATTTGGGGTACCAGAAAGAAAGGTTAGTATTTGTGTGCCCAATGAATAAGAGCCCTAAACAGACCAATTGCATGAGATTACTCTGGCTGTACGTCTAGGATGCAGAGGTGCCCACTCAAAGCTTGCAGTCTGTTGCTGTAATCTGAAAGAGACTATCAGAAAATCTGAGTTCCCAGGTGTGTATCAGAGGACCTGTGAGGCCTTTAATCCCAGCACTCGGGAGGCAGAGGCAGGCGGATCTCTGTGAGTTCGAGACCAGTCTGGTCTACAGAGCTAGTTCCAGGACAGGCTCCAAAGCCACAGAGAAACCCTGTCTCGAAAAACAAAACAAAACAAAAAACAGAGGACCTGTGAAAACGAGGCAACTCTGTTCAAATAATGAATGAGTTCCAGGATACTCTTTGTACAGTGTGAAAGTGATGGTGTCAAGAGCGTGTACAGTAGTGCCAATTTTAAGTGGATATACATGTACGCATATGTGTTGCATATAAGGACATAGAATGTGGAAAGTTGTCAGAATCAATTGAAAGTGTAGAATGAATGTGAAAGTCAGGGGATGGAAAATAGAAGTGAAAATTGATTGTCCAATGGCTCCAGAGTTTCAGTTTCACACTCTGTGAGGTTTTTTGCAAGCTAAATAAGCAGTCTTCTCCCAAGCTTCATCTTTCAGCCCTAAGCTTTTTCATGTTTTTTATGACAAAAAGCTGTAAACTTCTCTTCTGTCTGCATGTATACCTGCAGACCAGAAGAGGTCACCAGATCTCATTACAGATGGTTGTGGGCTACCACAAGGTTGCTGGGGACTGAACTCAGGGCCTCTGGAAGAGCAGCCAGTGCATCTCTCCAACCCTCAGGCTTGTTTGTTACGACAGAACTTGTTACAACAAATTAGATGCTTTTTGGATTCGGGTTAAACACTTTGGTGATGATGCCTGCCTTTCTTTCTGTCTGTTGTTTTCCCACTGTTAGTGATACTGAGATTGACTAGGGTTTAGTGGTGAATTTAGCCTCCATGGTCACCATTTTTGTTTGTTTTTGTTTTTTTTTTAATAGTTTTTAGCTTTATAGCCATAGCTGACTTGAACTTAGTAGGTAGACCAATCTTGCCTTGAACATGCAGCAGTTCTGACTCTGTGCAGCATCACCTCCATTGTTAAATTGTCTATCAGCTCTTCTGTGTCTTTAAAACTGTTATACACCTAGTATTTCCTATTCAAAATGTAATTGAGTGTCTTCAGAAAGGCAAAGCTCATGGTAAGAAATTACTATTTTTAACCTTTTTACGTGTATCATGTGTCCATGCTAAGTGTAGGGCTCCATCCCCAGTCCACTATTCCATTTATCTATCTATCTGTCTATTTATTTATTTATTTTGGCAGGGTATCTCAGGCTGGCTTGAAATTTACTCTCTAGACCAAGCTGGCATTGAACTCACAGGGATCCACTTGCCTCTTCCTCCCTCATTCTGGACCACTGTTCACTTTTTATAAAGAAATTGAAGTTTGAAATTAGCTTTACTTAAACCCATGTGGTGTTGTTTAATTTGGAGTCTGCTTTTTCCTGCCATGCTCGATGGTAGGAGACCGGGAAGTGAGTGTGGGGTTGTTACTCCAGTGCTACTTGTGCTTTTGTTTTGCTATTGTTTTTTTGAGACAGTCTTACTAGGTAGCACTGCTAGCCTCCTGCCTCAGCCTCCCTGGTGCTGGGATTGCTAGTGTGTGTCCCTGTGCCCGTTTTGAGATAATTTTACTTAGGTATGTATACCCGTGTGCTGCAGTGCGTGTGTGGAAGTCAGAGGACAACCAGCAGGGTTGGTTCTCTCCTTCTACTTTATGGTGTCCTGAGATTGAATTCAGGACATCAGGCTTGGCAACAAGTGCCTTTACCCCCTGAACATTTCACCAGTCCAGCTATGCTTGTTTAGCTTCAAAAGGTCATCAGAGGTTGGTTACTAGGATATTTTGAAAAATCACATATACAGCAAGTGCTATTCATGGTTTTTGTGAATTTTTGTTGTTGTTGTTTTGTTTTCTTTTGGTTTTTCAAGACAGGGTTTCTCTATGTAGCTCTGGCTGTCATGGAACTTGCTTTGTAAACCCAGCTGGTCTTGAACTCACAGAGATCGCCTGCCTCTGCCTCCCAAGTTCTAGGATTAAAGGCATGCACACCATGCCTGACTTATTCATGGTTTTTTTTTGGGGAGGGGAGGGGGGGTTAGAGACAGGGTTTCTCTGTAGGTTTGGTGCCTGTCCTGGAACTAGCTCTTATAGACCAGGCTGTCTTTGAACTCAAAGAAACCTCCTGCCTCTGCCTCCCCAGTGCTGGGATTAAAGGCATTCACCACCACCACCCAGCTTATTTGTGGTATTTTTAAGCAGTAATACAGTCAATACCAGTTTGTTTTTATAGTTGCTAAATCATAAATTCATGTTTTTTAATAAAGTCATGCTAAAGAATATATATTGAGGTACCTATTTCATAGTAAATCACATTTATCTTTTATTTTAATTAGCACATTGTATTGATGTTTTAAATTTCATATGTGCAGTAGGAAGTTGTGGTTGAATAAGAATTGTCCCCCATAGGCTCATCTCTTTGAATGCTTAGTCACTTTTGATTGGAATAGGAGGTGTGTCCTTGTTGAAAAGGAAGTATGGTGGGGGGGCTTAAAGTTTTCTTAGCACCACACCTACCTGCTGCCGTGGCCCTGCATAACAGACTGAGCCCCTGAAGCTGTGAGCAGGCCTCTAGTTAAAGGCTCTCTTTTATCAGAGTTGCCTTGGTCATGGTCTTCACAGCAGTAGAACAGTGACTAAGGCAGAAGTATGGTTTGAATTTCATGCTAGGAAGGATGAGCTGGCACCGGAGATAGTTACAATAAAAAGTGGATAAAGGGTACCTGTTAAGTGTTTAGGGTGGAGTCTTGGGCATGCTGACCCAGGCAAGCCCTTCACTGCTGAGCTACTTCCTTGCCCACCTTGTTTTGTTTTTGCAGTGTTAGGAATCAAAACCAGAATTCGGTGCATAGTAGGCAAGCAAGCACTTCACCACTAAGTTGTATTCAAAACTATCTTTTTCTGACCCAAATAACGTCATTCATAGAGTAGAGGAGAAGTCAAAGAACTATGTTCATCCATATTAGCTGAGCAACCAGAGGAAAAATAGGCAAAGGGTTTAAAGGAGGTAAAGGCAAAAGTTATTCTGTTGCTTCCCGATTGTCCTGTCTTAACCAGAACTCCCATTAATTTCTGTCAGGGTTAAGGTGAAGAATAAGGAAATTGCCTGAAGGATTCAGGAAAGGGATTTTAACCTAATTATTACTCCTCATCTTGCCCCACACACTAAGTTAAATTAGTGTTTTACAATGAATTGTCATTTGGAGTCTGTGTTCACTTATTAAAGTTTCTTTGGAAGCCAGGTGGTGGTGGCGCACACCTTTAATCCCAGCACTCTGGAGGCAGAGGCAGGTGGATCTCTGTGAGTTCGAGACCAGCCTGGTCTACAAGAGCTAGTTCCAGGACAGGCTCCAAAAAACCACAGAGAAACCCTGTCTCGAAAAACAAACAAACAAACAAAAACAACAAAAAAAGTTTCTTTGGGTGACAGTGTTTTAAATACAGTTCCTAACACTAAGAAGTGTTTTCAACTAGAGCCACGTGATAAATATTTGGAGGATATTCTTTTTTTCTTTTTGTTTTTTGTTTGTTTGTTTTTGAGATAGGGTTTCTCTGTTTAACAGCCCTAACTGTCCTGGAACTAGCTCTGGTAGACCAGGCTGGTCTCAAACTCAAAGTGATCCTCCTGCTTTTGCCTTCCGAGTGCTGGGGTTAAAGGTGGATGACGCCACCACCCAGTATCTGGGAGATCTTGTGACATTGATATTTGAAGTGGATGCCAGTGTTAGGTAGCTCAAGCTGGCCTTGAGCTTGACCAAAGGGATTTACAGGTACATAATGCCTGGTTCTGGAATCTCAGAGTAGTTCTTTTTGGGGGTTTTTGAGACAGGGTTTCTCTGTGTAGCTCTGACTGTCCTGAAATTAGCTCTGGTGTAGACCGGGCTAGCCTTGAATTCACAGAGATTCCCCCCTGCCTCCCAATGCTGGGATTTTAAAGGTGTGCACCACCACCGCCTCGCTTCTTGGCATGGTTCTATTCTTTGTGCAGATAGCTACCTCTTTTTTATTAATAAATTATATGGATGATTCTATGGGGCTAGTTTGTGAAGAACTGAGTATAGGAGTGGAGACAGGAAATGAAACCAGTGTTAGGTGAGAGGAGAAACAGATTGGTAGGCATGACAAAGAGTTTTTTAATTTTCTGTGAAATGGGAAGCCACAGGAAATGACCTAGGCAAAGAAATAACATAACTTAAGTTTTATTTTTGTCTGAGCGCTGGCCTGGAAGTCACCTGCCTCTGCTTACAAGCGCTGGGATTAAAGGTGTGTTGCACCGTGCCGTGCCTGGAATAATTTAAATTTTAAATTGTCCTGTTCTAAGACACTTTAGCTGTGGCTTTGAGAGAAAACCACAAGAGAGTGAGAGTGGAAGTGGGGACTTACACCCCGAGGCTACGCTGTGGTTGAGATGTTGGATGTGTTTCAGTAGGACTGACAGCATCTGCCAGCTGGGCTGTGAAGGGGGAGTCAGGGATGACACTTAAAGTTTGCTTGTTTGGTCAGGTATTTTGTTGTTGTTGTTGCTTTTTTTGTTTGTTTGTTTTTCGAGGCAGGGTTCCTCTGTAGCTTTGGGACCTGTCCTAGAACTCGCTCTGTAGACCAGGCTGGCCTCAAACTCACAGAGATCCACCTGTCTCTGCCTCCCAAGTGCTGGGATTAAAGGCTTGTGCTACCACCCTCTGTTTTGCTGTTTGGTTGCTTGGTTTGCGGGGGTTGAGTTTTGTTGTTTTTTTTTTTGTTTTGTTTTGTTTTGTTTTGTTTTTTTTTTAGTTTTTTGATACAGGTTTTCTCTGTGTATCCTTGGCTAGCCCAGAACTCACTCTGTAGACCAGGCTGGCCTTGAATTCACAGAGATCCACCTGCTTCTGCCTCCTGAGTGCTGGAATTTGTGTGCCACCACCTTCAGCCGTTTGTTTTTCAAACTTTAGTAGATGGAAAGCTAGAATTTATATTGAGATTGAAAGATTGAGAGTGTGGCAGAGTGAAAAGTGAATTAAAGATGCTATCTAGAAAGGTTACTGAATGTTTCTTCCTTGTTACAGGTTGACATTGAGTGTTTCAGATCTGGTCACTATGGTCCGAGAACGAAAATGCATCTTGTGCCACATTGTGTATGGCTCAAAAAAGGTAACGATGAAGAAAGAGCACCTGGTGCTTTGTGGAAACTTTGTTTTGAAGACATCTTAAAAATAGTTAAAACTTGATATTTAGAATTTTAAGTTGTTACAATTTTATTGTTTGTTTTGCTGTACAATCTTAGAACTGCTATGTCCTCTGACCTCCCTCTGTCTCCCAAAGTTTGGGAGTGCCGTCACACTGCATACGCAGTACTGGAGAACACATCCGTGGTCTCTGCGTGTTAGGCTCATTCTGCCAGCACGTCTGTAATCCATTCCAGGAGGATTTTTTTATGTGTTAACCTCTACTCAGAATTTAGGGTTCTCAAGGGTATGTATAAAGAACTTTAGCAATCAGCTAAAGAGGAAATATCTTACAATTCAAGGTACTTGAGATTTTGTTACTTTGTGAAATTTTTCTTTGTTGTCTACCCCAGGGACTTTAAGTGTCCTAGGCAAACACTCTGCCTTGTGAGCTATATCCTCAGTCCATGAATCATATATCTTTTGGTTCACAGATGTTTAACAAATAGTGCATTTATTATATGCATTTTATTTTTTTGTATATCTAGGCTCAAGAAAAGTATAGTCCAGCCAGGTGTATTAATGCACACCTTGGGAGAAGAAGCAGGAGGCCAGTCTGGTCTACATAACTATACTATGTAGACCAGGTATAGTATAGCAAAGGTGGTGTTAACAGTATCCAGAATGTCCACAAGGTGGAGCAAACAGCCAAAAGGGGAAAAAACAAACACCCAAACATGTGAGGAGGAGGGCTGTATGCATGTGTACAAGTGTAGACCAGGCTGAGCTTTTTTCTGTGGGTGCCAGGGATTCAAACTCAGATCTCATACTTGTGCAATAAGTGTTCTTATCTGAGACATCTCCCTACTCCCCCCAAAACAAGCTTTCTTTGTTTTGTTTTAATACTTATTTAACTTTATATGTGCATTTTATATGAAGGTGTCAGATCTCCTGGACCTAGAGTTACAGACAGTTGTGAGCTGCCATGTGGGTGCTGGGAATTGAACTCTGATCCTCTGGGAGAGTAACTGGTGCTCTTAACCACTGAGCCATCTTTCAAGCCCTGTTTTTTTTTAAACAATATTTTTAGATTTATTTATTTTCTATGCATGAGTTTTTTTTACCTGCATGTATGTATATGCACCATGTGCATGCCTAGTACCCGAAGAGGTCAGGAGAGGATGTTGAGTCCTCTGCACTGGAGTTATAGGCAGTTGTGAGCTACCGTATGGGTGCTGGGAACTGAACCTGGGTCTTCTGGAAGAGTGGCTAGAGATCTGCTAAGCCATCTCACAAGCCCCACAACAAACTTTTTTTAAACCAAAAGAATTTGCTTATGCTTCAGGGAAATTGGTTACAATTTCTCACTTTTTTTTGTCTTTTCTTTCTGTTGTTGGGAGGCCACTAGTTAGTTCCTGGCCGCTTAGCCTCAAAATAATTACATAGAAACTGTATTAACTAAATCACCACTTGACCCATTAGCTCTAGTTTCTTACTGGCTAACTCTTACTTATTAATTTAACCCATTTCTATTAATCTGTGTATCATCATGTAACTGTGGCTTACTGGCCAAAGTTCTGGCATCTGTCTCCAGTGTGGCTACATGACTTCTCTTCAACTCTATCCTTCTTTTTCCCAGCATTCAGCTTAGTCTTCCCCATCCAGCTCAGTTCTATCCTATCACAGGCTCAAGACAGTTTCTTTATTCATTAACCAATGGTATTCACAGCATACGTACAGAGAGAAATTCCACATTGTCTTTCCTTTATTCTTTGCTTTGAAAGTAATAGTGTTTGCTTCAGGTTTTTTTGTTCACTTGTTTGTTTTAGGTTTTCTTCATTCTTAAAATGTATTATTGTTGTTGTTGTTTGGTTTTTCGGGGTAGGGTTTCTCTGTGTAGCTTTGGAGCCTGACCTGGCACTTGTTCTATAGACCAAGCTGGCCTCGAACTCACAGAGATCTGCTTGCCTCTGCCACCCAAGTGCTGGGATTAAAGGCATGTACCACCACTGCCTGACTTCTTTTTCTTTCTTTTTTTTCTTGAGCATTTCACTTTGTAATTGACTGACTTGGAACTTGCTGTGTAGACCAGGCTAGTCTCAAACTTTCAGGGATCCTGCCTGCTTCCTGAGTACTGAGATTATAAAGTGGCATCTTGACTCGTTATTGATGGAGTTTTAAATTCTATATGCTGTCTTTAACTTGATTCAGTTTTCAGATGTGTTTTGTTCTAATTGATGATCACTTACAGCTAGAAAGGGTCACTTGTACAGCTCTGTTGAAACGAAGCTTTGTAGAGATAGAAAGGAAACAATCCAGTAAAATCACCATTTAAAGGAAGTGTTTTGGAACAGCTGTCCCCTATATCACACTATAGAAGATAAAGAACAGTGTACTGTGGCATGGTTACACGGTTTCTGACAAACTGTATGTGATGAAGAAATGCATTATGTACTCATAACATGATGTTTGTGTCAGATCTTCTTGGGTTTGCATTTCACCACTTGGTTTTCACATTTACTCCTTCAGTGCTCAGCTCTGTGTGTAGGGCATAGTAAGCACTTGGGGAATACCTGGTGAATAAAGGGTTAGCTTCTCTGCATCCTTGAGTCCTTATGGAGTTAATTCTCAGTGGTATTTTGTGGTTTAAGTGGGAAAGTGCTTGAGTTAACACAGAATGTGGCTTGCATAATCAGTAGAGTTGTAGCTGTTTATTAACTATACAAGCAGACATTCTCTAATTATACATGAAATGTTTGCAGCCCTCTAAGTTGCATGTATGTGCCTTTTCTTTGGGTCTTGCTGTGTAGCTGATTTTGAACTTGCTATCCTGTCTCCTGAGTGCTGAGATTATAATTGTATGCCACCATGCCCAGCTGTGTGCATGTGTTTTAGTGAGAGTTTCCGCACAGATTATTTTCTTCTACTAAAGGTAAAATGAGAGTTAGAACATTGCAAAGCTTTTATCTTTCCTTTAAACCCAAATGAACTAAGTAGGGAAGTTGTAAAGTGGGTAGTCAGAGTAGAAGAGTGGGTAAATTTGCTGTGTCTGAACTCCAGATCCGCCTGCCTTGACCGCTTGAGTACTAACTAGGTCCAAGTGTGCACCATTGTGCCCAGCTGGATTCAAAGTGCGAAGGGCTTTTTGTTGTTTATTAAAGACTAATTATTTTATTTTCTGTCTATGGGTGTTTTTCCTGAATATACGTTGTGTGGTGAATGTGTGCCTGTTGCTTACTGAGGCCAGAAGGTGGAACCAGATCCTCTGTAGAGAGTTGTAAGCTCCCTTGTAGGCTCTGGAATTGGAGTTCTCTGTAAGAGCAACAAGTGCTGTTAACTGTTGAGCCATGTCCATAGCCTCTCAAAGTGTGTGGTTTTCAGGGGGAAAAACTCCATAGAGATCCTCTACTTGTTTACTTTTTAAATTTTTTGTTATTTTTGTTTATTTTCTATATTAGTGTTTTCCCTGAATGTGTATCTGTGCCCCGTGTGTTTGCAATCCCTGAGGATGCCAGAAGATGGCACCAAATCCTTTGGGACTGGAGTTGCAGATGGTTGTGAGCTGCCCTGCGGTGTTGGCTAAAACCACTGAGCCAACTCTTCAGCTCCAACAAAGAGGCTCTATTTTTTTTTTATACCTATCTATAATCAACAAATGTGGGTTGTTTTTTTGTTTTGGTTTTTCATTTCTCTGTGTAACGGCTCTAGCTGTCCTGGGACTCTCTTTGGAGATTAGTTAGCCTCGAACATGGAGATCAACCTGCCTCTGCCTCCCAAGTGCTGAGATAAAAGCCACCACTTTAATCTCAGCACTTGGGTGGCAGAGGCTGGCAGATCTCTGAGAGTTCAAGGCCAGCCTGGTCTACAGAGTAAATTCCAGAACAGACTCCAAAGCTACAGAGAAATTCTGTCTCGGAAAACTTGGGGCAGGCACGACACACGACATGCACCACCAACACCAGCCTCAGTGAATGTTTATTAACAACTTATATGCCGTGCTCTGCCAAGCCTTAAATAAGAGTTGTAGCTTGGGGACTGAAGAGGTGGCCCACTCAGTAAAGTACTTCCCATACTAGCACGAGGTCCTGAGTCTGGATCCTTAACATACAGAAAGCCAGTGGCAACAGCATACATTCACAATCCCAGCAAAGAGACTGGCCAGCAGCTTAGCTGAACTAGAGCCGGGCGGTGGTGGCGCACGCCTTTAATCCCAGCACTCGGGAGGCAGAGGCAGGCGGATCTCTGTGAGTTCGAGACCAGTCTGGTCTACAAGAGCTAGTTCCAGGACAGGCTCCAAAGCCACAGAGAAACCCTGTCTCGAAAAACCAAAAAAAAAAAAAAAAAAGTTTATTGTCAGTAAGGTGGAGGGCCTGGAGAGATGGTTAAGAGTACATACTACTCTTGCAGAGGACCCGAGTTTGGCTCCAGGCACCCATGTTGGACATCTTAAATCACCTTAACTCTATTTTTTGTTTTTTGTTTTTTGTTTTCTTTTCGAGACAGGGTTTCTCTGTGGCTTTGGAGCCTGTCCTGGAACTAGCTCTGTAGACCAGGTTGGTCTCGAACTCAGAGATCTGCCTGCCTCTGCCTCCCAAGTGCTGGGATTAAAGGCGTGTGCCACCATCGCCTGGCTTCACCTTAACTCCAGATCTAGGGGGTGGATCCTCTAGCCTAGACAGGCACCTGCATTCACTGCATGAACACTTGTAGACAGCCACACACTTTAAAAAATGAAAGCAATCAAGAAAGATGTCAGACATTGACCTTTGACCTCTATAATCACACACAGATGTGCACGTGTCTGTATGCACACCAGCATGAACATGTACATATACTACATATATATAAAGTTGCCAAAGTAGTTTTAAAAGCTAAGTGATTAGAAAGACTTTAAAAATCATTTTATATGTATGTGGGTCCATGTGTGTGTCTGCATGTGCATGTTTGTGCACTCGTATACCATCGTGTGCATGTGAAGATAGGTTCTCTCCTTTCACCGTGTGGCCTCTGAGGCTCAAACTCAGGTCATCAGGCTCAGTGGCCAGTGTCCTAACCTGCGGAACCATTATCTTGCTTGGTCCTTGGGTTTTTCTCTGTGGTCCTGGGTGAACTAGAACTCCCTCGAGTTAGATAGATTGACCTCAGACTTGCTTCCCAAGTGCTGGGATTGGTGGTGTGGTGGGTCGGTTTGGGGCTTTCCCCGAGTGCTGAGATTCCAGCGTGAGCAGCACACCTGACTGCTTCCCTTCCCCCAAACTCTGTGTGTTCTTCGTAATGAAATAGAGTCTAACCTGCATAATCTGTCCTTTCCCTTCTAAGGCCAGTGCTTCTAATCATTTCGGAAAGCCACTAAAAATACCTAAAAATGACTTTTTAAAATGATAGCCAGCTAGCACTGGAGATGGAGGTAAAAGAATCAGGAATTCAAGGTCATTCTCAACTACTAATGAGTTCAGGGCCTGTCTGGGCTGAAATCCTATCCCACAAAATAAAAATAAGCATGAAATATAGCCAGATAATTATTTATTGTGGAATCACTATTGATTTTAAACTGAGAAGGGTGATCACAAAATTTTTTGGCCCAAAGAGTTTGAATCCAGATTGTTAATTGAATATCTACAGAGGAAGTCCACCCCCCAACCCTGGCATTCCCCTTGGTTAATCTGCTTTTTTGTTGTGTTTTGTTTGGAAGGAGATGGACGAACACATGCGGAGTATGTTGCATCACAGGGAGCTTGAGAACCTGAAGGGCAGGTAATAAGAACAGCTTTCTTCCATAAGTTTGCTAATGTGGGGTCTAAGTGCTGATGGTGCCTACCTGCTTATTTTGCAATAATCCATCATGGTGACTGTTGTCTGATGGCACTGAGTCATTTAGAATTAATGACAGTAGATCTTTGGCATTTAAAAGATAAACCCTGGTTCCTTTGTGCATCTTCTACATGGGTAGAATTCATAGCAAATCAGGCAAGTAGATTAACAAGGTTGAGCTGGCATGAACTGGCTTTCTTACTCATAAACTAATTCCTGCATAGTGTCCTTGCAGCTAGTACTTTCTATATTTTTGCTTTAGCCAAATTAATTGTATGCTATGAACCCCTAGTCTTGCTGAAATAGCTTAGGAAATTCACAACCTGCTAAGCTATGCTGAAGGTTATTACTATCTGCAAAACCAAATAAAAGACATGAAATGTTCTGTTAATGATTTAAAGCTTAAGAGTTTTTTTTTTAATGTATGTATGTGTATACCGTATCCTTTTTTCTGTGTGTCTTCTTGACTAATGTGGATTTGAAGTATAGATATTTGATAAAGATAACATTGTAAATCCAGAAATAGGAATTATACTTTACTCCACGAATAATAAAGTTTCTGTGACAATGCTATCTCACTATTTGATGTTAGTGTTAACTTTATTGTAAATCCTTTTTTTGTTGTTTGTTTTGTTTTGTTTTTGTTTTCTGAGACAGGGTTTCTCTGTATACCCCCAGCTGTCCTGGGAACTTGCACTTATAGACCAAGTTAGTCTCAAACTCACAGAGATCCACCTGCCTCTGCCTCCCGACTGCTGGCATTAAAGGCATGTGCTACCACCACCTGGCCTTTTATTGTAAATCTTACAGGTTTATCTTGTATCTATAAATTAATGTGCTATTATTAGACTTTAGCATATTATTAGCATATAAATGCTAATGATTTCATCTATCCTGGGTCTCTAATGTATAGTGGTTATGCTTAGTGGCAACAAAAAAAGGGGGGCTTCAGTTAGAAAGACAAATATGATGTGTGTTTGCTTATACGTGGATCTTAGCTGTTAGGTGTTTGATAAGCAGACTAAAGTCTGTAGAATCACAGAGGTCAGACATAGAATAAAGGACTGGGTGGTACAGCTGAATCTCCTTAAGAAGAGGAAGTAGAATAGATGGCTGTGCGTAGGCAGGAGGAGGACAGTAGAAATAGGAGGATGAAATGGGGGGGAGGGAGGCAAAACAGGAGTGAGAGAGAAAACGGGGACAGCTAGAACTAAGGACCACTTGAGGTGTCATATAGAAACTTCCTAAAATATATACTTAGATGAAGACAATCTAAAGTATGTGGTTAGTTAGGAGAAAGTTCTATGAGGTGCTGAGAAGATGATAGATTCTTTTGTGTTTGTGTGAAATGTTCTGTATATGTCTGTTAGGTCATTTGGTTTATGATGTCATTTAGCTACATTTCTCTGTTTTACACCAAAACTGCCCCCTTTGATTGCTGTTGTCCACCAAAATTTCCTCCTTCATTGTAACCATCATATCCTCCTCCACCACCACCTTGGTTTCCATAGCCTGGTCCACCACCACCATAGCCTCCTCTACTGCTGTGACCAGGACCACCACCATAGTTGCCACCATCACCTCCAAATCCATTATATTCACCATCACCACCTTCATAACTACCTCTGCTGCTACCACCTCCACCAACATAGCCTCCTCTTCCACCAAACTTTCCACCATGACCAAAATTACCTCCACCAACCTCCAAAGTTCTGCTCTCAAAAGGAACCAGAGCAGTTGAGGAAACTGTTTATTGGTGGTCTGAGCTTTGAAACCACATATGATAGCTTAAGAAAACGTTTTGAGAAATGGGGCACACTTAAAGACTGTGGTAATGAGAGATCCCCAAACAAAATGTTCCAGGGGCTTGGTTTTGTGACATACTCTTGTGTTGAGGAGGTGAATGCTGCAGGAACCAAAGAGAGCTGTTTCTAGAAAGGATTCTGTAAAGCCTGGTACCCATTTAACAGTGAAGAAAAACTTTGTTGGTGGTAATAAAGAGGACACAGAAGAGTATAACCTGAGAGGCTACTTTGTATGGCAAGATTGAAACCATAGAAGTTATGGAAGCCAGGCAGAGTGGGAAAAAGAGGGGATTTGCTTTTGTAACTTGTGATGATCATGACACGGTTGATAAAACTCTTGTTCAGAAAACCACACTGCTAATGGGCATGATTGTGAAGTGAAAAGGGCCCTTTCTAAACAAGAGATGCAGTCTGCTGGCACACAGAGAGGTGGTGGAGGTGGATCTTTTATGACCTTAGGTACGCTTGTGTTTGGTGCACAGGTGTTTAGAATTGCAGTGTCCTCTTCGTGGATTTTCCTTTGATGAGTATGTAGTGTCCTTCCCCATTTCTTCTGATTAGTCTTGGTTTGAAGTCTATTTTGTCGAACAGTAGAATGGCTACACCAATTTGCTTTTTGAGTCCATTTGCTTGGAATATCATTTTCCTTTTACCCTGGTTTGATAATCTATCTTTGATGTTAAAGTGTGTTTCTTGAATGCAGCAGCAGGATCTTGTTTTTTAACCCAGTCTGTTAGTCTGTATCTTTTTATTGGTGAGTTGAACACATTGGTGTTGATCCCGTTATTTCCTGTTGTGGTGGGATTGTCATCCCTCCCCTTTATCTGCTGGTCTGATAGTATACCTCGCGTTTTCTTGGTGTGGTTAGCCTCTTTAGGTTGAAGTATTCTGTCTAGTTCCTTCTGTAGAGCTGGATTTGTAAATAAACACTGCTTAAATTTGGTTTTATAGTTGAGTGCCTTTCTTCATCTATTGTGACTGAAAGTTTTGCTGGGTATAGTACTCTAAGATGGGTGGTGTGTAGAACATGTGTCCAGGCCCTTCTGACTTTTAGAATCTCAAAAGTCAGAATTTAGAAATCAGATGTTATTAATAGGTCTGCCTTAATAATATGATTTGTTCTTTTTCCCTTGCAGCTTTTAATATTCTTTCTTCATTCTATACATTCTATGTTTTGATTATTAAGTATTGTGGGGATTTTTTTTTTTGATCTAGTCTATTTGGTGTTCTATATGCTTCTTGTATCTTGACAGACACCATCTCATTTGGGTTAGGGAAATTTTCCTCTATTATTTTGTGAAAATTTTTTTGTTTGTTTTTATTTTTCGAGACAGGGTTTCTATGTAGCTTTGGAGCCTTCCTGGAACTAGCTCTTCTAGACCAGGCTGTCCTCAAACTCACAGAGATCTGCCTGCCTCTGCCTCCCAAATGCTGCGATTAAAGGCGTGCACCACCACCGCCCGGCTTGGAAATTTTTTTTTCTGAGTTTTTGACCTGGGTTTCTTTCTGCCAAGTTATTTGGGAGGGAGTTTGTTTCTTTTGTTTTTGTTTTCAAGACAGTTTCTCTGTGTAACAGCTGTTCTGCAACTAGCTCTGTAGACCAGGCTGGCCTCAAACTCACAGAGATCACCTGCCTCTTCCTCCCGAGTGCTGGGATTAGAGTACCCACCACCGCCCGGCTCTTTCCTGTATTCTTATTATTTGTAGATTTAGTTTTTTCATACTATTCCAGATTTCCTGGAGGCTTTGTGCCTGGATTTCTTTTTTTAGATTTAATTTTTTTTTTTTTTTTTTTGGTTTTTCGAGACAGGGTTTCTCTGTGGTTTTGGAGCCTGTCCTGGAACTAGCTCTTGTAGACCAGGCTGGTCTCGAACTCACAGAGATCCACCTACCTCTGCCTCCCAAGTGCTGGGATTAAAGGCGTGCGCCACCACCGCCCGGCAGATTTAATTTTTTTTTTTTTTTAACCAAGGCATCCATTTCATCTTTTCCTCAATGCCCGAGATTCTCTAGTCCATCTCTTATATTCTGTTGGTGAAGCTTGCCTCAGAAGTTTGTTTTTAAGTTCCTACTGTAATGGTCTGTCTGGTCCCTTTGAGAGACAAGCCCCGCCAACTTCCCTGTCTGCTGAGGCAAGCAGATCTTCCTTCTACTTCCAGCCTTTCCTTTCGGTCTCTCTCCCGAAGAGACAGCTTCTGACTCTCTCCCTTCTCCCCACTTCTCCCCTTTCCCCCTCCTCTCTCTTTATCTCTCTGTTTCTCTCTCTGCCTCTCTCTCTGCTCTTTTCCCTTCTCCCCTTTCCCTCTTTCCCTTTCCCCTCCATAACCCACTAAGTAAATACCCATGTTCTCTGTTTCTTACCTGCCACTCAGCTCCCTGCCTAGCCCAGCTGCCTTTGTGGCCCTCTGTGGTCTCATGCCCGCTGCCGACTGCCGCCACTTGGGACCTGTGGCATTTTATTTTTACCATAACACCTAGACTTTCATTTCTTGTTTTCCCTCAGCTTGGGTTTTCTTTAGGACTCCCTTTCTTCTCTTGAGCTGTTTTCTCCATTTCATTCCACTGTTTGTGTTTTCATTAATGGATTTGTTCATTTCTCTTTAAGGATCTTGAAAATATTCATAATGGTATTTTGAAATCTTTGTCTTGTGCTTAAGCTGTATTGCATTAATCAGGGCCTAGTGTGGTAGGGTTTCTGGGTTCTAGTAGAGGGAGACATTGTCGTGGCTGTTGCTGTGTTTTTATCCTGGTATCTAGGCATCTGGGTTTGGTATGACTGTAACTCTAGGTGCTGATATCTGCACTCAACTTTGTTGAGCGTGTAGAATTCTTTCCTTGGTTTCTGTTACCTTGTCTGGTTCTTAGGAGAGTGCAGTGGCTGTGGGTTGCCTGGTAGGAAATGCTTTAGTCTACCAGGTGTGATGGCTGGGGTTCCAGGGTAGAACATGTTTCTGGGTATTTATTGGAAGTTGACACTAAGGAATGTGGATGGGCTAGTGGCAGGGGAGTTGCTCCACAGGAGGAAAGCTGGGTATACCACCAGCGTCTGTATAGATGCCTGGGAATGGAGGAGAGAGGAAGGAGAGGCCACAGAAGAGGAGAGAGGGGCTATCTGCTGCAGAGCTAGGAATAAGATGAGGGGGCAGTTAGAATTGGAGGACAGAAGGGACTCCAGGGAGTGCCCCAGCCAGTGCTCCTAACCATTGAGCCATCACTCCAGCCCCAGAAAATTGCTATTTTTAAAGGTTTATTTTTATTATTTTCAAGTATCTGTGTACATCTGCGTGTGAGTATGTACGCATGAATGCACGTGTCTGTGGTGGCCAGAAGTGTTGAATCTCCCTGAAGTTGGAGTGCCTGGCGTGGATATTGGTCCTCTGAAAGTTTAGTAAACACTCTTAACTGCTGAGCTAGCTCTTCAGCTTCCCCTAAAACTTATTTTAAAAACAAATTTTATATAAGATTCAGATGATAATATAGGATCACAGAAAAGAAGTCTAGTGGGCCATGTGTAGTGGCACGCACCTTTAGTCCCAGCACCCAGGAGGTAGATACATAAGGATCTCTGAGTTCGAGGCCTTCCTGATCTACATAGAGAGCTCCAGGACAGCCAAAACTACATAGATAAACCTTGTCTTAAAGAGGGAAGGAAGGAAGGAAGGAAGGAAGGAAGGAAGGAAGGAAGGAAGGAAGGAAGGAAGGAAGGAAGGAAAAGATTTACCTTATTCCTCTTTAATAATCCCATTCCATCTTGCTGTCTGTCCTACCCAAACTTTATACAGTTTTAGATCTATACACAGGCTTCATTCTGTCTTGAGTGACTAGACCTCATGTGGATTATGTGTTGCTTTGTAATTTCTTTTTCTCTTGTAAATGCCATCTTGAGCAACCTAACTCATTTTATTGAGAGGGGAGCACATTCGTACAGGTTTCCTCATATGTTAGGTGCAGCCATGACAAGTGGCTAGCCTATAACAAGTAAAAAAAGCATGCAAAATCCACAAAAAGTCTCAAAAACTATTAAGCATTATTTTAAGGACAGTCATAACTAGTTTGTGCCTTAGAGACAAATACTCATCCACCCTTATTCCTTTTCCCTCTTAGCCTCAATATATGACTTTCTTCTGAATTTCATGTTCAGTTACTGTGCTTACAACTGAACTTTACTCTTCAGTGATGATCTTGTAAAGAATTATTATAAGATACTTCATTAAGTTTTTATATTCAGTTTTGAAGGCAGGCTTGACCATCTTGGTAAGTTTTCCTTGGTTTCTAATTAGGGACAAGGGGTAGGTGTGATATAAGTAGTTTCTCCAGATAGAAGCTACCGAAGACTCAAGTCTTTATTTATCAAGCAGCTGTTGTGGTTTAGTTAGAGCAAGCTTAATAAAGAAAGGCTTATGCATAGAGTATCTTAGGACTGCCTTTTGTACACGAGGGAAATGGTGTGGTGACAGGATGGAGCTAATTTGGGCCTTCAAACACCCGAGGAAGAACACTGCCTTTGTTAGCTATGGCACAAAAGCACTGACTGCATTCTGTCTGTAATTACATGTTTATGCAAAGGTTTTTGTTTTATTTTGTTTGTTTTTGTTTTTCAAGACAGGGTTTCTCTATAGCTTTGAAGCCTGGTCTAGAACTCGCTCTTTAGACCAGGCTAGCCTTGAACTCAGAGATCTGCCTGTCTCTACTGGGATTAAGGATATGCACTACCATCACCTAGTATTATGCAAAGTTTTTAAGCTAGCTATTAATGAGGAATTCAAAAGAGGGATATTGATGGCTTGAATATAAGAAAAATTTCTCGACTGTAGAGATGGCTCAGTGGTTAAAAGTACTTGACTGCTCTTCCAGAGGTCTAGAGTTTAATTCCCGGCAACCACATGGTGGCTCACAACCATCCGTATTGGGATCAGAGTTGTTCTTCTGGTGTATACACTAAGTACATGAATAAATAGATCTTAAAAGAAAGAAAAATTTTTTTTGCATTTTATAAATTTGTATCAGCAATTTTGAAAAAAAATTAAGGAGCTGGAAAGATGACTTAGCAATTTAAAAGCACTGACTGTTCTACCAGAGTACTTAGGTTTAATTTCCAGCACCCACATGGCAGCTCACAGCTGTCTGTAATTCCAAGATCTGTCACCCTCACTTACATTCATACACACACACATACATGCAGGCAAAACACCAATGCATTAAATAAATTAAATTAATTTTTTTAAAAAAAGAAAAAATTAAAAGAGGTGGTACAAAATTCTCCAACAGAATGAGGCCACTGGTATGGCAGCATTCAGTTTAGCATTTATACATCGAGTAGAATCAGAGATGACATTGAAGGCAAGATGGTTTTGTAACTAAAAACAAAGTTGGTTTGGATTTCGGTTACACTGTATGTATGGCATTTATCTTATATCTGCCAAATTCTTCTGGTGCTACCCATTGTGAACAGATTCCTGTTTATATTTTAAACTTTCTGTGTTGTCGTGAGATGCTTGCTATTACAAGTTAATACTGCCTAGAATGAGCATCAATCTTAGTTGTCTCAGAGAACTTCATTCTTGATGAGGTGAGAAAGTAGGCAATGATCCTTGTTTGTTTGTTTGTTTGTTTGTTTGTTTGTTTGTTTGTTTGTTTGACAGGGTCTCGCTACATATCCCTGCCAAGCAGGTCCGAAACTCAGAGATTCACTTGCCTCTGCTTCCAAAGTACTAGGATTTAAAGATGTGTGCCACCACACCTGGTATTGCTTAATCTTTAAGTATACAGATGCAGTTATTAAACTGTTAGCATTTGTACTAAAAAGTACAAAAAATGTAAATTTTCTACTTTTTTTAGATTTTCAGAGATTCTTCCAATATAAGGAACAGTATTGGGGCTAGAGAGATGGCTCAGTGGCTAAGAGCATTTGGCTGTTCCTGCAGAAGACCTAAGTTCAATTCCCAGCAACCACATGATGGCTCACACTGTCTATGACTCCTGTTCAGGAGACTCAACACCCTCACATAGACATACATGCGGGCGAAACACTAATGCACATAAATAAATACTAAAAGGGGGGACAGTATTGGAGGATGGAAATTTCTTTTTCCTCTTTTTTCTACTTCCCTCCTTCGTTCCATCCTTCTGTTCTTTCTTCCCTTTTGGAGACAGGGTCTTTCTATGTAGCCCTGGCTGGTGTGCAACTGCTTGAAGACTAGGCTGGCTTTGAACTCACAGAGGTCTGCTTCTCAGAGCCTCACTGACTCTGCTTCTGCTTCTTACTGTAGTGTGAGCCTGCACTAGCTGTTTGCACGTCCTGCCATTGGGATATATTTCCAGTCCAAAAGTATTGCTTTTCTCCCTGAAGATTTATTTTTTTGTGTGTATATGTATATTTATGTAAATATATGTAATATAGGAACAGGTACCCACAGAGGCCAGAAAAGGGTGTCAGACCCCATGGAATTCATGGGTCCTTTGGGAAAGCAGAAAGTGTTCTCATCTTCCCAGCCCCCATATTGCTTTTTAAAATATACCAGGCATTGTTTGAGGTTTTATAGTTTGTAACTCTGAGTAACTTATAACCTTGTGCTTGGTATTTAGTAATTGCTTGATAAGGTGTGTGTTTTGCTTCGCTTTAAATGGACATTCAGGTGATCTGTAACAGGAACTGTCTTCTAGTAAATGAAGCGCTCAGTTTCATGATCTCTGTTAATTCGTATCAGTTCTGCTTATTTTGATAGATTATTTGTTTATAAAAAGGATGGGTAGGTGACTGTGTTTCATGGCATATGTCTCTGGTGATTTATGTAGAGAGATAGATGTAGACATACAGATTGGGGTCAGAAACACATATTTCATCATTGCTATGAGCCCACGACGCAAGATCCTGGATTAAGTTTGGATTATTGGACAGCCACAGTTTGCATGATTCTCATTAGTGCTTGCGTAGACAGGGGACATAATCTAAGGATTGCAGGAAGCTTAAAAGCAGTTACATTATTGATTTGCTACAGGTCTAAGAGGATTTAAGGTTTTGCTTGTTAAGACTGGCCAAATATGAGATTTGCCATTGTGTCAAGTAAAAGAAAAACAGAAGCAATCCAGTCACCCAGTTTAGATAAAAGCCAGTTTTGCTTGTATCGGGACTGCAACATTTTCTGAAACTTGAGAGAAAACATTTGCCTAACACAGCTGTTAACTTCCTACGACTGACATGTTTTCCATTCCCTTTAAAGTAAGTCCTGCTGAAGCAGAATCTGTCACATGTGTCATCCAGACTAAGAGCATTTGCTGGGACTGCCGCTGTCATTTGCCAGGGTCCGGAATCTTCACATTCCAGGCAGAATGCCAGCTGTTCCAATTTAGTTACCCCGTTGACATTGGCT
The DNA here is from genome assembly GCF_037038515.1 of Microtus pennsylvanicus. Taxonomy (NCBI): domain Eukaryota; kingdom Metazoa; phylum Chordata; class Mammalia; order Rodentia; family Cricetidae; genus Microtus; species Microtus pennsylvanicus. The sequence goes on along the minus strand of NC_134580.1, from coordinate 98,818,565 downwards.
GTTCCCCTCCTCTCTGCTCCACCCTCAGCCTTCACTGGAAGAATGCCTGAGAGCTGGAGATTAAATGGAAGTGCTGTCACCAGACTTTCTGGGTGCAGCTGGCACCATGGCTGTGCCCCAGGGCAGCTTGTGTTTGCTCTGAGCCCCCTGCCCTGCCTCCCCTTTCACCATGTTTCCTCTGGCAAGATTTTAAGTACAGCAATTCAAGAAGATTTCTCCTAAATCTCATTGATCTGAAGTGTGTTGCCTCTTGATTGCTGGAAAAGAATCTAAAATTTATTTCAAAGTAATCTATAAACAAGTTTACTAAAAGTGATGAAAGGTGCATTGACATTTACCAGCACTGATTGTTCGCTTTGCCCAATTGTGCAGTGTCTTTCAGAGGAAACTAGCGATCTGGTGAGTGTGCCATGCCAGTGGGGAGAATTGAATGTCCCTCATCTCCCTCTTTCCCTAGGGACATTAGTCATGAGTGCCGAGTGTGCGGGGTCACAGAAGTGGGTCTCTCTGCATATGCAAAGCACATTTCTGGCCAGTTGCACAAAGATAATGTTGATGCCCAGGAAAGAGAAGATGATGGAAAGGAAGAGGAAGAAGAAGATTATTTTGACAAGGAACTTGTTCAGTTAATAAAAGAAAGAAAAGAACAAAGTCGGTAAGTCATTTTGTTTGTTTGGGGTTTTTTTTGAGATAGAATCTCACGTAGACAGTTTTTCTGTTCTGGGGGAAACCTCTAGGACTTTGTGTAGCTAAGAAAGCTCCCCACTAACTGTTACATTCCCAGGCCCATGATTTGAAATTTGAAAGTAAGCCTTTAAGAGGCAAAATTTAATCTTATCTTAAATACAAAGTTTTGTTTGAGTTTGCTGTTTGGAGACTGAAGGACTATGAACTGCTACATTATCTGTCCTTAAACTCAGTTTTGTCCTTAGACAGCTGCTGGTTAATAGAGCTACAACCCTGAAAACTGTCGTCTTGAGTCGCTGTGTGTGGAGTTATCTTATTAGGATCCAGTTTTCTACTAGAAAGCTATGGCGTATAAGATAAGCATCGTTGAATTGACATTTCATCTATTATTCATTTATATTATTTTTCATTAAATATTTTTATGGCCTAAATAATATCTCTTAGGGGAAGGATTACCTCTTATAAATTAGCACAGTGCTTCTGCCAGATTTGAATTTTACCTTTGAAATTTTAATGACTACACAGTGTCTGGTTCACTCTAGGTGTTTCTATAAATATTAATATCATAAATTTGAGCACTATAAGTTCCCTAATTGTACTTCCCAAATTTATACCTTTGTTTATGTATTTGTGTATTAGGCATTTATAGTCTTACTTAACTGATTTTATGGCCTTAAATTTTGTTTGTTTTTAAATGAGCAAGGCAGTCAGTCATGTAGCCATGGCTAGTCTCCAGCTTGTTCATAGCCAAAGATGATTCTGAACTTGGGTCTCTATCCACTTAGGTGCTGCAATTACAGGCATGTGCTACCACACCGGACTTTGCCCTAAGGAACTCACTTAATGAAACAGAGAGCAATTAAAATCTTAACAATTGAAGAGAAAATTTCAAACAAATTTTTAAAGATTTTTCTTGAATATTAAACCTACTCACCTTTTTTATGTTAGAGATTTAAATATAGGTAGAAAATATGTAGCTTTATACTATGTATTAATATTTTTTAAACGTCCTTGAAGATTTTCTTAGTCTTAAAATGCCCACACCAACCTTGAATTCTTAGTTCTTCTGATGCCATTCTCATAGCTACAGTACAGCTGCAGTCTGTGCTTCTGTTTCAGGAAGGTTAGAGCATTAACTCTTTTGGGGGATGTGGGTTTGTTTTTTTGAAACAGTAGCCCTGGCTGTCCTGGAACTCAGTCTGGAGACCAGGCTAGCCTTGAACTCACAGGGATTCATCTGCCTCGGCCTCCCAAGTGTTGAGATTAAAGGTGTGCACCAACACTGCTGGGCTATAGGGCACTAATTTCTAACAGTTAACAACAAAACTACTATTAAAGCTTTGCTATTTAAATGATTAAACATCAGAGGCTAAGATTAGACACTGATATCACAGTTACTGTTGAGTCTTGTATGTCCCTGCGGTGACATAGTTCTGTAAGATCATGCACCACTTTTCTGTGTTGATTGATTGGAGCGGGGTCTCAACTCACCCTCTTCACCCTGACCTAAGTGCTAAGATTATAGGCTAGTATTGCCTCGCCAGCCTAGGTGAATTTCTTAACTTTATCTTGTAAAAAAGGAACTGATTTGTATCCAGCATACTACAGGCATTAAAGGCCAGTCAAGATAGCCAGGCCCTGGCGGTGCTTTTATCACAGCGCTTGGGGCAGAGGCTCTGAGTTCCAGGGCTACATAGAAAAACCCTTTCTCAAAAACAAAAGAGCTGTGAAGATGGTTCTATGGGGAGAGGAATTTGTAGTCGAGCCTGACAACCTACATTCAATCCCCAAAACCCCCATGAAGGAAGGAAAGAACTGACTCCCATGAATTGTTCTCTGATCTACACACATGCTCAGTGCCGTGCCCACACACACAATCAATGGGGTTTTTTTTGTTGTTTGTTTGTTTTTAAGAAGCCATTTAAGGTCAGTTTTTAAAATGTAAGAATGTTTTTTGTTCATTGGAGCGGACTCTTACTATGTAGCCTTAGTAGCCTGGAGTTTACTGCATAGACCAGGCTGACCTCAAACTCACAGAGAGCCATCTACTTCTGCATCCCAGTGCTTTGTTTAGAGGTGTGTACACCATGTCCAATCTAAGATTTTACTATTTTATGTGGTATAGGTGTATGTGTATCTAGGCACCTCTTGCATGACTGGTGCCATGGAGGCCAGAAGAGAGTGTCAGATCCCCTGGCACTGGAGTTGCAGATGTTGTTAATGAGCTGCCTTCTAGGTGCTAGGGATTGAACCCTTTAAAGAGCCAGTTCTCTTAACTGCTGAGCCATCTCTCCAGCCCTCTGTCCAGTTTAGAGAAAGAAACTCAACTACGAAAACTGTTGTGAATTTTTATTAGATCAAGGCCTAAGTGGTTAGTATAAAACTTCTTAGGTTCAAAGTCAGGATTCAGGGTTTGCTCTACCTTCTGTGTTGGTGTGACTCCGCCTCTCCATTTAAAGTAGTAAATGTATGTCTCTGGGTTATCAGAGTTCATGAGGAGACCCAGATGAAGTACTTAGTGTTAATGAATTAATCTGCATGACTTTAGCTCACTTTATTCCCTGGTGTTTTGAGCACCTAGTGTGCTGGGATGTTAGACACAGGAGCAGTCTGTAGAGAAACGGTTTTACTTACTGCTGTGATGTTAAACGCCCTCCTTTTTTGTGGACTCCTTATCTAACATGAATAGCTTGATCAGCTGCAGGCTCATAAAGTGCCTCTAGCTCCTAAGTTCTTTGTAGCTCCTGTGGGAACTCTTATTTAGCCTGTGCTGTTTACTCCTATTTGTGACCTAATTCACTGTTTCAGCTTGGTTCTAAGCCTATTCCAAACAGAAAAACTGTTCTTATTTGGAAAAGAGCCGCACAATGTAAAAATGCTAAGATAATAGGAACAAAATTTTAGAACATTAACCACCCACCACAGAAAACCTAATAGAAGCCAGAGAGGGAAGACGGTATAAATGTATCCAATTTTTAATATTTCTAGGATGAAGGGGAAGATAGTCTGTTAGGTTACAGGTGTAAAAGCAGGCCCATTCTATAATTGAAGAAGAGGAGAGGAGTGGGAGCGTTTGAGTGGGTTATGCCTTTTAAAAAAAGAATTTATAAGAATTTCATTAAATCCATAATGACAAACTGTTTTTCTTTCAGACAAAATGAGCCTTCCAGTAACAGCCAAGAAAGAAACTCGGATGACAGGCAACCCCAATGGAGACGAGAAGACCGAGCCCCTTACCAAGACAGAGAGAGCTATGGCCAGCCAGCGAGGCATCACCGTGGACCTCCACAGCGGGACTGGAAATGGGAAAAGGACAGCTTTAATAACACCAGAAAAAGCAGCTTTCCGCATTTGAGGAATAGCGGTGGGACAAGAGGAGGTTCTGGGTGGCATAAAGGTGCTGCAAGGGGCTCATCAGCCTGGTTCCATAATCACAGCAACTCTGGAGGTTGGCATTCAAACAATGGGGTGGTGGATTGGAACTATAATGGTACAGGAAGGAATTCCAGTTGGCATTCTGAAGGAACAGGTGGCTTTTCCAGCTGGCACATGAACAACAGTAACGGAAACTGGAAATCCAGTGTGCGTGGTACAAATAGTTGGAATTACAATGGCGCTGGAGACAAATTTCAACAAGGCAGAAACAGAAATTCTAACTATCAAATGGAAGACATGACCAAGATGTGGAACAAAAAACCTAATAAGCCAAGTAAGTACAATCAAGAGAGATACAAATGGCAGTGGCAGGACGGTGACAAAGCTGGCAAATACAGAGGTCCTGCCGAGTTCCCTTCGGAAGGCTTACTAGAGTTCAGTTTTGAGCAGCGGGAAAGTCAGACCACTAAACAGACAGACACAGCAGCCTCAAAAATTAATGGAAAGAACGGCAACACAGCAAGGGAGAAGTTCCGCCGCTGGGCACCTTATCCTTCCCAGAAGACTCCAGATTTACAGTCGGCCCTCAGAGAAGCCACTGGCAACAAGTCAGAAGTGGTAGATAAACCTCTCTTTAATTTTAGCTTAATAACTGCAGGAATGCAAGAACCCGTTGATAAAACAATGCTAAAAACACAAAAGGAAGTGCGTCCTGGATCTCCCAGTCACAAAGCCGGTCCTGATGGCACTGTTTTCTGTGAGGCAGCGAGAGCTTGCCCTATTACTGAACAGTCTGAACCATATCGGAAGTCAAATAAGAGTCCATTGTTGAAATCCCCTCTCCTTTCACTTCCAACTCCTAAACCAGGCCCTCATAAACATAGTTTAAAGAACCGCTCAAAAAACAATGAAACAAAATCCTTTTCTCCTGGAGATCGTTCATATCTCTTGAACAAATCCACTGTAGAAGGTAGCCATGGTTCTTCCTACTCACCCAAGTCACATGACTTATGCCCTCGTGTTTTAAAGGGGAGTAAAACCGTGTCAGGCTCTGAAAAGGAACCTGACCAGAAGTTAAATGACACATCACAGAAAGCTCAAGAGGCACTCCAGTGTTCAAAAACACCGCGGAAGCCGCTCCTTAGCATGCCCAAAAGGCCTGAGAACCGTGTAAAAGAAAGTAGGAGTGTAGAAGAGTCAGCAGAAGACTCTGTAAACATTGAGTGTCAGGCGCGCTCGGCTGAAATTGATGGTGCCACATCTGATCCAGAAAAGCACAGCGTAAAAAGTGGAGCGGTGGATCTGGCAGCTACAGAGACCGCATCCTGTAGTGCTCACACTGCGGGTGAGGAGCGAGGGAGCCAGGTCCTGGGCACATCTGAGACCCTTTCCACCTCCCCACACCATCCCACAGTTCACCAGAAAGAGACCGAGTTAGAGGTAGCGGAAGCAGCCAGTTCACACTCTAGCTTACTGCTAGACTTGAAGACCTCTCTAGAAGGTGTACAGGATAACAACCTTGTTAAATCTGATGGACCTTTTGAAACAGAGAGCTTCGAGGGTGCTAGCTTGGACACAGAGCTTCAGAAAAGTGATATCAGTAATCAGCCCCCAGGCACACTCCTGCCAGATCTAAGTAAACTTGGTTTTCCTGCCTCGCTCCAGAGAGATCTAACCCGACACATTAGTTTGAAGAGCAAAACTGGAACACATCTTCCAGAGCCAAACCTCAATAGTGCTCGACGGATTCGGAATATTAGCGGCCACCGAAAGAATGAAACAGAGAAGGAGTCTGGGCTTAAGCCAACCCTACGACAGATTCTAAATGCGTCAAGGAGAAATGTCAACTGGGAACAGGTCATTCAACAAGTAACCAAGAAAAAGCAAGAGCTGGGCAAAGGTTTACCCAGGTGTGTGCCTCCTTCGGTATCTGTCCTTGCTTTCTTTTGAAGGGTACCGCCGTTTGGCCTTGATTAAAAGAGAGTTTATGTTCTACTTAATTAAATGTATGTCAAAAATATCAATTGTAGATGTCTTCTTTAATTCAGTATCAAACCGTGACTGCCCCTGTCTGGCACATGTGACAGTCTTTCCTGACAGTGCAGTAAAGATGGGGCACACCTGAGAAACTCACTGTGGACCTAGGAAAACGCCATCAGAAATCTGTCACTTTGGTTCAAATGGACCAGAGCGTGGTATCTCCCTCTGAACCTCAATGTTTAGAACCAATGGTAAAATTTTCCCTGTATCTGCTCTTGCCGCCTGTCACTCGGCTCGGGGGTACAGAGAGGGTCGGAGTGCTTTCTCCTAAGGTCTCGTCACGTTTTGAGGTGCTGCTCTGAATGGTCAAGGAGTGTTCGACATACCTTTGCTTACTTGAAAAAAACCATAATTTTGCAGCAGTATAAGTGTGACCCTCCAGGCTCAGGGTCTTTACTGTTCTTGCTGATTAATTTTTCTTTCTTAGGCCTTTGAATAATAGTGAATGGTGTGGTGAAGCATAGAGTGGCATACTTAGTGGTTGTGAATGCTTGGTAAACTGGTTTCTTTGTTTTTAAAATGTTTATTATGGAAAAAGCTCTATTTGAGGGGGGAGGGGCAACCCAGTTGTTACTAACTTGTGTGCACTCTGTAACTGTGTACCATTCTGTTTTAGTGCCTGTGGCGTTGCAGTGTGTGTTTCCTCTCTGAATCGCTTGCAGGAACTGACCTTTGTAACCTACCACATTACATGGTGCTCCTGTGCTCCTCCCCTCCTGTGCTCCTCCCCTCCTGTGCTCCTCCCCAGCCGCATCTCATTTGTTCCCTTTTTTTTTCCTCTCTTTCCTTTTTAAAGGTTTGGCATAGAAATGGTACCTTTGGTTCAAAATGAACAGGAAGTCTTGGATTTAGATGAAGAGCCTGATCTGTCCAGACTTGAAGGATTCCAGTGGGAAGGTGTTTCCATTTCCACATCCTCCGGCTTGGCAAGAAAACGAAGCCTTTCTGAAAGCAGCGTGATCGTGGACAGGGCTCCTGGATATACCTTCTTTAGTGAGGAAGGTACCGGCAAAGAAAATGAACCCCAGCAGGTTGCTTCACCTAGTAACACATTGAGTGCTGCCCCGAGTCAAAAGGCAGCCATGTATCTTGATCAGGAAGTGGCACCTCTGACTCCCTCTGTCAGAACAGGTGAAAGGGTTGGAAACATTCCTACCCAAAGGCGACATAGTGCACAGTTACCATCTGATCCCATGATGCCTTTCATGCATTCAGCCAGAGAGCTGCACAGCCAGGAGAGGTCTACACCATCATTGGAGCACCGTGCCCAGGAGAGCAGTGGAGAGGGAAACTCACTGTCATCAAATGCATCTTCAGTTCATGCAATCTCCAGCCTAGCAGATGCAGCCACTGACAGTAGCTGTACCTCAGGTGCTGAGCAGAACGATGGGCACAGTGTTAGAAAGAAGCGAAGAGCCACCGGGGTGAGTATGAGTCCCCGTGCTTTTGTAAGGTGTATTGTGTGACGACCTTGAGTATTGATAAGAAAGGCTCAACTGAGTTTTATTGGGTTATCTGGATGTAGTTTCCTTTGCTCTGAAGTAGAATATAAAAGACTCTTGACCTTCATCCTTCTGGCTCCTCACCTGAGTAACTCCACTAAGCTAGATGTAATGTGATACGAATGTACAGTACCAGGAAAACCTGACGTCATCTCCAAAGCAGTGGTTCACCTGCCTAAGGAGAGGTCACGTCTTCAGGCGAAACTCACTCTGCTTTCAAAAAGGTGTGTGCGAATGTGGGACTCGTGGTTAAGCTGGAAGGCTTACCGCTGAAGAGATTGGATAGTGGTAGAGTGCGTATACATAGACATTATGTAATGACTGCTGAGTCCTTGTTATTGTTTTTCGTCCGTAGTACCCCACCTGATCGTGTAACACACTTTGCCTTCATTTAACCAACTTGTACTCCTCTGGCTCCGTGATGATGGTGGTGGTGATAAACCTGTTCCAAGGTCCCTCTCTGGAAAAACAAAACAAAACAAAAAGCTGCTGGTGGTCATACTGTCTGTAATCTAGCACCCCCTCCCTTTGAAACTGAAGTGATTAACAGATTTAGACCTACTTCAAGCCCTGAGTCTGCTTCTCTAAGCCAGAGAAGATATTGTTAGTGATTTTAAATATTCTTGAAGCTTGAGGTGTGCCCTTTTGAAAAGCCATTATCTTGAGGTTTGCCTATTAGATAGTTTAGCTTCTTGTCGGAAACTATGGAAATTTAGAGTGGAACCCATGCCATGACGAAATCAATTAAAATGTCCTTGGTTCTGCCTGTCTCATCTGCACATCATTTTACCTACATGGAAGGCTGGGCACGTGGGCTGTACTAATCTATACCAGAAAGCACTTGACCTTGGGCTTTGTATTAAAAACCTTAAGTCAACTAACAGTTGAGTTGTGCACAAGGCCTGTGTTGTTCTCTCAGAGATGATAGCAGTAGCAAAGGGTAGCATATGGCTATCTTAAAACTCATTCCTTTTGTTCCTCTCTTGCAGAATTTCCCTTATTTATATATTCAATATTCAATATTCTTTCTCTTCAGGATGGATCTTCCCCTGAACTACCAAGTCTTGAGAGAAAAAATAAAAGGAGGAAAATTAAAGGAAAGAAAGGTATGGCTATAGAATTCTATAGCAAAACATAATTGTTTTAATTATTTTGTTTTTGTTTGTTTGGAGTCGGGGTTTTTTTTTGTTTTTTTTTTTAAGACAGGGTTTCTCTGTGTTAACTCTGGGTGTCCTGCAACTCACAGAGATCCACTTGCCTCTGCCTCTCTAGTGCTGGGGTTAAAGGTGTGTGCCACCACTGCCTGGCCTATTGTTTTTATTTTTGCAATGCTAGGGGTTGAATCCGGGGCCTCATATACGCTAGGCAGGTGCTCTACCTGTATCTCTGAGCACAAGAAGTTCCCTATAGCACTTTAGCTTTTTTATAATTTGACGTGTCAATTTCCACTCATCAAACACTGAACATCTGCTTCATAGTACTTACTGTTTGTTTTGAGGTGGTATTGCTATATAGTCAAGACTGGCCTTTGAGATAGGTATCGTTATGTTGTCAAGACTGGCTTTAGACTTAGAGATCCTCTTGTCTCAGCCTTCCATGTGCTAGAATTACAAGCTTAGAGCATACCACAAGGCTTGCTGTATGTGTTTTTTGTTTGTTTGTTTGTTTGTTTTTATTGAGAAAGGAACTGAATTGTGACTCAGTGGTAAAGTACTTACTTGCCTAAAAGGCATGAGGCCCCTGGTTCAGTCCTCAGCACTGGGTATCACCTGTCTATAGACCCAGGATGGCCTAGGCTACAATCCTGCTTTAGCCTCTGGAAAGCTAGATTGCAAACTTGTGCCACCATACCTGACTCGTACATGGTTTTTCTTACATTGTGGTCTTGTTTAAAAGCAGAGAAAAGAGCATGGTAGTAGTGGTACACGCCTTTAATCCCAGCACTTCGGAGGCAGAGGCAGGCGACCTTAGTGAATTTAACAGTCCTAGGACAGCCAGGACTGTTAAAAAGAAATCCCTGTCTCAAAAAACCAAAAAAAAAAAAAAAGTGAAGAAAAGTATGATTTCTTGCAATGTTAGTTGCTGCTGCTGAAGAAAACGTGATGCCATATAGAACTGAAAGCTAAGTTATATCCTAGGCATATATGCAGGAAATTTCACTGATTCTAATTTCACCAATTAGAATGAGAAGGAACAGGTAATTTAATTAAATTTGTGTCCCTCTCACTTTTTTTTTGTTGTCCTGTGACTCAGACTAGCCTTGAACTCAGAGTAGCTCTGCCTTCAAGTCCCAAGTGCTGAGATTGCAGCTGGGAGCCAGCTCACCTGGCTTCACCTTTATACTTTTGAGGTTCCGTGTTTGCTTTTCTGATGTGAATTAAGGAGTTTGTAGCAGAAACAACGGGCTGTGATTTGGGTCCGCTTAGGTTTCTGTTCAGCAACTTCATTGGGGAGCTTTCGTAAAGAGAACTGCAACACAGTCACAGAACAAAAAGTGCTCCTCAGCACACTGGGGAGGTGGAGGCAGGAGGATCAGTAAGTAGCTGGAGGTTATCAAATGCTTAGAAAGTTCAAGGCCAAACTCTGCTATGTAATGAGACCCCAACAATAGCAACAACAAAAATCATAAATAGGCCAGTTGTGATTGGTGCCCTTAATCCCAGCTCTCCACAGAGACAAAGGCAAGTGGGTCTGAAAGTTCCAGGTCAGCCGAGACCATGTAGCCCCTGTCTCAAAAGCCAGCAAGAGTCTGATTAAAGGGAACTGTTTGAATCTAAGAAACAGATAAGAACATGGTTTCAAAAGCACGTTCTGTAGTCTGAGGCTCGGTCTCGCCCAAAGCCCTAAGTGAGGAGCTCGACGGACAGCAGAAGAAAGGGAAACACGACCACAGCCATCCGTTCTAGGGCTGAGATCTCAAACACAGTAAGCGGGGGTGGAAACTGAAAGTCCCCTTCTGGTTCTTGTTTTATGGGATCCATAAGTCTTGTTTACCTGTCGGGAAAAAGATGTGTTCGTGCTGAGCACGTGTGTTTCTACCTTTGAAGGAACTATTATTAAACCAGCCCTTTTGTTTTGTTTTGACAGAACGTTCTCAGGTTGACCAGCTACTGAATATCTCCTTAAGAGAGGAAGAACTGAACAAGTCGCTGCAGTGCATGGACAACAACCTCCTGCAGGCGCGGGCTGCTCTGCAGACAGCTTATGTGGAAGTTCAGAGGTTGCTCATGCTCAAGCAGCAGGTAACAGCTGGAGAATACTAGGAATGCTGGCAAGCTTGGTGTTGGATTCGAGAATGCTTAGCAAAGTATTTTACTTTCAGATAACTATGGAGATGAACGCACTGAGGACTCACAGAATACAGATTCTACAAGGATTACAAGGTATTGTGACCTTTTGTTCTCTGTCCCGGGTAAAGCAGTGAAGCCATGGGAGTGTCACACAGTTTCCTGCATGTCTCCAGGGTTTCACCCAGAGGCCTGTGCGTCTCAAAAATGTTTTAGCAACTGGGCTGAGTGGCCAGGCCTGTGGTCTCCTGCTCAGGAGGATCATGAGATCAAGATTTATCTGGGTTAGAGAGTGAATTCAAGACCCGCCTACATCTCAAAATGAGAGAGTAAAAAGAATTAGTGATATAGCTTAGTTGTTAAGTGCTTGCTTGATATTGGCAAGGCCCTAGGTTCAGTTAATAGTGTGGGACTGCAGTAATGGAAGAAGGAAAAGAAGCAGTGGAGACTTTTGGTTAGGAATCAGAAGCACTGAATTCAAATTTTGGCTTCCATTAGTAACGGTATGACTTGGATAAGCTATTTAATATTTGATTTTTTTTCTCTGCCTTTGTTGGTTGTCTACATTGTGTTTGGACAAGTTAAAAGGGGGGATGCTATCACATTATTAATTTAATTTCTTATTTCTATTTTTTATTGTTTGTTTTTAATGCAGTGTCTTTCAGTGTAGCCCTGGCAGTCCAGGGAATTTGCTCTGTAAACCACACTGGCCTGGAACTCACAGAGATCTGCCTCCTGTGTGCTGGGATTGAAGGCATGAGCCACCATGTCTGGCTAATTTTTATTTATGAGACAGGATCTCATGTAGCTCATGTTCCCTTAAACTTGGTAGGTAGCTAATGATGCTGCTGAACTCTTCATTCTTTGTCTCCGTCTTCCAAGTGCTGTGATTACAGGCACGTAATACCGTGACCAACTTAAAATTATTTTGTAACCTTTAATATACATATTGGATGCCAGGTATGCTGACATGTGCCTTTAATCCCAGCCTTGGGACCCTGAGACAAGTGAATCTCTGTGAGTTCAAGACCAGTTTGGTCTATATAATAAGTTCCAGAACAGCTAGCATTACATAGTGTGACCTTGTTTCTAACAAAAAAAAGCAAATAAAAACTGACTTTCCAAGTGACATTCTTGCATTTGTATGTGTTGTCTATGTTTCTTGTTGTAGAAACGTATGAGCCCTCTGAGCACGCAGAACAGGCTCCCCACAGCTTCACAGCACGAGAACAAAGGAACAGTCAATCTCAGACCTCTGTTGAGACCCCACTGCTGCCTACTCCCTTTTTCCCAGGGTTTCTGGAGCCGCCTCCTTCCCATGTGTCTCTACCATCCACTGGAACCCCTCTCCAATTAACCACGTCTGCTTTCCAAGTCCATGGTACTGTCCCTGACTCATCAGTTCAGATTAAACAAGAGCCCATGTCTCCTGAACAAGAGGGGAGTATGAATGCTGTGCCCCAAGGCCCTGCTTCCGGTGTGTCCAAGGAATTACTGCAGACTAATAGTGAGTAAGCCTTTCTGTAGTTCAGGGCAATCCTGAAGACAACTATACATCACTGTATAAAGCCTGCTAGAGCAAAGTCACACACAGGTGGATCTCTGAGTTAGAGAGCAGCCTAATCTGTTCTAGGTCTCAAAGTAGTTATTATAGTTAGTTTTTTTTTTATTGACATAATTTATATAGGAGGGTCGTTTTCAAATACTTGAGAATGTGGTCGGGGAGATGACTCAGTGGGTAAAGGTGCTTGTCGCCAAGCCTGATGACTTGAGGAGGAGAACCCGGACCCCCACATGCACAGCTGTGCTGAGCACACAGATATAAAATAAATGTAAATTCTTAAGAAACTAATAAAATGTTTCCGAGAATGTAATTTAAGTTTCATTGTTCCCTGGTTTTCTCAGAGCTTAATGAATTGACATCACACTGGCATTTCCACAGGGTTTCATTTGTGGTTTGATGCTCGGGTTAAGATTGGTCACCCTGTTTGTGTGCTAAGGTGTGTACTCTGAATTTCTGAGCACTTAACTGTCTTTATTACCTCAGATGTAAGCCAGGATTGATTAAAAACCTGAGAGGCGAGTGGTTGTATTGGCCCTAGGGTTCTGATGTTCACAGGTATTAACAGGAACTTATGTGGGTTGAGAAGGAGCCAGAACTTAACACTTGCCGGGTTAACATTTGAGAATAACTTCTTAACTGTTTTCGTTACTTGAAATCTTATCATATTAAACACTCAGTCAGAGAACAGACAGTCCAAATGAAACGGCTCAGCAGACATAAGCTAGCCAAGGCAAGCCTGCCAGCTCAAGTCTGATCCCTGGAACCCACGTAAAAAGCTGCGTGCAGTGGCACATATCTAATCCCAGCACTCCTTGGTGTGGGAGGTCAAGATGTGAATGACTTGGAAGCTTGCAGGCCAGCTAGCCTCGAGTATGAAGCACAGCAGCAGAAAACAAGCGAGGCTGTCTCAATACGGTAGAAGGCAAGAACTGACACTCAGTATTGTCCTCTGACCTGCACACTTACGCCATGGTATGTACACACACATATGCTCCCCCTGCCAAAAGTCAAAGAGGCATTGTGTGATTCCTTAAGCTAAAAACAGTTTTTGAGAAATTACCTCAGCTTCTGCTATTGGTGCCCTGTTGCAGTATTTATGCAGATGCTAGTATCGAATGTCTATGATCTGTCATATTGAATTTTAAGTTACTTTTATGGGATTTATTTAGGTTTTTAAAACTATAACGCATTAGAGTTGGTGAGGTGACTCAAGCCTGAAGAAAGCCTGGGTTCAATCCCAGTCCGATACTGTAAAAAGAGAGAAGTGACTTCTGCAAATTGTCCTCTGACCTTCACACATGCCCACATGCACAAATAAAATTAGCAAAAAGAAATGCAATTTATGCAGTGAATTATACTGACTTTTGAATAGATTATCTAATAAAAATTAACTGAATATATTTTGTTATGTATTTCCTATCTTTTAAGGGGGTAGGCTGCTGGGGATTGCATTTTAGGCAAAGTCAGTACTGCCGCAGAACTACATTTCAGAACTGTATTTCAGTCCATCTTACACCATAAGTGTCTGTTTGTTTACATGCTGACTGTATAATAGTCCATAATCTGACCTTAGTCTGTGGGAGCTAAGGAGGAGGTTCTGTGGATGAAATCATTTACTCTTAAACGCTGAGGATCCACGTTGTAATCCCGCACACTACCGTAAAATGGGACTCAGATAGAATCAAGAAGTCCATGCATCGACCAGCCTCAAGTACACAGTGCATTGGCAGAAGCAGTAAGAGATTCTCTGCCTCCATGCAAGGTAGAAAGTAAGAATGGCTCCCAAAAGCTGTCCTCTGACCTCCACACAAGTTCCTGGGCATGTGTGCACTGGAACTTATTCCTTGTATGCATGCATGCATACACACAAAGCAAAGCCTGTATACCATTAAATATGTGAACATTCAGAGTAGAAGAGAAATCAGTAGGCACAGTCCCTGGCTGCAGAAGCTGATTTTCTGTTTGGTTTCCTGATTCAGGAGTGGTCAGTGACAGCTTCCCAGTTTACCCAGCCACCCCTGCAGCATTAACTTCAGAGTCAACAGAAAGCTGCCTGGAGGCTAACCGAGATAAGAATTCTCCTGTGGGGCAAGTAAATTCCAGAAGCAGAGAAAACTCCCTCTCCTCCCAGTCTCCTGAGCGTCCTGACATAAACAAAGGTGAAGAGTCTGCCAAAGGCAGCAGCGGATCTGAAGCCTGTAGCAGTTCTTTTCTGAGGCTGTCTTTCACTCCCGAAACCCCTGTGGAGAAGGAGACTCACTCTCCAGCTGAGCAGCAGGCTGAATCCACGCTGGCATCAGCAGAAACTAGAGGGAGCAAGAAGAAGAAGAAACTCCGGAAGAAGAAGACGCTAAGGGCCACCCATGTTCCCGAGAACAGTGACACTGAACAGGATGTGTTCACTGCTAAGCCTGCAAGAAAGACAAAGGCTGGAAAGGTAGCTAAAGGGGGGAAAGTAACGACCTCCACCTGGGGAGACAGCAGACCTGGGCGGGAGCAAGAACCTCTCGGAGCGGAGCCCGACAGTGAGTCCTCCCTGGAAGTCCTGGAAGTCCCTAATCCTCAGTTAGAGGTAGTTGCCATCGATTCTTCTGAATCTGGAGAAGAGAAACCAGACAGCCCATCAAAAAAAGACAGCTGGAGCTCTGCAGAGCAAAACCCAGTAGAAGCTTCTCGTTGTGGTTGTGATGAAGTTAGCTCTACCAGTGAGCTTGGCACCCGCTACAAGGATGGTGTTCCTGTCAGGTAAGGCTTAGGTTCATACCCAGGTTCCTGGGAAACGGCCCAGAATCAAGTATGGCAAGGGCTAAGGAAAACCCATAATCCATTGCATTTTCCATCAGATCCAATCAGGAGCAAGCATATATCCTGAAGAACCTCTAGCCCACAGGCGATCAAGCACAGCCAGTGCACACAGCTCAAATAAACTTGTTTAGGGGAATGAAAAACACGTGGCTTGTTAATCTCCCATAAACAATGGCCTCCAGCATTTCTGGAACCATCTGTCCTTGGGCAGGGGGCTCACAGATTAGAGGCATTTTTGTTTCATGGATCTCTAGGGCATAGTAATTAGAACCTAAAATGTACCTTTGGCTCTCCCAACTGCTCTTTCAGTTACTCTTTGTTGTTGTTGTTTTAAAGCCAGGGTTTCTCTGTGTAACCCTAGTTGTTTGTTCTAGAACTTGCTCTGTAGACCAGGCTGGCGGCCTTAAACTCAGAGATCCACCTGCCTCTGCCTCCCAGGTGCTAGAATTAAAGGCATTTGCTAGCACCACCCAGCTTCATTTTCTCTTCTAAGTAGAATTTTAGAATTTATAAATCAAAAATTATGTGAAAAAAGTCAAATCTTGGAAGTTGGGTTTTTGGGGGTGGGTTTCTCTTTTGACTGTTGTAAATTTCAAAGAAATTTCAGGTGGAAAAATTGAGTTAGAAAATTTTTAGTTTTACCATCTGTCCTGGTCTCCAGATGCCAAGAAATTGTTGCTTTTATTTTTTTCAGTGTGGCAGAAACTCAGACAGTGATCTCCTCCATAAAAGCATCCAAGAACTCTTCAGGTAATTGTTCTTGTTTAAAAGTAGCTGCAGGGAAAGGGTTCTTAGTGTTTAGAAGTCTAGTAAGTTTAAACCTATTTACAAGTGTTCACAGAGCAGGAGTTGAAGTGAGAGGTTACAGCGCCAAGTCTGTAGGTCCTGAACTTTGCAAGCTCACGCGCACATCTGTCTTAACTGGTTCCCTTTTCTGACCTCATTGGTTTTAAAGTTGTCCTTGTTTTTTGGTGGAGTCTTCCCAATGAAGAACTTTGAAAATTGTGACGTTCTGCTTGGGGAGCTAGGACTTAGGAGAATCTTTCGGTGATTTCATTCAAATCCTCTAGATGGTTGTGATGACTTTGACTTAGTATCTTTTCAGTCTGTAGCAGACATGTGTCTGAAACCTGTTTCTGATTTCTAGAAATATCTTCAGAGCCAGGAGATGATGATGAGCCAACAGAAGGGAGCTTTGAAGGACACCAAGCTGCAGTGAATGCAATTCAGATATTTGGAAACTTGCTGTACACCTGCTCGGCAGACGCAAGTGTCCGAGTCTATAATTTGGTGGTAAGAATGATGTTTGGAGAACCTCTGGTTGCAGCCTTTAGAACTCACTTGTGTTGTTCCTAGCATCAATGGAGGGAACAAGCGTACTGGCTTCCCAGGGGGTGTAGGCTGTCGTAGAGGCAGTGGATCATGCAGTCCACGGGGACAGCTCTGGCTTCTCTAGTCACATTTCCTAAAATGTAGTTCTGAGAGGTGCCTACCTCTCAGGTATCTTCCTCTCTCCATTAGAAAAAAACTCTCCTGTGCAAGCAGTTATGTAATCTAGGGGCGTGAGAAGTATTGGAAGTGACCCCAGGAAGAAAGCAGTATGAGTATGTGCTCTACAAAAGCAGAGCTGGGTGTGGTAGCATATGCCTGTAATCCCATCACTTGGAAAATAGAGACAGGAGGATCGGGAGTTTAAAGCTACCCTCTGGTACAAAGGCTTGAAGTGTTTTAAGCTACATGAGTCTGTGTCTCAAAACACCTAAATCTAGAAAATCAGGTCTAGAGTTCAAGTTGTGAGGTGTGTGTATGGATGTATGGATGTATATTCTAAATAGATCTTGTTATATATGCAGACGTAGCATTTAAGATAGATTTTTCCTAAGCTACTAGGACTAGTGATAGCACCTGATATTTTTTTAAATATTTATTTTATTATGTATACAATATTCTGTCCGTGTGTATGCCTGCAGGCCAGAAGAAGGCACCAGACCCCATTACAGATGGTTGTGAGCCACCATGTGGTTGCTGGGAATTGAACTCAGGACCTTTGGAAGAGCAGACAATACTCTTAACCTCTGAGCCATCTCTCCAGCACCAGCACCTGATATTTTTAAATTGTTGTGCAATCTCATAATCTGGTAATCAAATGCATAACTCTCTGGACAATTAGCAGCAGTTTGGACTTGCTAGGTTCCTTGGTCCATATATTAGAAAACTTGACCTAGGCATTAAGTGAAATTCTCTCCTGCTTCATTGTGAATCACCTAGGTATTTTTGGGTGTGGCTTAGTAAGTATATGGTTGTAGGTATCTCACTGTATGTGACTTTGTTGGGCATCCAGTGGACAACAGATGTTCACTGAGCACACTTTGTATACTGAGCAGCATAATTGTGGTGAATATAGGAATGAACTGAAAGTTTTTGCTTGTTTTTATTAACAAAGGACATTGTCTAAGTCTTCTATATTGGTTACTCTATCACTTTGATAAAACACCATGACCAAGGCATCTTCTAGAAGAAAGGGTTTGTTTGGGCTTCCAGTTCCAGAGGGCTTTATTCCTAGTGGCAGGAACAGGGTGGCAGCCAGCACAGTGGCAGAATGAGGAAATTCCTATCTTAAACCTCAGGCATGGAGCAGAGAGAGTGAACTGGAAATGCCTGCCCCCTTTGACATAGCTTGTCCAAGCAAGGCTGTACCGCCTAAACCTCCCCCAGACAGCACCACCAGATACCTAAGACTGGTGAACATTTCTGGCGCAAACCACCATACCTTCTAAAATCCTGTACGTAAGAATCTGACCTGTGCTTGATTTTCAGAGTCGGAAGTGTATTGGTGTCTTCGAGGGCCACATTTCCAAAGTGAACTGCCTGCTTGTCACTCACACCTCTGGGAAGAATTCTGTCCTGTACACTGGTTCCAGTGACCACACCATTCGCTGCTATGATGTCAAGGTAGGCGGCTCTAGAGAAGTCAGAGTGGTAATATTGAACCTTTAGCTATATTTTCTGTTATTCTTCTTCTTTGACTTTCTCAGTTTGTTTCTGAGTGTATTTTAGCATGCTGATACTATCTTAGGTAGATAGAAGATTCAGCATGAACCACATTTTCTGTTTGTTCATCAGTATCTATTAATTTAATTAACAGTATAGTTCCCTTGGTCTTTCTCATAAATATTCTCTTATTTCATGTGTCAGAATTAATCTTAGTTGCAATATTTTAATTATACTTATTTACTCTGTATGTGTGTGGAGGCCAGAGAATGACTCACTGAGTTTTTCCTCTCCACCTTCTGGTCCAAGGGATCAAACATAGGTTTGATCAAGCTTGGCTGCAGGACCCTTCATCTGCTCAGCCGTCTCACTGGTCCCTGTTAATTTAATTTCTTTAAAAGTTAAATTTTATCGAGTCTAGAGAAACAAGTCAGTAAAGTGCTTGCCTTGAAGAAGACCTAAATTCTTTCCCCAGAACTCACTTTAAAAAGCTGAGCTTAGGGCTAGAGAGGTGGCTCAGAGGTTAAGAGCACTGGCTGCTCTTCCCGGGGTCCTGAGTTCCCAGCACCCACATGGTGGCTCACAACCATCTGTACTGAGATCTGGTGCCCTCTTCATGGCCAAAGTTCAGATCCATGGGGTCCATATGATGGAAGGAAGGAACTGGCTCTGTACGTTGTCCTCTGGCTTCCACACTGGGACGCATGTATCAGAACAAACACTGAGAAACAGGCATGAGCCATTACACCTAGTAGAGGATATGCTGGGGATTGAACCCAGGACTCCCTGCCTGCTAGACAAATACTCTACCAACTGAGCCACATCACCAGCCTGCCAAATGCAGCTTTATAATTTATTTATCTTTATTTGTTTCAGAAGCTTAACACTCAAGTCAGCCCTTTTAAGAATTTATACATTTTTAGTTAGAAATACCAGTATGGTTAAACTGTTTTTTGATAGTACTCTTACACCCTGGGATCTCGACCTTATATTTTAAAGAAGAAAAATACTTAAGATAATCTACCATGCTTTTCAGCCTCATTTTAAAGCATTTTGAGGAACAACTGTTCACACATTTACCACTATCCTCTGTTAGTAAGGGATTATTTAGGGTGTGGGGGGTTTTGTTTTGTTTTTTCAGACCCGAGAATGTATAGAACAGTTAAAGCTGGAAGACCGGGTTCTCTGCCTTCATAATAGATGGAAAATCCTCTATGCTGGACTGGCAAATGGCACTGTGGTCACTTTCAACATAAAGGTCAGTGTTTGGGGGAGTGAGCTGAATTTCCCTGCTGTGGGAAATAGTGGGAGGCCATCTCTTTCTTCTGGTTTGAAGAAAGAACTAGCCTTTATTTAAAAACAGTTGTCTTCTAGTGCAAGTGAAATCTGTCCTCCTTTCTATCTGCTCAGACAAATGCCAGGACCAAAATGTAGCCCTACTAAATTAAACCAAGCCTGAATATTTGGGCCAAATAATGAGTCATGGATTAAATCAGTCTATCTCGTGACAGCATGGAAAATGAATCTGGGCCCCTGACTTCTGACGCAAATGAGGATTGGAGGCTGACTTGGGGTTCTGTGAGGGAAAGTCAGTCAGAGGTCTCCTCTAACCGCTGTACAGCGTCATTCTTTTCCAGCCCAAGGATGGATTCATTTGGTGAGCAAACTTCACCATCTTCCTGTCCTGGGCCCCAGAGTAGCCTAGTTTCTGTTGCTGTGATGAAAAAACCCAGCCAAAAAGCAACTCAAAGAGGAAAGGTTTATTTAGCTGATAGTTCCAGGTTAGATGGAGTGGAAATCAAGGCAAGAACTTGAAGCTACTAGCCAAGAACAGAAGGAAGTGAATACATGCAAACTTTTATTCAGCTCCCTTGCTTCACTTTCCTAGTCAGGCACCAGACCCGAGAACGGTACCACCCGTACTGGTACTTAGACTTAGACAGGCCAACCTGATGACCTTCATTGAGACTCTTCTTCCCAGCTGAGCCTAGGTTGTCTCTAGTTGATAAATAATTTCCCGATGGCCTGGTAGTAGTGAGCTTACACATCAAAAGCCTTGCTCCCATTTCTACTTTGGAAAGTAAGTGCACCCTGACAACTTGGAGAAGCCTTACTAGTAGAGTCGGGAAGACCTTGTCGGAGGCTTTGTGGGCAGCTGGCATGGAAGGATAGGCTAGGGTGAAGAAGAGGAAATGGGTGCGATGTGTACCAGAGCAGGGCTTGTGAGTACGGCTGCTTGTGGCACCGCGTCCCTGTCAGTCTTAGTGGTCCTGGTGCAGCGCTGGCTGGGACCGTATAAGGAATGTGATGGAGCATGGCTTTGCTTTTTAGAAACCTTTAAAATGAAATGTGAAGACTCTAGTGTGTTTATAACCAAGTGATTTGGTTCATGATGTAATACATACAATTTTTTTTAACTGAAGACATGAGTGTTACTCTCCTGATTAGATTGAATTAAGCACTAGGAATAAGGACATAAGAGTAAATTAAAATTTTATTTATAAAGGACAGAAGCTTGATAGTTATAAAATGTTTTTTCTCTTTTGTACAGTTATTTAATGTCAGAGATCAATTACAAAGGGAGCATTTGGTGATATCAGATGGAAAAGGGTTTTACATGGTGGGAAGTTGAGAGAGGGAGCAGGTTTGAAAGGGTTGGGTGTGAATAGGTTGAACTCTTTGTTTCTTTGGTTGCCTATGCCCCTATAGTGCGGAGCATAGTACTGCACACCAAACTGTTTCTTACTCAGCCCTGAACTCCAGGCTTTCCTTAGCAGGTCAAGATTGTTTAGCTGCCAGCTGCTGCTTTCTGCTTAGTTTCTGGGAGTTTTACTTCATGTATGTACCTTCTGTACCTTTTAAAAATTTTGGGGGGGAAATGAGCAGCTTTATGAATAAGACTGGCAAGCAGGATAGGAGAAGGGAAACATGAATGAAGTGTGAGGTGAAACACGTATTTTTTTATAGAGTTTATGGTGTAAAGATGCCATTCTGATAGAAAGGCTGCTATTTTCTGTTAAATGACTTTACGAGAGATAGCATCTCCAGAGAGAGGGAGAGGCGGTTTGAGGTATCAGAAGATGAAAGTAAGACTAACATGGAGAATTTGAGGGTTTTTTAAAGTTTGTTTTGTTTGTTTTAGATGTATTTATCTTACTTAATGTGTAAGAGTATTTTGCTGCATATGTCTGTGTACCACATGCCCACAGGAATCAGGTCCATCCCTGAGAGTTTGAACTTTTTATTAAATTGGAGCGATGGTTCAGTGGTTAAGAGGACCAGAGTTCAGTTCCCAGCGCTCACATCTGCTGCTTGCGATACCAGTAACTCAGATCCAGGAGGGCTGGTGCCTCTTATGGCCTCCATTGGGACTGAACACACATGGCAGAGCGCCCCTCCCTCCCAGTCAAACAAACATACACATAAGTGGAATAAATCTAAAATGGTCTAAGAAAATGAGTACCTCTCAGGAGAGATTTTTTTGAAACATCATGAGCTATGTATCATATCTTTTGGGGGACAAATGAGAAGATAGGCATAGTGGCTCTTGCCTATAATCTCAGCACTGGGAAGGCTGAAACAGGAGATTTTTGTGAGTTTGAGTGTAGTCTGGGCTGGCTACATAGTAAGTTCAAGGCTTGGCTGGGCTGCTTAGCAAGACCCTTTTTCAAAAACGGAAAAATAACTGAGAGAGTCTACAGAAACTATTGGCAAAAACTCCACTGGAATTGACGTGTTATCAGGGTCAGGACAGTTCAGGCTGAGCTATAAAATAATTTGTTTTTTTTTTTTTTTTTTTTTATATAAAATAATTTGTAATGGATGATTTTGCCCTACTATATTAGGGAAATGAGGTTCCAAGATAGTTGGAACTGGCACGCCAGGGATGGGCAGTAGATGTGAGTTTGTAGCAGTTTTGGTTAGTTGTTTTTGAGGTTTTCTTGCTAAGTTGGTTTTATAGAATGTTGGTTTGTTTTTTAGAACAACAAGCAACAGGAGATCTTCGAATGCCATGGCCCTCGGGCAGTGAGCTGTCTTGCTACAGCTCAGGAAGGTGCCCGCAAACTGCTGGTCGTAGGATCTTATGACTGTACCATTAGTGTCCGTGATGCACGGAACGGGCTCCTGCTCAGAACCCTGGAGGGCCACAGCAAGACCGTTCTTTGCATGAAGGTGAGTAAATAGGTTTGGACATTTCCACTGCCGTGTGGTGTGTTGTGAGAGTCTTGTAAAGAGCACAGTCAAGGAGATTGCGGTCTTCTGTGCGTGGGTCACAGAATGAACAACCATTTTTAATAATGCTAGCTATCAAGAAACAATGTATTTTACTGTAGTGTGGGCACAGTCTAATGACCTTCTAGGGCAGTTCATAGTCAGTCCGCAGAGGTCATGAACCTAGTAATGTTCTGGCAGGTTCATCACGGTGCCTGGTGGTAAGACATGCATTTCCAGTTAGAAAACTTGTCTGGGAAACATTATTTTATACACAGTTTGTATTCATCTCAAAATGAATGGATGGAAAGTCTCATTTGCCACTGTGTGTTAATGTCACCTTGCACAAAAACTAACTCGCTGGTTTTCTTTAAGGTGGTGAATGACCTTGTGTTCAGCGGCTCCAGTGACCAGTCAGTCCATGCTCACAACATCCATGTAAGCTGGGGGTGAGGTGGAAGGAAGTTTGGAAGGCTTCCTCAGCACTCTTAATTTTTAAATCTCCCATTATCTAGTGAAAAGGAATAATAATAACCCCATATGTGTGCGTGTGCTCTTGGGTAATTTCAAGCCACCTGGAAATTCTAACCTCATCAAAAAAAATTAATCAGAGAAAGACTTGAAGTTTCATTTGAATGCCTCTTTTAAGCTTGAGGACCATGGCTCTCAGAGAGTGTTTAAAGTAGAACAGATGCAGATAACCGGTTTGAGACTGCTCTTAGTTCTCAGATGCAGCGCAGAAGCTCGGTTCCTGGTCCGCAGGTGGAGTCCAGTCCACCCTGACCTTTACTGGACCAGTGAAATGATGAAAGTGAGAGGACAGCTTGGCTCTCATTTCTTAGCTCAGATTTATATATTTGTATATTGCGTGTGCGTATATAAAAAAGATCTTGGGTATAAATATAAAATTTGTTTTGTGTACACATAGCCTGAAGATAATTTTGTTTTTTAGTGTGTCTGAGTTTTGACTGTAAATGGGGTGAGGTATAGAGTTTTTCACTTGTGATTGATGTCTATGCTATAAACTTGCGGATTTCGGAGAATTTATGACTTTTGGATTGGGGATACTCTCACTCCAGAAATAGAAGGGCTGGTAAATGGCTTAGCAGGTAAAGGAACTTACCCCCAAATCCCATAAACTAAGTTTCATCCCCTGAACCCACATGGCAGAAGAGAACTGACTCTCCTAGTTGTGTGTACGAAATACACAAAGTCAACAAACGTTAGTCACAGGACATGTGTAATGTTGTCTGTGGGCGACAGCGCTGTAGCAGCAGAGTGGCTGTGCTTGTCTACAGCGCCTCGGAATAGTTCCCTTAGAGCCTTGCAGTCATACAGTGTTGCTGGAACCCTAAAAGCCAGACTAGGAACTGTCCCTCTTTTCTGATGCAGACTGGTGAGCTTGTGCGCATCTATAAAGGTCACAATCACGCAGTGACCGTGGTGAATATCCTGGGGAAGGTGATGGTAACTGCCTGCCTGGACAAGTTTGTCCGAGTCTACGAATTACAGGTAGGATTGGGCCCGTGTGTTTGGCATGACTGCTTTGAGGAAATGGTCTGGAGTAAGGATAGGCACCTTCAAATCTACACTCTCAAAAGCCTTCCAAAATGATTAGGAAGCAGCCAGGCCAAACCTACACCCAGAAACCACTCTGAGATACTTGCTCAGGCTCCTAGTTGTCAAAATGGTTTTTTTCCATCTTCCTTTCTCTTTTGGGGGGATAGGGTGGATAAGTGGACAAGGATTGAGACAGGGCTGTGTAGCCCATTGGCCCCAAACTTCCAATGTAGCTGAGGATGTCTCTGAATTCCTGACCTTGCTGCCGTGAAGGTCAGGAAGCTTAGTGTTACCATTAACAAAACTTAGATGCTTTCTGAAGAGCATCCGCAGCCTCTTAAACCCTGTCCAGTTCTCCTCGTAGTGACTTCAGGTTTGAGACTTTGATTGTAAAGACATTGGTGTCAAGTCCTTCACTGACTTAATTCTCTAACTTTTTTTCTTCCACCTAAGTCCCATGATCGACTGCAAGTTTATGGAGGACACAAAGACATGATTATGTGTATGACCATCCATAAAAGTGTGGTGGGTATTGCTTATTTTATCAGATGTTTGCCTCTGAATGTGTTTACTTCAGCCCCCATATGCTGATAATAATGTGTCTACCTTTACTACTTCCAAAGTGACATCTTACCAACTTGATTGTGATGTGCCCCGTGTCGTGTCATAATAGTGGGAAGCAACCCAGCAACATTATTGATCATTCTGTGTCTATGAATAGCTAAAATAAGTCCAATCTATATTACCACTGTTAATGGAATATGTGATTAGATGCTTTAAAAAGAATGAGTGCTGCTTTTGCAGACATGCTCTGAACAGGACACTGGGAACTAAGAAGATTTGGCCAATGTGGCATTGTTAGAGCCAACGTACCCAATCCTACTTAACTAACTTCCTTTCTTTCTTATTTGTTTAGACAGGGTTTTACTGTGTAGTCTTGGCAGGCGAGGCCTGGAACTCACTGTGTAGACCAGACTGGCCTTGAACTCAGAGAGATGAGCATGCCTCAACCTCCCAAGTGCTGGGATTAAAGGCTCCCTGCTTAGTTTAGAGGGTTTTATTTTTAGTTGTGAGCTTGAACTGGGATGGATGTTTTCAAGATCTTGAGTAGTAAAACCCTTTTTTTTGCATTGAATACAGACTCCCAGTAGGCAGCACTGTCCCAGTACAGAGTAAGCAGGAACCTTGGAGCCCTGCCATCCTTGCTGTGAGCCACAGCTCAAGGGTGACCTCTCAGGAGCACAGTTTCAAGGGGGCTCTGATCAAAGGTCGGGAAATTACTGTTCCACTTTGGTGTCTGAACCCAGGTTTTATGTGAGATTTCTGTTTGTTTATACTTCCGTGAAGGGTGTTTTTATATTTGTTTCTTCGTGTATATTTAGTTTGATATCCTGAACCTCTTTCTCCAGATTTACACTGGTTGTTATGATGGAAGCATCCAGGCTGTGCGACTGAATCTGATGCAGAATTACCGCTGTTGGGTAAGCCGTACTGCAGAGTTGCTCAGTCCTGAGCTGGTTTATAGATCTTCCTGATCTTCGTTGTAGCATTTGAGTCTCGTGATCTGCTTTATGCCTTTCACTGTATGGCAGAGGAGCTTCATTTTGGATGAATACACAAAATGCTCTTTTATTTTATTGAAAAATCTCAAGTTTGTTATGAGATATGTAAACAGTGTCATCTCACTTTTCTTCAAGGTTTTGGTTTGGGGAATTTCTGTGAATGGGTTTTGTTTTGCCTTGTTTGTACTAAGGGTTAAACCTCACCTGTGATAGGCAAGTCCTTTACCACTAAGTCTTTACTTTTATAGCCTCTCCCCCTGCCCTCCCCTTCTCTGGTGTTAACAAGTTATTTATTATAGTCGGTTGTTATTACTCTATGGGCTCTTCTTTATTCTTTGTTCTTTGCTCTTTGGGGGGCCCATAACCCAGCTTCCAAATAAATCACACACTGAGTTTTATTCCTACTTAGGAATGCCCAGCCTTACTTAGCTTGGCTTGTTTCTAGCCAGCTTTTCTTAAATTATCCCATCTACCTTTTGCCTCTGGGCTTTTACCTTTCTCTATTTCTTTTTTTTTTTTTGATCTTTATTTATTATGTATACACTGTATACATAATATGTATGCCTGAAGGCCAGAAGAGGGCACCAGATCTCATTACAGATGGTTGTGAGCCACCATGTGGTTGCTGGGAATTGAACTCAGGATCTCTGGAAGAGCAGCCAGTGCTCTTAACCTCTGAGCCACCTCTCCAGCCCCACTTTTATCTATTTCTCTATATCTTTTCTTTCTTTCTTATTCCATGCTTCATGACTGGCCCCTTCTTTTCTTCTTCCTGAATCCTTTTCTCCCAGATTTCTCTTCTATTTATTCTGTCTTCCTGCCTTGCTGTTCAGCTCTTTATTAAACCAATCAGATGTTTTTTTTTTTTTTTTTTTTTTTGGTTTTTCGAGACAGGGTTTCTCTGTGGCTTTGGAGCCTGTCCTGGAACTAGCTCTGTAGACCAGGCTGGTCTCGAACTCACAGAGATCCGCCTGCCTCTGCCTCCCGAGTGCTGGGATTAAAGGCGTGCGCCACCACCGCCCGGCCCAATCAGATGTTTTAGACAGGCAAAGTAACACAGCTTCACAGAGTTAAAAGAATGCAACACATCTTTGCATCATTAAAACAAATGTTCCACAGCATAAACAAATGTAACACATTTCAAATAATACTTCACAACAATTTATGGCAAGTATAGAAGCTAATAATTAGCCCACGAAATTAAGCACCATCCTTGTAGGCCTTGTTTTCAGTTGTTTCTGGTTCTGGGAGTGACCAGTGAGAAGTTAATGGCACTAGGTTTCTTTTCCCCCAGACCCTGAATTCCTTATCAGAATTAATGGAATGTTGGACATTTTATCAAATTTGATTCTTGGCCTGTCTGTCGCCTTATTACTTTTTAGCTCTGGCATATGTCACTGTCTTTGTTAGTCTTCTCAGGTAAGGAAATCATAGATCTATAACACAAAGGTAGTTGAAATCATCTGAGATTTTTATTGCTGTTTAGTAATGAACATGGTAGGTGGGCTCTCAAGGTCCGCCCCTTCTGAGGCTCTAAGGGCAGTGGCTCATTGCTAGAAGAGATACTTTTCTTTGGTGTAGCCACATGATTCTATAAATAACCACTGGTCATACTTCTGTAAGCAACCTTAATGAAGCTCATTGGGTCAGTTTTGAGGAGGAGAAAGGAGAGAGGCTGGTTGAAAAATCAGCAGGGTGAAGAGAGGTTGATCCACATACATTGTACACGTGTGTGAGAATGGTATAGTAAAGCCCACTGTGCGTAATTAATACATGCTCACTAAAACATCCTACAGTTCATTACAAGAGCCGGGCGGTGGTGGCGCACACCTTTAATCCCAGCACTCAGGAGGCAGAGGCAGGCGGATCTCTGTGAGTTTGAGGCCAGCCTTGTCTACAAGAGCTAGTTCCAGGACAGGAATCAAAAGCTATGGAGAAACCCTGTCTCGAAAATCAAAAACAAAACCCAAAAAAAAAATTCATTACAAGGCTGAAGGCTTAGAAGCAAGAAGAGTCCTTGTACGTGAGATTGAGCCATGTTTACCTTTTGTTTTGAGTGGGTAAGTAAAAGACTGTGATTCGGGTGATGGAAGCTGTGAGTTTTAAAAGCCAGGCTTCCACAGCAGGTAGCTGTTTGCTCTGGGACAGGTCTCGTGTGGACAGAGCTGGTCTTGAACTCCTGATCCTCCTGCTTCTACCTCCCAAGTGCTGGAATGGCAAGTGTGTGACACGAATCACAGCTTCTAGCATTTTGTAATTTAGCCTCATGGTTCTGAGAGTTGTTAAATCTATGCTTTTCAATGTTATGGGAAAGCTGCTTGTCTTTGCGGGGAAAAATGGATTGCAAGTCCACAAAGTGAGTTCCAGGACAGCCAGAGCTGCTAAACAGAGAAACTGTCTCAAATAAACAAACAAAAAAGGATCACAGAATAAATGTAGCAAATTTTATGACACAAGATAGAGGACATGCTCTAGCTGGGAATTGTGGGACATCGGTTAATCTCCACACAGGCAGCCAGATGCTGAGCCTTCAAGGCCAGTCTGGTCTGCCTAGCTAGTTTAGGCCAACCAGAGTATGCAGCAAGAGGGGACGAAGGTGTTTGTGTGTGGACACGTGTATGTGTGTTTCCTGTGCTCATGTCCCTCCCATCCTTTCTTACAGTGGCATGGCTGTACTCTGATATTTGGTGTTGTGGATCACTTAAAACAACACTTGCTCACTGACCACACCAATCCGAACTTTCAGACGCTGAAGTGTCGCTGGAAGAACTGTGATGCTTTTTTCACAGCTAGGAAAGGATCCAAGCAGGTATTTCTGCGGGATTGGACCAACCTGGGCTCAGCAGATATTTTAGACAAGTGTGGTGTCAACCTTCCTAATGCTGCGACCCTTTAATGCAGTTCTTCATGTTGTGCTGACCCCAATCATAAAAGTTATTTCATCGCTATTCATAACTAATTTTGCTGTTAAAAATCATAATATAAATATCTGATAAACAGGATATCTGATATATGACCCCTGTGAAAGGATTGTTCGACCCCAAAGGGGTTGTGACCCACAGATTGAGATCATTGACTTAGAGCAAAGACCAGTAAACCCTGTTTGTCTTTTAAGGTGTTCAGGATTGCAAGAAATAGGGAGTGGCTAGGAATTTTCCTTTTTATTGCTCAGGAATTTGAGAGTTAATTAAACAGGATTTTCAAAAAATAATTGGTCTGTTTTTAATAAAGATGTTAGGCAGAGTCTTTAGGCTTGTGCTCTTGTGCTAAGGGGAGATGTATAGTTTCCTGTGGTTATCAGCATTAACTTTCTGCTGCTCGGCTGCCTGCTTGTTTCTCATGGCTCTTTCTTTTTTCCTGTTAGGATGTTGCAGGACATATTGAACGACATGCTGAAGATGACAGCAAAATGGATTCATGAAGTTTTTTGCCTCCCATGTTGGGAAGTCATTTGTAAACTGTTTTCACATTGGCCCTCCCACAGGCCGCTCTGTCCTCCAGTGAAGCTGGGAAGGAGAAAGTAGCTCACAGCCAGACCTACCACTAGCAAAGTCTGGGCAGTCTGTGGGAAGATAGGTTATATACAATTCAAGTCTGTGCTGGAGCGTTTAAGGGTGATGTTTAAGCAGATTTTAAGAAACCAGGTTCTTCTGGGGGAGATGACAGTGATTTATGCTAGTAGATTATAGTTGTTTATTAAAGAATCAGACTTTAATTGTTACCCAGTTTGACCCTAATCATACACATATTTTATTGATTCCAATTTTTCATTTCTGCTTTATGTTCGTATGAAGGCTTATGATAGGTTGTTCAGGATCAGTTTTAACTCCTTCTTTTGAGATAACTGGGTATTTAAAATTGAAGCAATCATTTTCTTTTTTATAATTATGTGCAGTGTTTCACTAGTGAGTGCTCTGTAGATGGACAGAGCTGGCTGTAGGAACAAAACATGGAGAGTCCCGAGAAACAGCCTTTCTAGTGTTTTAACCACTCCAGGGTGCTCAGTGTGGCGCCCCTTCACTGCTGCAGTCACTGCCGCTCGAACTGAAGTCTGCCTTCATTCCCTTTCCAGCATCTGGCTCTCAGAGTCCACAGAGCCTGGACGCCTTGTGGGTTGCTCTGTGGCCGGCCCCTATCTCTGACTACCTTGCTGTGCCTAAAGCAATGGCACAGGGGGCTCATGGGTGCTTTCACCCCTCCTGCAGCTCCCTAGATAGGGGAGCTGGGGAAAGCATCTAGATTCAGAGATGTGACTTCTGGAGCAGTGTCTGCCTCACATCTGTGCCACTCAAGACACTGGAGCAGTGAAGGAAAGGCAACCATTGGGAGCACCCATGTCACGTGCCTTAGCAGGATCGCTTTGGGCTTGGATTGTCTCGAGACTTGTGTGTAAAACTAAACAAGCGTTACTTTCTAATCTTTTGTTTCTGGATTCTCAAAACTCGGGTTCTTCAGAGGGAGAGGACCCTCATACCACACTTCCTAGCTTCAGGATGCAATGCTTTCTGGTACTAGGATTGCAGATTCTGGTTTTGTACCTGGCCTGATCAAACCTCCCCATAGCATAGGCTCTAGGGCAGGGCAACTCCACCAGGGATTGATGGATGGGCTGCAAGCCAGTCTGAATCCTCTGAAATTGCATGGAAGACTAAGTATGTCTTTTTTCCCCCCTTGGAATGGTTCCAGTAGTTCTTAGTGGATCCAGAAAATGTTAAGAATGAATCTAGCGGCTGATGATAACTCATGAGTGACTATTGTTTGGGAAAACTTTTGTTGACCACATGGCTGCTGCTGAGATCTTACTGACAAAGCATAATTATGCCATTTCTGTGTAAGATTAAAAACCCTCCCCACCTCTCACCTCCACTCCCTGTAAGGGTGACCAGAGGACATACACTTCTGTGAGTCTGGGAAGTGATTACTTAGGAAAGCTCATGTGGGTTTATTGCTAAACCTGCATCATTCTCTGGACTACAGCATCTCCCGGGTTTCCACATAGGCAGGCAGCGTGCTAAGGAAGCACAGGTTCCTGTTCACCCAGGGGAGTGCAGGAAGGGATGAGGGTGGTGGAGCTGGTGCGCAGCAGGGAAGAATGGCAGGTGTTGACCAGCTGTGGGGAACGCTTGAGGGCTTAAGGGCATGCTGTTGGGCAGGATCAGTAGGAACTGTGGTCAGAGTTTCCCTTGGTGGCATTGTGTGCATGTGTTTGTCTGCTCGCTCGTGTGCGTGTGTGCGCTCACACGCATGCACCTGCACTGCCGTGTCCTCATTTCACAAGGGTCTCTTTGAAGCAGTGGATTGAGAACTGTTCTCCGGGTTGAGCAGCTGCCTGCAGGAGACAGAAGTGTGACTCCTGCGTAAGTTGTTCACTAAATCTATCATTCACATCAGCCCCCGGTTCCCTAAAGGGGGTAGCTCGGGTCTGCTGATTTGATGAAGGAAGTGACTAATAGCCTGCCAAACCCAAGACATTTCTTAGGAGTACTTGCAGGTCATTTTTAATGTTTTTAATCTTTTATGCCTAGTCCAGCAGCTCAAAGCAAAGAAAATCTTAAAAAATCCTTTTGTGTTTACAGTGACGGTTCTAATAAAATACCAAACACTTTGATTTTTTTTTTAAAGTTTTCACTTAGGTTCAAAACACATTGACATATTTTGCTCAACTGTAAACAATGCAAATTTAAAAAGGGCAAGACATGTCATTCTGACATTACTTAAGTTTGAGAAGTTGTTATTCAGCATTACACTTGTTACTTTTGTGAGGCAAATGTTTTACTCAGGAGAGTTAGTAGTTGAGGATTTGAATTCATGAATTACACAGAACCAAGCCAATACTTTTTGTGATTGAAGTGACTCTTGCCAACCAAGGTTTGGTTTTGTTCTCTTTTGTTTCTGGTAGATTTATCTATGGGACAATTTCAGTGCGTGGGCATGTGGCCGAGTTGTTGGGTGTAGGTGCACACTCACAAGAGTGACGGTATTATCTCATGGAAGATAATTCATTGGGAAGGAAATTGAGGTATATCGTGAAGTAGAGTTTGAACAACACTGGTCTTGTGGTTTGGTTAAATAGCTGCGATTTGCTTATACTTACATAGCAAATTTGTTCCTGTTGCTTCAAGGAGAATTCTAGGATTAACTATTAAGGCTGTACTTGCTGTACTAGTACTGGTTTCGTCCCTGTCCTGTCATTGAGAGCCTTGGTTTTGAGGGAGGTGGCCCAGTCGGTAAGAAAGGAAGAAGCTGTGGTGGGGGTGGGGTCCCACACTTCCATATGCAGATGTGTGTAAGATTAACCTACCGCTCACCACACAGCAACCTTCTCTTCACCTCCAGCCCAAGGACAAGGCCCAGAAGTAGCCCAGTGCTGGCAGAGGGTAGAAAGGAAAGGCCGTGGGGAGAGTAATACCCAGAACTGCCCAGCAACTTGGTTTCTTATTGTATTCCAACATTAAATATGGATTAGAAAAAATGTCCGGTGACGTTTGACTGCAAAGATATTTCTAAACAGCCTTCTTACGTTTTGGTATAAAAGCTGTGAACTTCATAACTTTGTAAGTGAGATATAAAGCAAATACAAGAAGAAAATAAAGTACTTTTACTAAGTGTTCATTTTGTTACTTTGTGTTTTCATAATTAAGAGCCTTTTTCACTTTGGCATAGAGAACAGACAGTGAGCAGGAAACATGGTGCTCACGTCAGACAGGCCTGTGAGCAGAGGAGCTGGGCTGCAAACAATCACCTCTCCTGCACCAACCTGTGCTAACTGGCCCGTCCTGCTGCCCATTTATTTGACTTAAAATTTATTTACTTTGCCAGGCAGTGGTGGCGCACGCCTTTAATCCCAGCACTTGGGAGGCAGAGGCAGGCAGATCTCGGTAAATTCGAGGCCAGCCTGGTCTACAAAGCGAGTTCCAGGACAGCCAGGACTGTTATATAGAGAAACCTTGTCTGTAAATAAATAAGTAGTTTATTTCATGATTTCATACATATGCACTTTGATCATCCCCGTTCACCTTCTGCTGTCCACGTGTGCTCGGCATCAGCAATCCTGGAAAATATTTGAGTGGTCCTTGTGCTCGGGAACTAGCAGTCGTGGGGCTGGAAGGGTGGCTCGGGGGTTAAAAGGTTAAAAGCACTGACTGCTCTTCCAGAGAACCTGGCTGTGGTTCCCAGCACCCACGTGACTCTCACAGCCATCTCTAACTCCAGTTTTAGGGAATCCGATGCCCTCTTCTGCCTTCCACAGGCACGAGGCATATAAGAGTTGCTTAGACATAAAAGCAGGCAAAACACTGGTACACATAAAACAGATTAAAAGAAAAGGTAGTAGACATGATTTCGGTAAGACTCAAACCTTTGATTTTATATGTATTTTCCATTATATTTCCTGAAACTAGAGCTTGCTTTTCCCCACTAATACACTGTACCTTTCCAGTACCTAACAGAATCAGGTATATCCATAGGCTAAACAGGGTTTTACTGTTTTGTTTTTCAAGACAGGGTTTCTCTGTGTAGCTTTGGAGCCTGTCCTGAAACTTGCTCTGTAGACCAGGCTGGCTCCAAACTCCGCCTGCCTCTGCGTCCCAAGTGCTGGGATTAAAGGTGTGCGCCACCACCGCCCGGCCTATACAGGGTTTTCTTTGTGTTGTATACATGTGTGCAGGTGTGAGGGTCAGATCGGCTTTGGGTGCTTTCCTCCATCTCCCTGTCTGCAGATGTGAGGTTCAGATCGGCTTTGGGTGCTTTCCTTCATCTCCCTGTGTGCAGGTGTGAGGTTCAGATCGGCTTTGGGTGCTTTCCTCTATCTCCCTGTGTGCAGGTGTGAGGTTCAGATCGGCTTTGGGTGCTTTCCTCCATCTCCCTGTCTGCAGATGTGAGAGTCAGATCGGCTTTGGGTGCTTTCCTCTATCTCCCTGTGTGCAGGTGTAGGGGTCAGATTGGCTTTGGGTGCTTTTCTCCATCTCCCTGTGTGCAGGTGTAGGGGTCAGATCGGCTTTGGGTGCTTTCCTCTATCTCCCTGTGTGCAGGTGTAGGGGTCAGATCAGCTATGGGTGCTTTCCTCCATCTCCCTGTGTGCAGGTGTGCGCATGCCTGTGGAGGTCAGGTTGATACTGTCTTCAGTCTCCACCTTTCTCATGAAAGCCCAGATGTCTCTCCCTTTAACCCAGAACTTGCCAGCTCAGCTAGACTAGCCAATCAGGCCAAGGATCCCCTTTCTTTGTCTCCCTTTGGTATGAGAGTACAGGTGGGTGATCACTCCTCCAGTAGGCTTTTTTGGTTTTTCAAGACACAGTCCTGGCTGTCCTGGAACTTACTTTGTAGACCAGGCTGGCCTCTAACCCACTGAGATCCTCCTGCCTCTACCTCCCAAGTGCTGGGATTAGAGGCGTGGACCACACTGCCTGACCTCCACCTTATTTTTGAGACAGGCTCTCACCAAATACTGTCCCTTTGACTCGACTGGCTGGACAGCAGGTCTGTAGAATTCCTGTCTTTGCTCTCCAGTACTGGAGTTACAGGTGTGTGCTGCCACACTTGACTTTAGGGATCTGTACTGGGGTCCTCCATGCTTGTGTAGCCCTGTGTCTACTGAATCATCTCCCTAGCCTCAAACTAGGCCTTTCTGGAGGTGATAAATAAAAGTATATCTGGAAGACAGTCATGCTGTGGCTAAGAAGTGATAAGAAAACTGGAACCAGCCATACATGTGCCTTTATTTAGATAGCTTTTTTCAGAATCCAGCCAAATTGTCAGATACCCCAAAGTATCAGCCCTGCTTACCCCAGAGTAAACCCATCCTAAAACTGGCAGAACTGGGTGTAGACTTGGTGACTGGGCTCCTGTGTGAGTGAGTACCTCTAGCAGGTACTGTAGACAGCCCAGTGCAAGCTAAGTGGGCAGTTCAGAATCAGCAGTAAGGCTGCACCTAGGTCGGGCAGACACTAGCCTTCGGGTGACAGAGTTCTCCTGAGCATCAGGCTGGACACCAAGATTTGGGGCATAGTGGAGAAGGAACAAGACTAGAAGCCCCCTAGGCTTCTACCGGATTCTTTGTGGTCAATGGCTCTAGCTGGGTTGGGTTGGAGTCCTGATTGGATCTTGCATGAGGTCTGTCTGGTTCAGGCATACATGGTAAGCTGCAGCCACTGAAAGAGGAAACCCCACATCAGTACAGAAACAAGCAGAGAACCGTCAGCCCCAGGATCTCTCACATCGGGAAGCAGACAAGGGCAGGGTCTTAAAAGGAGCATCCTGCTCCCTTTCCTGGGTCTTTTCTAAGAGAGTGTTTTCTGGAAGTGCAACTTGGGGGACAAAGGCCTCATGGTACACACGCCCCAGGAACCACTAGGCCCCCTTTCAAGTCCCTGTCTGGGAGTGAGGGACACAGGGTCCAGTCCGTCTCGTTCACTCTGCCTTGGTTGTGTGGTGCGGAGGGTGTGCTGTTTGTTACGCTTACCTCGAGAACATTCAGTTTGATGATGCCATCTCCATCCTTGTCGAATGCATTGAAAGCTCCTGTGTGAAAGAACGCATAGGCCAAAAGCCAGTCACTATCTCTGCCACGATGGTTTGCGCTTTCCTATGAGGGTTTTGGCTTTGTTTCTGTTTGCTTTTTTTTAAAGAGTTTATTATTGTGTGTGCTTCTGGGCACATCACAGAACACATGTAGAGGTTGGAGGGCAGCTCTGAAATTGGTTCTTGCCTTCCACCTCATGGGTTTCAGCCATTGAACTCTGGTCACCAGACACATGCAGCTGAGTCATCTTGCCAGCCCTTGTATTATTGAACCAAGGTCTATCCATGGCGCCTAGGCTGGCCTTAAACGCATAATCCTCCTACCTCTGCTACCTGCGGGATCACGAGTGAGCATTACCTGAATGCTCAGATTTGTGGTTGAAGAAGCCCCTGTGCCCTGCTGACCTTCAGCACAGATCCACGCAGTACATAACCAGCATCGTGGTCATGGTGTCTCTTCACAGCAGTAGAAGCCCTAACTAGGACACTTACTGAACATCCCCTCCAGCCTGACGAAGCAGCAGATGAAACTGTCAAAGTCGATGTTCATGTGTTTGTCTGCATAGCGCATGGTGATGATGTCATAGAGTTGGCTGTTGAGGTGGAAGCCTAGGAAGGGCAGGGAAAGGAAAGGGAGTGAAGTTCGCAGGCTTGCAGTCTCTCTTTCCTGCTTCTTGGCCACACTGGCCTGGGAAAGGAGACACTCCCCCTTCTCTCTGTACCAAGACCCTAGTAGTCGCCCATCCCATCCTGCTTTCACAGGTCTCGGGTCTGCATCTTAAGCCCTCTGCCCCCAGCACCTGCATCGTTGACCGCGTTTCGCATCTCATAGCTATTGATGGTGCCGGAATGGTCTGTGTCATAGTGTTTGAAGATTTTCTGAGAATAGAAAATTCGAAGATAGCGGTTACACACAACCCCAAGTTAACCCTGCCCACTCCCACATTAGACTCCCGTCCTACCTGCCAGGCCTTGATCTTTTTCCAGAGGTGATGGAACTCCTGCAGATTCAGCCTCCCAGAGCCATCTGTCTGGAGGATGGATGTCAGGGCCACATAGAAAGATCCCCTGAACTGGGAGTGGAATCTAGGGTACTATGCAGGAAGGCAGAGCAACCAGCATCCTCTCTACCTTGCTCCTGATCCCAGGTTCTATCCTTCCCCTCCATCCTTAACAAATCAGAGTTCCTGCCATCTCTACTGCCCACTGAGCCTGTCCCCTAAGAATAGTCCTTGTTTGGGCAGCATCCCAAACAGGATTTCAGGCCTGTGGTAAGACAGAAGATGACAACAAGCCAGAACCCAGTATCCTTCCCTAACTATTCCTGCCAGACCAGGATGGCCTGAGTCAGGATCCCCTTAAGCCTTTCCCTAGGTATGGACACCCCTAATTGTTCCCCTGACTCTATGGACAGATGGAAGAGGATTGGGGATGGTGGCCGGAAGGATACATCCATGAGAGCTATCATGCTTCGGCAAGACTCCAGGGTGAACCCTTGTGTCTTCAGGTCCTTGTCTGGGGGGATGGAGAAGGGTGAGGAGCTGCTTTCAGACAGCTGTGGCCCCTGCCCATCCCCCGCATCTGGCGCGAGTCCCTCACGTTTGTTCACCACTGTGTTAAGGACATTCTTGAGTTCATCTGCACAGATCTCCATGTCCTGCAGGAGAGGAGAACTGTGAAGGACAGAGCAACCAGTGGACCAGTCCCAGCTGCCCATGCTTGTAAGGTCCCTGTTCTTCTGCCGTGGGAAGCTGGGGCTTTTCTGAGCAAGGCAGGCCAGTTTCTGCACCCTCGGCTGTAGCAAGCAGCTCACAATCCAGTAGCTGTGTTAGTCCCAAACACAAAGGCACAGGTTTCTGTGAATGTGACCCACATCCTCTGCTAAACAGTGGGTCTCTTGAGTTGGGAGCCTGGGGCTAGGAGGAAAACACGTACATCGCCTGCGATCTGCCTGAAGATGTTCCGGAACTGTTGCTGCTCCTCAGTCTCCTGGTCTGTGTGGCCAGGCCGTGCCTGTGAGGACACAGAAGACCAGTTCATAGGAACCTGGGTCTCAGTCCCAAACAGCCCCACAAAGCAGAAGTAGCTGGCGCCGGCTTATGTTCTCAGTCGACCCGCAGCGCCTTCCTCGTTTCAGCAGCTCTGGCCCTCTGCTTCTCTAGCCCTGCCCGGCACCTCTAGCCAAAGGATGCCTTTGCCATGCCAACGTGCAGATAGCATCCTCCATCCTCTCCCTACCCTCTCCACTGTTTGGAGCCCGGCTCTTCCAGTCAGGTCCTCTAGCTGCCTCCTCAGTCCAGCCCACTATGTGGGTACTTCTGAGTAGAGTACTTGGCCCCCGGAGTTCTGTAGGACTGCATGGCTGCTGCCTCCCCACCCCCCCACCCCCCACCACCACGCTTTCTGCTACCATCCTTTTCCCTCCCTTGTCAACAACTCTGAACTCTCCAGCAGGCCTGTCTCAGCTCTGTTCTCTGTTCTCCAGAGGCTGTCCTGCCATTACTATCCGGGGACCAGTTTGGTGTGGCAGCCGACCCGAAGACATTTACCCAAGAAATACCCCGAAGTTCAAAGAAACTTGCTGAGGGGGTGACTCCAAACCCCTCTATGTTGAGAGATAGATCCTCCCTGGGAGTGGCCGTAACCCCCACGGGCCCCTAGAGCATAGCAAAACCCCATTGCCAGCTAAACTCCCCATCCACGCCGCATGCTCAAAAACCTGTGGGGCTTTCCCTTGCTTATCGGGCCCTGCTTTGTCTTTGCCCTCCTCTGCCTCCTGGTCCACACCCAGCTCCTTGTTGCTGTTTGCTCTGTCTGAAACGAAGATGATGGGCTGGGGAGGGGAGGGGAGGGGGGATGGAGAGGGCAGGAAGGAAACAAGGATTACAGGCTGATAGGCACCAGAGATGGCCTCCCGCCTGGAGCAGCTTTGTCCCGTGAGGAGGAAATGGTCACACTCACACTCGGGAACTTCTGAGTCTTGGTTCAAGTTCTATCTCTGCACTGACAGGCTGTGCGACTGGGGAAAGATGCTGAGTCTCTCTGGTCTGTGTGTGTGTGTGTGTGTGTGTGTGTGTTGTTTGTTTGCAGCTGAATTTCACTACATAGCCCAAGCTAACCTTGAGTACACCATGCACTGGCTTGAACCTCAGTTCTTTTTTTTTTTTGGTTTTTCAAGATAGGGTTTCTCTGTGGCTTTGGAGCCTGTCCTGGAACTAGCTCGGTAGACCAGGCTGGTCTCGAACTCACAGAGATCCGCCTGCCTCTGCCTCCCGAGTGCTGGGATTAAAGGCGTGCGCCACCACCGCCAGGCTTGAACCTCAGTTCTTTTTCACTTTTATTCATATTTTTAAAAATTATTAATGTGTATTTAAGATGAACTGGCCCATTATTTTATCACGCCAACCGCATTTCTCCCCATGGTAGTACAAAGTAGTTCATATAAAATTCTAAGAATGTTGAAAGTATGTGATGGACATCAGTTGTTTTAAATCACTGATTTTTCAAATGAAAAAACATTGAATTCCCCCAGTGTAAAACCCATTGAAAATGAGGCAGTGGTGGCACACGCCTTTAATCCCAGCACTCAGGAGGGGGGACAGGCAGGTGACCTCTGTGAGTTCAAGGCCAGTCTGATCTTGAGAGTGAGTTCCAGGACAGACTCCAAAGCTACAAAGAAACCCTTCCTTGAAAAATCAGGAAAAAAAAAAAAAAAGGAAGGAAGGAAGGAAGGAAGGAAGGAAGGAAGGAAGGAAGGTAGAAAAGGAAACGAGGCCTTCCAGCCTTTCAGGTCCATCATGGTGGCACACAATTATAATCCCAGCAGAGAGAATAACCACAAGTTCAAGACCATCCTAGCAGAGAGCAGGGCTCTAGCCCCCCGGTACCCAAGGGACCCCTCAGAATGTGCTGTTTGGTGGCTTGTCAGCACCCCAGCCAGCCTTTCCTTCGTGTAGGAAATGCCTTCACTGGCCATTTACTCTCAGTTTCTGAAGCTGGGAAACCCGACTTTTTCTTCTGATAGGGTTTTTGTGGGGCCAGATGAGTTCCAGCAGCAGGAATGTTACTTTAAAGTTCTGCTCATGCAAGAGCAGAGGCTACAGAAGGGCTGGGGCATGGCAGACAATGACAATGGAGCAAGCAGTCTCAGCCACAAAAGCAGCCTGACCAGGGAGGCCCCACTGGCCTCCCATGCTGTTTAGGTCACCCAGGGCGACACATGGGAAAACAGCTCTACCAATTTTGGCTCCAGGAGGCGCCCTAGACCCCAGCTTGCTCTTCTAAATAACAGCTCTTGTTCAAGCAAATGAAGCTGGAGGGGATGTCTGAACAGGCAGAAGTGATAGACTGAGGGGACCAGTGGGCAGTACAGCCACGGGGCATCTCTACCAGCCATTCACATAGAGGCTCGCATGCAGGTCTTGACAACACCGGCCCTGGAGTGTAAGGGGCACTAGGGAGGTGAGGACAAGAGACTGGGTTCAGAGTAGACATATATGGTGCTGGTTCCAGTGTCCCCACTGCTCCATGTGTGCCCTTGGTCACATCACTTCACTTCTCTGAATGTGAACCCTCACTTCTAAAACCATAAGCAGTACTTACCTTGTAGATGCTATTCTATGGGGAGGAGGTCAGGGGCTGCTGTAAGCAGAGCACACCGTATATGTTCCCTCTGGATCAGCACCCGAGCTAGAACCTCTGCAATAGCTTCCCCGAGATCACCAGAAGCACCTGTCCCAAACCTTGTCTGATGGCTGTGCTGTTTCAGAACACCAACTGGGGACCACCTGGCTCCAGTGCTGGCTTTGTCTCTTTCTGGCTGGGTGGAAATGTGTGCCTCAGGCAGACCCATTTGTCTATCCCTTTGCTCCCTCTACAAACAGGACTGATAATGGAGCTACTGTCCTAGGATTACTGTGAGATGGAGGTAATCCATGACAAGTACCTGAAGGTACCCAGCCCAGCAGAGGCTCCAAGGAGAGAAGGAAGACGCACTCTTATACATGACACACATGTACATACATGCAAACATGTTGCACAGGTATACATACAATGCATGTATGTACATGCACACATGTAGCATGGGTACACATACACATGCATGCATGTACATGCATACACACATGTTGCACGGGCGTACACACATACATGTAACACAGGTGCACACAATGCATGTATGCACGCAATGCACACATGTTGCACATGTGTTCCCGCACGGGCATGCATGTACACACACATGCACAGTGCCCTGCTCATCCACCCTGTTATACTCACCTTGTTTTTTTTCTTTTTCTGCATAGAAAGGGAAACAGCAAATGGGGAATAGGTGAAAATCAGGTTTCTAGACTAGCCAGTGCTCGAGGCTCTGGGGTCCAGATACAGTGATCGGTTGGAACTTAAAAGGGTATGAAGGCCAATGAGATGGCTCAGTGGGTGAAGGCACTTGCCACTAAGCCTGACAACCCAAGTGTGGCCCCTGGGAACCACATGGCAAAAGAAGAGCACTGGCTGTCACAGTTGTCCTCTGACCTCCACGTGTGCATGTACACACACAAATAAATAAAATACAATTTCCAAGGGCGTGGAGGGGAAGGGAGAGGAGTTTTCTCCCTCCACAACAAGAGACTCACAGCCTGCCAGGCAGTGGTGGCACGTGCCTTTAATCCCAGCACTCTAGGGACACTAAAATCCCTACCTTGACCCGCTGTATGCATGGGACATGCCAGCTCCTATAAGCCCCTCCCCTTTCTAAGCAGAGTTAGATGCCGAGCCCTAGACCATGAAGTCTTGAGTGTCTTGATATATATGCTACGCAGATCTAGCATCCAAAGGACAAGAACGAGCAAGATACACCTAACTCCGACGTGCAGCGGCTAGAAAGGAGCCTGGCTCCCACACTAGCATGGAGTCAGCATTATGATCATGGAAGTCACTACATGAAAGGCAATCAGTGGGGCGTTTGTCCTGTCTCAAGTCACACTCACTGAGAAGAGCCCAAAGCTCCACAGCAAACCTGAGAATCCTAAATCCTTCCCACACACATATACACACCACACCCACATACACACCACAGCCACACATTACACACCACACCTGCACATTACACACCACACATACATACACATTATACATGCACATTACACACCATACCCATATACACACCACACGCACATTATGTACCATCCCCACATTACACACCACACACACATACATACACACCACACATGCACATTATACACCACACCCACATACACACCACACACACATACACACCATACACACTACATATCACACACATATGCACCACACACACATATACACACCACACACACATACATACCATACACATACACACATGTGCACACACACACACACACACACACATTCTGTGCTTCTGTAGGTTAGAAGGTAGGAGAATCTGAACTTGAGTTCTTAGCCCCTGCCTGACACTTCCTGCCTCTGGGAATGCCAGGAAGCCATTTAACCTACTGAGGTACCACCTTCTCTTGTGAAAAGCCGAGATGCCAACCTCATCCACTTCTTAGAACGTTGGGAAAAACTGATGCAAACCACACATGTGAGGAGAACTTGGAAATCCCA
The DNA here is from genome assembly GCF_037038515.1 of Microtus pennsylvanicus. Classification (NCBI taxonomy): domain Eukaryota; kingdom Metazoa; phylum Chordata; class Mammalia; order Rodentia; family Cricetidae; genus Microtus; species Microtus pennsylvanicus. The sequence continues at coordinate 98,776,861 of NC_134580.1, read as the reverse complement.
TGTGGCTCACATGCCGCATCTCATGTGGGAGCTTACTGATTTAAACCCCACAAGCATGGCCAGGGCATTAGTATTATTCCCATTTTTCAGAGTAGAAAACTGAGTCAGAGGGGTTTTGTAACTTGTTCGGGTCACCAAAGTGGGAGGTGAACGATCCAGGTTCTGACCCTGGGTCCTGAGCCAGCACACTTCATTTTCTCTGAGTGAGAAATCGGATATGCTCCAACCTCATAGCCCAATGTGAGCTGCCCTTGCCTTGGCTTCCTAAGTCCAGCCGCCTTCCTTTAACTGACAAAACACTTTCTCCTCTTCCACATTCCTGCCTTCTGACCAACCAAGTGGTTCTTCCATTGTAGAATCGTTTTCCTTCTGTCCTGCACATTAGACTGCCCTCGCCAATACTCCTTTCCACCACCCCCTGCCCCTGCCTGGGCTGGGAATGTGACCCCCCCCAGAGATTGTCTCATATTTAAGAACCTAGTTACTTACCACTGGCCGATCCACAGAGATTGTGTTTTCAGCTTCCCTGTGAAAACCACAAACACAGAGTGTCTCAGTATCCCCCGGACCAAGCAGGAAGCGCTCCAAGAACTTGTTCAGGTCACATGACTTCTTTTTTTTTTTAAATATTTATTTTATTTATTTATTTAGTATGTATACAATATTCTGTCTGTGTGTATGCCTGCAGGCCGGAAGAGGGCACCAGACCCCTTTACAGATGGTTGTGAGCCACCATGTGGTTGCTGGGAATTGAACTCAGGACCTTTGGAAGAGCAGGCAATGCTCTTAACCACTGAGCCATCTCTCCAGCCCTCACATGACTTCTTGGTGGTCGAGGTGAGACTTAATCTAAAAGAACCCTGGGACTACACCTTCACCCAGGAGTCAGCCCCATGTAACCATTCCCAGAAAAGCCTAGGAGCACGGCTACTTGTTGGTGCTGTCAGTGCTTCCACGGAGCATGGCCCAGCCACCTCCTCCCTGCATCTCTTCCAGAGACAGAACTCAGAGCATCAGTCTGTCAGTGCATCTGTGACCAAAGGCGGAGATATAGCCTAGCTGGCTTCCCTTGCAGCTCAACCACCCTCAATGTCTCATATACCTACTCTGTGCTTAATTTTTGCTGCTTATCCTTTCTATAAATCTGAGATGTCACAATGTTTCCTTGTCCTTTGTCCCTAGAGTGTTACGCTTCGTGAAGGTAGCGAGCTTCTTCTGTTCCCTAAACTCAGTGCCTATAAGAGTACCTGGGTAGAATGGGCACTCAAGAAATACCCACAGGATGAATGGAATGAATATAGTTTTGTGGGCTACTCTGGCACCACAGGGCTATAACTGCAACTCCTTAGGAGGATGGGATGGTCAAAGGTTTAACGCCAATCTGAGTGAGTTCAAGGTCAGCCTGGGACACTTAGTTAAACCCTCTCCCCCAAAAAAGTGAGATCAAAGTCATGACAGAGTGCTTGTCTGCCATGCATGAGGACCTGGCTTTAACAGTCAGGGCTGCAGAAAGTATTCAAAGAAGTGAAGGAAATGGCTCAGGAGAGGAGAATGGCAAAGGCCAGGGGTTGTGTCCCAAGAGCCTGGTAGGAAATTGGTCCAGCTGCCTCTGGGGTAGAGGATGAGCCGGATGAGTGACCGCTTAGGGGCAGGTAGGGCACATCAGGTTGGTACTCACTCAGAGAGATTCCTCTTTTCAGAGAAGACCCGGAGGATGAATTCCCCCTCCTGGTGGGGCTCGTAGGTGGAAGGCACAATGACGTACTCGCTGGGGGGCAGGCGGAAGCGCTGGGACACTTCCCGCATGTTGATATAGGTTTTGCTTCTGGCCTTGGAGGCATTGTACAAGAAAAAGTCCTTCTGCAGGTGTTGCTTATTCCCATGCATCTGAGGACAAGAACCCAAGACACCTGAGCTCTCCGGAGGGCGGCTAGCACCTACTCTTATTCCCCTCCAAGGGCTCCTTCCTAACTCTTCGGTCATTCGGTTCACAGTCTCCACCTGCCTACTTTTAATTCCTAAGGCCTCCATTGCTCAACAGCACAGACATTCCAGATCTCACTTCCCCTTCCATTTTTTGTGATCCAGAAATGAAGGTCAGGCCTATACTTTCCCTAGACAGGACCACTCACCAGAACCTATGATCCTCAACTCCAAATCCCTCAGGTTGACAAGTGCCCCAGAGACAGGGAAGGACCTTGACTGGGTTCTGAAGGAGGTAATTCCCCTATACCAGAAAGCAACCACCTTTAGAACGTGTCTCTGGAAGTGTATACGTGCAAAAGAATGAGTGTGTGAAGGTTTGTGTTTGATGGGCAGTGTATCCTGGTGGAAGGGAGAAAAGGCACATCATGGGGTATGGTACCCTCCTATCATCCTTGATCATCGGCCCTACCAGGAAGCTTCTCGGGGAGTCACAGACAGACTTAGGACCCCCAAGAGTGCTGTACACCACTGCCGGCCACCACCACTGCTTTACCTCTTTGGGAACCTGAAAGCAAAATAGAGAAACAACACCTGTGTTATGAACGAGGGTACAGAGCTGGCAGAATGTCAGCAACTCTAGAGTGACTGCAGACCAACTCCTGCTACCCACCCAGGCGGCCCCAGTCCTACCCGCTGCCCCCGTGGCATTTATGCTGGTGACAAATGTGTGGGCCCGAGAGCAGGAGCTCTAATGGTCACTGAGGACCTGCTGCAAACGCCAGATTCTCCCCACTGGAAGGGCGTGTTTCCTGTGCTGGTGCCGGCAGGGTCTCCATACCTCGTAGATCGCAAAGCCAATGGTGAAGAGATTGGCTCCCAGCTTCCGGTCCTTGCGTCGGTTCTTCTGCATCAGAGCCACCAGGAAGCTGCAGATCACCTCAGAGTCATCGGGGTCATCGTCCTCCTCTAGGAGCTTTAGACGGTACTGCGGGTTGGTCCAGAAAGTGTCTGTGCCCCACAAAAGGAAATCCACGTTCAGATATGGAGAAAGGACAGGAAGGAAAATGAGACAGGGAACCTGTCTCCTAGGTCCCCTTTGTGAGGGGTAACTTAGAGATTTTTACTTATATGTGTATAGGTCTGTGTGCCACATGCATGCCTGGTGCCCACGGAGGTCAGATAAGGACCGTCATATGGGTGCTGGGAACCAAACCTTGGTCCTCTGCAAGAGCAGTGAGTGCTCTTTACCACTGAGTCATCTCTTTAGTCCCCATTAAATGGATTTTGACTTAGAATTAAGACAGAATGCCCAGACACTTCTGAAATGATCCTCAAGTTACTGCTGCCATTTTGTGCTACTTGCTTATATAAATGGAATTCTCAAAATTGCCAATTATAACATCAAAATATCTGTCAATTCCAAAAAAATGTTGAAGATGTTCTGTGTCCTACCATATCTAATATTCAGCAAGATTTAAATCTTTGTATAAAAGTAAATAAGTACATCTATCTCCCCAACATACACATTTGCTTTTGTCTTTAATAGTGGTAAACTTATATGTGCACTAACAAATTGTTTTAAAATAAAATAAGTTTATTTTCTTTTAATTTTTTGAGACAATTCTATAAACCTATATACTCAGGGTTGCGTAAAAATTCCTCAATGAGCCAGGTGGTGGCAGCACACGCCTTTACTCCCAGGACTCAGGAGGCAGAGGCTGATGGATCTCTGATTTTGAGGCCAGTCTGGTCTACAGAGCGAGTTTCAGAACAGCCAGGGCTACACAGAGAAACCCAGGTATGACTTCTGCTTTCTAACTGAGCCCTACGTTCCCATGATACCTGAACTATGTATCTTAGCTCAGCTTCTTGCCTAACGACCCCTTCTCTACCACCCATTTCCTCGCATTGATTTACTTTTTGTTTTCATCATAAAACACGTATGAATGTTATGTGTATATGATTATGTGTGTTTGTGTATGAAAGCAGGTGCATGCATGCCATGGCATGGGCATGGGGGTCAAAGGGCAACCTTGAGCACCAATCCTCTCTGTCCACCTTGTCTGAGGGTCTGAGCTGCTGGGAATTCTCTTGTCTCCATTTCTCATATTACTGTAGATCTCTGGACTTACGAACACATTACTGACTGTGCCTGACTTTTATGCGGGTTCTGGGGATCCAGACTCAGTTTATCAGGCAAGCTCTTTATATGCTGAACCATCACTCTTTGTCCTCTCCAATGAGTTTTGATCATATAGCCAAGTCTACTCTAAGATGTAGATGACTTCAATTCTATGTAACAAATACTTGCCTTGATAGTCAATGGGTGCTTCAAACTTCTCGTGCAATTATCTGAGGTCCTCTTCCTATATCTTCACAACCAACCACATCAAAAGCTCATCCACTCAGTCATTGTTCTGGGACCACTGGTATCGTTCATTATTCCATCCCTAAATCTGAATTCTCCCCTCCATCTCTGAAGCCCCTGACTTGACCAGACTTTCGGCATTTCTGCCATGGATTGCTGTAGTACCTTCAGCAGGACTGACATGGTGTTCTGACAGCTTCCTGCTTCAACCTTTGCTAAAGCAAATGTACCAGGGAGTTGCTACCCGCTCCCTGTTAGGGATTCCTCAGCATGGCTGTGCCCTTCCTAAAACGAGGAGGATTTAATGAGACAGTGCACGCCTTAAGCTCAGTACAGACTCAGTAAATGCAGGCTAATATTGGTCTACCTGGATGGAATGAGTAGTGCCCAGACCTTCCCCCCATCTCAAGGGTCTCCCACCTGGGAAGTTGCGGCAGCCTCCGGCTGAACAGCCCCTCACCCAGCGGCCCTCGTTTACAGACACCGTCCAGGTCTGGAGCTTGTCAGACTCCAGGGCGTCCGCCGTGAGGTTACAGATCTCCAGCTTTGTGAAATGGTAGACAAAGTCTTCGTATGACATCCTGAGGGGTTGGAAGAGGAGAGGCTCACACAGGCTGGGGAAGGGAAGGCAAGGGCTACTCCCACCCAATAAAGTCCCCAGAAGACCCTGGCAATGCTGGTGCATTTGCTCATTTGCTTTTGAGAGACAGGATTTCATGGTGTAGTCTAGGTTGACCTTTGACTTTCGATCTTCCTGCCTGTCTACCAAATGATGGACTTAGAGGTGTGTGCCTGGCGCTGCCCCCCTAACCTATCGACCCCACACTATCACCATGTCTTATAGTAGTGACTCCTCATTTGTCTTCGATGAGAGAGCGTCGGACGGAAAATCATTCTCTAAAATGTTCCTGTGAATTTCACTATTGCCAGGCCCATTTTAGGCACAGGGAAAAGAGATGCCACTTGGGACCTTCCTGGCAGCTGAGGTTCAGAAGGCTGACATGACCAGAATAAGGGAGGCACTGGGAATCAGGTAAGAAAAGCCTCTTGGCTCAGAAGAGAACTATGTCGGGGGTGGCCAGTGCACAGGGGTGGCCAGTGCACAGGAGTGGACAGTGCACAGGGGTGGCCAGTGCACAGGGGTGGCCAGTGCACAGGGGTGGCCAGTGCACAGGGGTGGCCAGTGCACAGGAGTGGCCAGTGCACAGGGGTGGCCAGTGCACAGGGGTGGACAGTGCACAGGAGTGGCCAGTGCACAGGAGTGGCTGCAACAAGAGCTGCTGGGCATTGGCCTGGGCCCAAGCTCAGTCGTTACTAGGAACTGGCAGTCTCTCGTCGGAATTTCATCTTAGTGAGCCTTGATCCCCAGCGGGAAGACAGGGTGCAGATGGAGCCTGGTGACTTCTGATTGGAAACCGAGGTTTCACCTCCCTGCCTGGGTCATGAACTTACCAGAACTCTCCATCCTCAGTGACCTGATGCTGGAGACGGTCCTTTTCATCTTTGTCCACAAAGCTCCAGTCCTTCCAACTGGTGGGAAAATAGAGGGATTAAGGAAGGAGGATGAGGAAGGGGAGGCCTAATGTAGGCTGGGACAAAGGGTCAGAGAAAAACCAAGTTAGAGAAGCCCGCGTCTAGACCACAGCCAATATGAGCCATGGAAACGCAGCTCCGACCTGCTACCCTCGGTGGGGAGGCCTGCAATCATTTCCTGCCACCTTCAATGCTAAGACCAAACTCCTCGAATGGGTTCACTGTCTCTGGCTGAGTCTTCTAGCCTCCTCATTAAGAACTCGATTCTGCAAATAGGCAAACTGGGATTCTCCTATGATAACAGTCAGCTGTGTCTCCTTGGACATGTCCCTCGACCTGTCAGCTCTGACTTCCTCAGCCACAAAAGGGAAAAAGTACGTCATCTACCCCGGAACTATGATGTGTTCATAAAATAGCCCATCGGAACTTCTAGCTTGGTTCCCCACTGAGATACTAAGATCCAGCATGTAGATGGCTCTTCTTTCCAGGCAGAAACAGCCGGCACCATCTCTCAAAGCCTGGATGCTTTTATACTTTCTAGGCTCGCTGAGTTAGAGTTAAGCTAAATGGGGTTCAGGGTGTGCTTGGAGTCAGGGTGCCCTGGAATCAAAGTGGAGATTGGTGGGAGACAGGATCCCCATTCAGCAGCTCCTGCAAGAGAGGAGTCAGCAGGAACTGTGTTAAAGCACCGAGTTAGTCTGGAAAACACAGCAAGGTCGTTGCAGGTGACTTGGACTAGTGGAAGAGACAATGATGAGACAGGGAGGGTCTCCCACAGCATAGAGTGCCCTTCATACAGCGCTACCTCCAAGTAACCCATCCCACCCAAAGCGTGAAAGGAGACCCCTAGAGGGGCTGTGAAGTTCTGGAGCCTTTGATGACGTCTCTGTGGTGGTTGTCTTGTGGTCCGCAGCCCACTCTTTTCAGGGGTACGCAGTAAAATTCTTTCACAGGACTTTCGGGACTTCGTGTGTGGTCGTCAAAGGAGAGGCTAGCTTGTCTCAGGTAAGCACCTCCCCAGTCTACGTCTACTCCTCATTCAAGCCACCTGGAAAGTGCTGGTACTGCTCTTTTACAGAAGAGGCAAAGGCACTAAGAAGGAAATTGCCTGTTTCCTGCAAACTTCCTGCACTGAGACGCTTCTAGAATCATTCCTTTTACTGGGTGGTGGTGGTGCACACCTTTAATCCCAGCACTCGGGAGGCAGAGGCAGAGGCAGGAGGATCTCTTGCATTTGAGACCAGCCTGGTCTACAGAGTGAGTTCCAGGACAGCCAGGACTACACAGAGAAACCCTGTCTTGAGCTGCCTCTCCCCCAAAATCATTCCTTTCAAGTCTATAATCGTCATTATGTTCACTGAGTCCCTGGTTCTCGTTTCCACCTCCGGCCCCTTTGGGGAGCCCACACCTGTACCCTTCTCTGCAGGTCACTGGTTTGAAGGTGATGCTGCACCAGTACCAACTCTCATGGTTTGGTCTCCACCCCAACAGTGTGTCCCCAGGCTCCCTTGCTCCACGGTCTGCCCCACCTACCCATCACTCCAAGAGCCGTTCCACTCCACCTGGCCCCAGGGGTTCCGCAGCCGCACCAGCTTCACCTTCTCGCCTTTGAACAGGGCCTGGGGCAGAGACAACAAGTTTGGAAAGATGGGGTGTCTGACTTGCTCTGAGAACTGGGATAGAAGCCAAAGAACTCAGTATGAGAGCTGCCTGCCTGGCCCTTGCTGACAGGGGGTAAGGAGCCCGGCCATTTTATGTGTTGGTGGAAGGTGAGCATTTATGGTGGGGCTCTAGAAACATATTAAGCATTTCTGTGTGGATTTCCTTCATTTCTCTTTTGTTACTTTTTCTTTATGTGGATGTATGAGTTCTGTGCACCACATGCCATGTGTCTGAGCAGGCCAGAGGCTGTCAGATCCCCTGGAACTAGAGTTATGGGTAGTTGTGACCAGCCTAACAGTGCTGGAAACCAAACCCAGTTCCTCTGGAAGAGCAATAAGTGCTCCTTACTGCTGAGCCACCTCCTCTTCAGCTCTTATTTTTACTGTGTGTGTTCGTGCAGGCGTGTGCATGCACGTGTGTGATGTAAGGGTGCCTTCTCCCCCGCCCCCTCCTTTTTTCTTTTTTCTTTTTGTTTTTTCAAGACAGGGTTTCTCTGTGTGCCTTTGGAGCTTGTCCCAGAATTCACTCTTTAGACCAGGCTGGTCTTGAACTCAGAGATCCATCCGCCTCTGCCTCCTGAGTGCTGGGATTAAAGGCGTGCGCCACCACTGCCTAGCTCAGTCTTCTCCTCTACCATGGGTTCCAGGGTTCAGCCTTGCACAGTAAGTGCTTTTACCAACAGGATCACCTCACCAGCCTTCTGTGTGGGTTTTTACCAACAGGATCACCTCGCCAGCCTTCTGTGTGGGTTTTTACCAACAGGATCACCTCGCCAGCCTTCTGTGTGGGTTTTTACCAACAGGATCACCTCGCCAGCCTTCTGTGTGGGTTTTTACCAACAGGATCACCTCACCAGCCTTCTGTGTGGGGTTTTAAAGGGGCTCCCGCTGGCTAAACTACAGGTGGACCAACTAGAAAAAGATGCCCCATTCTCCAGTCCCATGCAGTGGGGGTTGCAGACACTCTCTCAGCCCGTTCTTAGGGCATAGCATACCCAATTGAATGTTACCACTTCACAAGCCGGGCGGTGGTGGCGCACACCTTTAATCCCAGCACTTGGGAGGCAGAGGCAGGCGGATCTCTGTGAGTTCGAGGCCAGCCTGGTCTACAAGAGCTAGTTCCAGGACAGGCTCCAAAACCACAGAGAAACCCTGTCTCGAAAAAAAAACAAAAACCAAAAAACCAAAAAACCACTTCACAATGTTCCTGCCTGGGAAATGACCCAGGAAACTCCAGCAACCCCACAGGAAGCAACATATTGAAAATGAACATGAAAGAACAGGAAACATGGCAATACTCAAATCCAGCTTTGTAGGACAAAAGCAGTATTTCTAATTATCCCTTGGAAACACTAGAAAGACTCCCATCTTCACCATTAAAAGCAAAGAAAGGGAAATGGCTCAGTTGGTGAAATACCTGCCGGGCAAGACTAGAAACCCAAGTTTGGATCCCTAGCAGTCATGTGAAAAGGTGGCACAGCTAAGCATGTCTGTAACCCCAGTACAGGGAGAAGCAGATGTCTGGAGCTCACTGACCAATTAGCTAACCAATTAGCAAGGCCCATGCTCAGTGGGAGACACTGCCTCACAGTAAGGTGAACCAGGGATAGCCAGTGCTGGTCTCTGGCCTCCACACACATCACACAGGCAGGTACATTCGCTTCGCACAGAGATGAACTGAGCGGCATCCACATCATAGCCCCTTATACCATCATAGCCCCTTCCCCGGCAGGAAGCCAGCTTGGACCTGACGGGTTAGCTCTTTCAGTTGTGAAGGAAGCACAGACAGTTGTCCGGACTTTAAGAGGTCAACTCGGCTGTGTTCCCATGTCCCACCAAGCTCCACAGGACTCACCTCCTCCAGCCCGGTGACCGAATAGGCATGACCTTTCACCAGCCCACAGGCCATTCTCGTCTCATACTGCACGGGAACAATTGTCTGCAGAGAGAGAACCAGACAGCCAGTCAGGAACTGAGGGGTAGAAGTTCTGCTGCTCGGAGACAAGGGTTGACCCTGGCTCGCTTCTGAGTTACCTCAGACTAAGGACGGCTCATTTCCCTGACAGTATGCCTTATGGCCAAGATCAGACCTCACTGATTTTTCAAGGGCAATGGGGAGATGCAGTCACAGACCCCTAGCTGATCACGCTGCCCTGATGACCAGAGAGCAAGGTGGGTGCTGGAATAGAAGGTGAGGGAAAGGAATTGTTCCTCCTTTCTAGGCTTCCTCAGAGGAGCAGAGGGGACAGCTGCCTTCCCCTGAGCCCATCCAGAGTGGACTATTCCCAAAATAAGGAATTGAGAAAGGGAGTTAAAAAAAAACCTGTAGTGGGGCTGGAGAGATGGCTCAGAGGTTAAGAGCATTGCCTGCTCTTCCAAAGGTCCTGAGTTCAATTCCCAGCAACCACATGGTGGCTCACAACCATCTGTAATGGGGTCTGGTGTCCTCTTCTGGCCTACAGGCATACACACAAACAGAATATTGTATACATAATAAATAAATATTTAAAAAAACCCTGTAGCTCTAAACTGTTGACATTACCCTACCTCCCTCACATCTACCTAGGACATGAAAGTCAAGAAAACCCGATCCCTACTCCCTACTGGGACTACTGGAAGGTTCGCTGCTTTGACGGAACTACACTCAGTACAGAGAGGGCTGTCCCAGGTCAAGCTGTAGTCCTGAGGGTTCTTCTGCAGAAGGATAGACCAGGAAGTCCCACTGAGCGCTCCACAGGCTCCCAGCACCAGGGGGCTGATAACAACAGCTTTGGTGTGGGTGGCTTCTGAGAGCCACGTGGGTTTGCATTCCTGAATCTTTCTTAAGGGTGATGGATTAGTCTGGAATTTTGTATCTTAGTCTCTTGGATTTTGTTCCCCATTTGACCCAGGCTAGGGCATAGCATTCATGCCTAGACCTCGGAGGCTTCCTGAGATGACTTTCAGCTCTACACAGACTATCGTTTTGACCCATTTTGACTTGGGACTTGGTCTTATGGAGGTCATTGTGGATATATTCCAAGATGTTTCTATTAAGAAGCTTTAGCACTTTTGAAAACAGACTTTTTTAAAAAAAAAACCCTCTAGGTTTTCAATAACAGAATATTAGTAAGTAAACTATAACATATTTGCACATTAGAATATTGTGTGGGCACTAAAATGATATAAAAGAATACTAAAATACTTAAAAATATGAATCTGACAAAAAAGTGAAAGAAAAAGAAAAGACAGGCTGCAAAGATGTAACATATAATAAGATGAATTTAAAAACAAAAATATGGTTTAAGTATGCTCCAGAAAGACCATATATCAAATGCTGGGCAGTTATCTTTAGATGGGAAAACATAGGCTATTAATTTTCCTCTGCCTTTTTGTATGGCTTAGTCCTTCGGTATCATGTGTGCCTTCCAGGTAGAGCACACAAAGGAGAGGGAGTTTGTTCTCTTGGCACTGACTGCTCTGGGAGCTGACGTCAGGATGGGATGCAGGTCAGTTGTGACAGCTGGAGATGTACACACCCTTGTTGGTCTGTCATCTGAGCCCCTGGGGTCCAGGTCTGAGTCTCTGAGCAGCGAGTTATCCATATTTCTCACCATCCGTGCAATCAAGTCCCCCATGTTCAGACCCGAAGGAGAGGTCCCGTAAGTCATGTTCGTGCCGTCCTGAGGCCCGGTGGGAAGGAGAGCAGAGAACCCAGGAGAGGGAAAGAGAAAACAAGGGAGGGAGGGGAAGGAGACAGGAGAAAGGAGTGACAGACAGATCAGAAGAGGAGATATCAACTGTGCACAAAGGCAGAAAAGATGCAGGAGAGCGATAAGGAAGAAGGCTCTCCTGTGTAGGGGCCTGTGCTGACTGACAGCCAAGCCTTCCTACTCAGGGAGTGCTGGGAGAGAAAGGAGGAGTTAGCTTCCTCTGAAATGGAATTGCCCAGACTGCTAGTCCCAAAGCAATCTACATGGAGCCCAGGCCATGGTGGGTCCTCTCCTTGTCCCTGTCTCACAGTGATGCACTGAGAGAGGGACTCAGGGGATGGTGCAGACCGTAGCACAAAGCCCAAGGACTGAGGTGATGTCATAGCTCAGTGGCTAGGGAGCGACTACCATTCCTAAGGGCAATGGTGGGCATAGATCTACAGCCAGTGACACAGCTGGCCTCGGGGATGTGTTTACACTGAGCAGTCTGACAAAGCAGGCCTGAAGTGGAGCCTCTGGATCCATTTCTACCTGAACTCTAGGGCTTGGAATGCCATTGCTCAGTCTTTATTGAAAGCTACCCCTCACTCCCAGGAATACATTTCCCTTGAAAAGCTGCCAATTTTAAAGTCAAGAATCATTCATGCTTTTTATTTTTTTAAAGCAGGATTTCACTATGCATCCCAGGTTGGCCAGAAATAGCAGTCCTCCTGCCTCAACTTCTAAATCGCAAATTGTTGGAATTACTGGTAGTTTTTTTTTAACGTTTATTAGTGTGGGGTGTGGGATGCATGCACAGTCAAATGACAGGTTGTGGAGGTCCCTTTCTCCTGAGGATTCCAAGGATCAGACCTAGTGCCCTTACCAATGAGCCATCTCACCATCTGGCTCTTGCTTCTTAAAATGAAACAACATCCACCCTATCCCAGCAGGAGCAGCGTGTTGCTAAAAGTAGAAGGCTTCCTGGGAACCAGACTTACATCGATGGAGCAGCCCATGAGGGAACCTCTCTCGATGGCTTTCCTCATGATCTTGTACATGTCACTGGGTGCATCTTTGATCTCAAAAAACTCCGTCACCCCTCCTGTGAAGTCCTCCATGGCTTCGGTGGTGTTCCCACCTTTTAGAGCTTCATAGGAACCATGGAGCCTTGGAGAGAGGACAAAAGCCAATCTAGACTCTGGAGTTCCAGGAGGTATGATTAGTTAAGTTAACGCAGGCCACAGAGAGCCAGAAGCATTGTCTGTACTCCCCCATCCCCCCAAGGTACTCTTCCACTGTCTGCTGAGCCCAGCAGCAGAGGCAGTCTATGGTAAGAGACAACCTGGCTGAGCTCCAGAGATGCAGTGAGCTAATGCAAGACTAGACACACCGTCAGGAAGGCAGGATCAAGAGCCAGCTTCAGGAAGCCGAAGAGGTATCACACACATCTTTATTTCTTCTCATTAACTTTATGTTTTTCAATTAGGCCTCCTACTTCCTGGACCCGCTGACACAGGGTCTTAGCTAAACACCCACACTACACACGAGCATGTGTACACATGTCTAGCCCAATGTGACTGAGACTTCAGCTGAATTCTCAAATCCTTTCCCCACCCGTAGTCCAGTCTCCCATCCTAACGGTGGCCTTACTTAGCGTAAGCCTTCTCCAGCAGGGCGCTCCAGAACTCATTGCGGTGGTTGGATTTGGTGAAAACCAGCTGATTGTTGTATGTTGGCAGACAGTCATCAATAACCACGTCCACCCAGTCTCCATAGCGCCAGAACTGCAAGAAGCGAGGAACACCGTCACATCTATTGTCTGCCCTGACCGGAGTTGACATCCCGCGGGGCTCTGAGCCTCAGCTCCCATTTCCCAGGCTTTGCACCTGAAGCTTGCTTTGGAGTGTGGGACTCTATCTCTAAATACACTGTGAGCTACGCATGTGAGACAGAAACTACATGTCTGCTGAAAGCCCAACCCAGTTCTGGACACTCTGTGAATATCTTAGGACCTGACACTTTCCTCCCTTGCCTAGAGATCTGGGACAGACCCGCTATAAGTACTTTCATGTATTCCAAGTGATTCCAGTGTGTGCCCAGGATTGAGTTGAAATCTCATGAAGATGTTGGGCTAACTTAAGTCTATCTGTCTGTCTGTCTTTCTTTCTTTCTTTTTTCTTCTTTCTTTTTTTCTGTTTTCCTTTTCCAGTCTAGAATTTGTCTCTGAGTTAAATGATCAGTACCCAGAAAAGTTCTAGTGGATAAATTAATCCTAGCACCAATAATTTCAGGTCTGGATCAAACTCGCAACTAAATGCCCAGACGACTAGAATTTTCTTGCAGGGATAGACCTGATGTAGACTCAGCTTTCAGGGGTACAGAGTATGGGAGCTGCAGTTCCCAGGGGTCCCAGTAAAAACCCAAAGGTCCCCACCACCTTCAGAGCAGGCATCTTAGGAACCTGTCTGAGGGGGCTGCAGCAATCACATAGCAGCCAGCTGGAGGGCAAAAATAGACACAGAGCAGAAGACAGGATGCCTTCCTCCCGCCCTTGCGGGGCAAGTGTGTTACAGAGCACAGACAGCAGCTGCTCCCTCACAAGCTTGGAGCAGCCAAGGGGTCACTGCCCACAGGAGGTGTTTGGACCCTTTCCTCCACCCACTGGGAGGTCAAGGCCAGGAGACCAGAGGTGGGTGGATGGGCTGTGTGGTCATACAATTTTCTGAAAATATTTCTTGGGGCTGGAGAGATGGCTCAGTGGTTAAGAGCACTGACTGCTCTTCCAGAGGACCGGGGTTCAATTCCCAGCACCCACATGGCAGCTCACAACTGTCTAAATATCCAGTTTCAGGGGATCTGACACCTTCACACCAATGCACATAAAATAAAGTTAAATAAAGCATAAAAAATAAAAAGAGAAAATATTTCTTGACTCCAGAGAGGCGGAACTTTTCCTGGACCTTGAAGCCAAGTTAATAACTCGCCTTGAGATCATCTAGGACCATGTACTTACCCTGCTGTCCTGCTCTGTCCTCGGCCTGTTTAACTGGCCTTTGAGAGATCAGCATAACCAATCTCAGTATGCTTTGGATTTCCCATGCAATCAGCCTTTACGACCTAAGCTAATGAGTAATTTCCATCTTAAGTAATATACTTTCCCATGCTGTGGTAATCATTTACCAAAAACAGCCAATAGGTTGGAAGCAACCCTTAAGCAAGAAATATCCCATCAATGTTGGAAGCAATGCATGGATACAGGATACTGTGTCTGTGGTTCTGAGTGCTCTTCTGGGAGATTTGGGGTCAGTAACACAACTTCTTTCCTTGTAAAACTCTGTTCAAGATTATTGCAAGGAATTTCTTTACCATGCCGTGCTTTCTGTGCCATTCAGTAAATACAAAGCAAAGCCCTCTTTTGAGGCAGGCACAGACTGAGATACACACACACACACACACACACACACACACACACACGTGCACATCACACACACACACGGGCAACAGACACGTATAAAACAGTCACAGGGAGCCAGGCAGTGATGGCGCATGCCTTTAATCCCAGCACTTGGGAGGCAGAGGCAGGCGGATCTCTGTAGTTTGAGGCCAGCCTGGTCTACAGAGCTAGTTCCAGGACAGGCACCAAAGCTACAGAGAAACCTTGTCTCGAAAAAACAAAAACAAAACAAAACAAAACAAAAAAACAACAGGCAGAGATGAGACTAGACATAGGTGTGGCAGCCAACACACACACAGGCAACAAGGACAGACAAGTCACATACATAAAACAGACAGACTATGCCGGCCAGTGGTGGCACACACTTTTAATCCCAGTTCTCGGGAGGCAGAGGCAGGCGGATCTCTGAGTTTCACGGCAGCCCAGTCTATAGAGCAAGTTCCAGACAGGCTGCAAAATTACATGTAGAAACTCTGTCTCAAAAACCAAAAACAAGCAAACAAACAATAAAAACAAACCACCAACAACAACAACAAAAAAGAAATCAAAACAAAACAGACAGACCAAAGACAGGTCAGTAACCACAGACTGTGAACAGATGGAAGACATACAGCGAGGGGGAAGTGGACTGGCTCTTGGTTAAACTAACCCAAGAGAAGGTTACTTTATTTCCATTTCTTAAGGCAACACTGAGCATTCCCGACCTTCTCTGTGGTTATCCCTATGGCATCAGCTGAGGCCTGGCTGCCATCCCAACCACACCCCATTTCCTCACCTGGAAGTGGAAGATCCCCGCATAGTTTTCAACGAAACTTTGATCATGGGGTATAACTCGGAAAAGCAGTCGCTCATTCAGGGTCAGGCAAGCAATGGCTGCAAGAAACCAGCAGTCCCCTGCATGCAAACACAGACCCAGTTAGTCAGGTGGGGGCTGCCTCTCCGGAAAGACATGGCCCAGCCCCCCCCCCACACACACCAAAAGTTTCCCCATGGCTGAAGAACTGGGATGCTCATGCTGCCCACTGCCCTATGTCCTGTCTGTCCTCTCCTGGTGTGAGTCCTGGCAAGGAGGGTGAGAAACAGATAACACATTCTCTCAGGACTGGATGTTTTCCTAAGGTCAACTGATTTCTCCTTTTACAAAAGAGACTCACTTCCTTCTTGGAGCCAGAGCAGTGGGTGATCGTAGCTCACCTTTGCTGCGTGAGTCCATTTTCCCTTCCGGCATCAAGAAAATCTGCATGATGTGTATCAGCTAGTTGCTGCAGGACCAGTCTGCAAAGGGCACTCAGGCTGGCAAAGGGACAAACCCGGTGCCCTGACAGTCTCGCATCTATCTACTAGGGACACGGGCTAGCTACCACCCTGCTGGTAAGGAGAGACCTATGTCCTTCCTATGGATAGATCTGCAGCCTGTCCTCAGAAGCAGTGTATTGGTTTGAGGGGCTCAGAGCTTAGTCCACACTCTCAAGGCAGTGTCCCCCAGTGCTGGGAGCCCCAACACCCAGGAGGTCCTCAGTCTCTTTTTTGGGAACAAACTAAGCTGTTCTTGCTTTTCAGCTGTTCTTGCCTTTTTGGGGGGTTAAGTTTTTTTTTCTTGTTTTTTTTTATTTTTTTTTATTTTTCGAGACAGGGTTTCTCCGTAGCTTTTGGTTCCTGTCCTGGAACTAGCTCTTGTAGACCAGGCTGGCCTCGAACTCACAGAGATCCGCCTGCCTCTTCCTCCCGAGTGCTGGGATTAAAGGCGTGCGCCACCACCGCCTGGCTGGGGGGTTAAGTTTTAAACTGTCTTTTAATGACGCCTCCAATTTGCCTTCACAGTCTGCCCCAGGGAGGGTAGTCCCAGAACAAAAGGTGGTGGGAGAGGAAGAGCTGTGCCACAGCCAAATGACAGGCCAGCAGGACCTGGGCTGCTCTTCCTCTCGGCAAACAGTACCTCTGTCAAAAGACTCTGAGTTTGATCTGAGTTTGACAGAAGGAAAAAACTGCCCCGCTTACAAGTTGCTCTCTGACCTTCACAGGTATGTGCCATGGTGTGTAGGTATGTACACACACACACACACACACACACACAATTAAAGGAATAATAAAAAAAGGTTCTGAGATGCATTAAAAGAGAAAATAGAATTTGGTTTCTTCACATCCTGAATAGAGATAGCACCTGTTGATTAGCCCTGGGGCATAGGGCAGGACATGGTGGAGGGAGCTTCCTACCTAGATCTCCTTGGCAGATGTCAGTCCTGTTGGCTCCACCAATGATAAATCGGGGATTCTCACAAATTTCCTGTGGAACAAAAAGAAAATAACCAGGAAATGTTAGTAATTGTAGGAGTCCGGGCTGACCCAATGGCGTACTGCCCTGGTATCACGGGATTTACAGTCACTGACCCTACGCCTCTGCAGGCATCCCTGTGTGTGGGTACCATCTCAGGCATCCCTGTGTGTGGGTACCATCACAGGCATCCCTGTGTGTGGGTACCATCTCAGGCATCCCTGTGTGTGGAATACCATTGCAGGCATCCCTGTGTGTGGGTACCATCTCAGGCATCCCTGTGAGGGGGTACTATCGCAGGCATCCCTGTGTGTGGGTACCATCTCAGGCATCCCTGTGTGTGGAATATCATCGCAGGCATCCCTGTGTGTGGGTACCATCGCAGGCATCCCTGTGTGGGGGATACCATCACTCCTCTTTTCCAAACCACAGAGCTAAAGCTCAGAAGCTGGGTATATTGGTTCACATCTATAATCCCGACACTGCAGGGGCTAAGGCAGGAGCATGAGCAGTTCAAGGTCAGCCGGATTGCGTGGAAAACCTGGTCTTAAGGCAAATAATAAACAACCGAGGACCACAGAAGGTAAGACAATTGCCCCAAAGTTGTCCCCTTTCCTCTCCCACACTGATACTGAATAGCATGTACTTTGAGAGATGGGGCAAAGGGGCAGCAGAGCTCATGGATTTTGTTCTCTAAGCCAGGGAAAAGGATGCTAGAAGAAAAAAAAAAGATCTCCCTTTCTAAGATGTGGGACATTAACATTTAGAGTCAGCATCTGTCCCAGTGTCCACGGGTCTTGGCAGTCTGAGGAGCAGACAGTAGATGTGGTGTGAGCCTCAGCTGCCCCCTTCTGGTTTGTTGGAAGGGACAAATCCATCCAGAAAATATATAAAAGTATAAAGTAGGGACTGGAGAGGTGACTTAGTTGTTAAGAGCACTTGCTGCTCTTGCAGAATAGTGAAGTTCAGGTCAGGTCCTAGCACATGCATCTGGTAGCTCACATCCACCCATAAGACTCAGCAGCACCTACATGCTGTTGGCACACACACACACAGACACACACACACACACATTAATTTCTTTTTTAAAAAATCACAGAAGTAATAACCTTGCAATGTTAAAGTTAAATTTATTAATAGTTTTTATCTTCCTAAAAAATAATTTCCTATTCCTATGCACTAAGAAGGAACTAGAACTGGGATGTGGTTCTGTATTAGAGGACTTACCTAGCGTGTGCCAAGTCCTGGGTTTAAACCCAGCACCACCAGAATACCGAAAGCCTAGAAGCAATAGCAGTAGACCGACAGCGGTGACTTCTGGAGGAGGCGAACAAAGAAAAGGAGCAGAACCGATGCTGAAAGCTGTGGTTCAAAACCACTTTCCCAAGATACCAAGGCTGACACTGCACACTGAAAGAGTAGGGTACTAAGAATGGCGAGCCAGCGGGGCCAGTGGGAAAACATCACCATAAACACATTTCTTTGGATAAGCAGGAAAAAGCCAAGCAACTCCTTTGGGAGAGGTGTGCAGACTATCAGGAGGCTTTTCTTTCTATCTTTTCCCCCCATTTTTTAATTAATTAATTAAAAAATTTTCCCCAGCCCGACCAGTTTCTTCTCTCTCCCTCCACCTCCCTTCTTCCCTTTCCCCCATCCACTCCTCCTCCTTTCTCTTCAGAGAGGGGCAAGTCTCCCAAGTACATTAGTCAGCCATGGTGTCTTAAGTTGCAGTAGATACCCCTTCTCTCCTATTAAGGCTGGATGAGGCACCCCAGTAGGAGGGAAGGGTCCCAAAAGCAGGTAACAGAGTCAGAGACAGCTCCTGCTTCTACTGTTAGGAGCCCCACAAAAAGACTGTAATGATTTAAGAATAGAAAGGCCCTGCCAAGTATGCCACTAAGCAAGCCCGCAGCTCCCAAAAGAGTTGGTGCAAGGACTCTATTGGGAGAGACTGGGGGTGGGGAGTGAAAGAGCAGAAGACCCAGCTGGACTGGGGACATGAGAGGAAGACAGACAGACAAAGAGAGCAGGCAAGAAGAGAGACAAGAGATAAGAAAGGCAAGAGAAGCAAAAGAAGGAACTACGGTGGGCACTTTTAAAGGGTGCACCTGTCGCACAGCTGCCGGTGGAAAGGCGGATGACAATGTAAGTTATGATGACGTACCTGCCCCTGAGCGGAGCCAGGCTGCTGCCTCTGGGAACTAAGAAAGACCAAGATACACTGATGTGGGATTTCTTTCTGTTTGCTGTGATTACCATTAGTTAATAAAGAACTGCTTTGAGCCAATGGCAGGGCAGAACAGAACTAGGCGGGGAAAACTAGGCGGAATGCTGGGAGAAAGAGGGCAGAGTCAGAGAGAAACCATGTAGCCCCCTCCCCTGCCCCAGAGACATATCCGGTAAGCCACAGCCTTGTGGCGATACACAGATTATTGGAGATGGGTTAAATTAATATGTAATAGTTAGCCAATAAGAAGTTAGAGCTAATGGGTCAAGCAGTGATGTAATTAATACAACTTCTGCGTGATTATTTTGGGGGCGGCCAAGCAGCCAGGAACTAACAAGCAGCCTTCTTTCAACAATACACAACTGTAACATGTGTAGAGGGCCTAGGTTAGTCTCATGCAAACTCTCTGGTTGGCAGTTCAGTCTCTGTGTGCTCCTAGAGCCCCAGTTAGTTGATTCTGTGGGTTTTCTTCTGGTGTTGTTGGCTCCTCTGGCTCCCATTCAATAACAATACTTTATGCCAAAAGACTGGAGCAAAGCATTTAAGACACCAAAGGGAACAAAGTGTTTGGCTGGAACCCCCAACTCATCCCTGTATGATCTGGGAAGCCCGTTCATTCCTCTCTCTCTCTCTCTCTCTCTCTCTCTCTCTCTCTAGTCTCTCTCTCTCTCTCTCTCTCTCTATCTCTCTCTCCCCCCAAACCCAGCTGGAGAAAGAAAGGCAGCAAAAAGCCCAGTTCCACATTCTTGGTGGCTACTGCAGCCTCCTCCCCTGAGGTTGCCAGCTGCCCAAGTCCCTGCCTAAAGCCCTAAAGTGCTGAGCTTTTGAGCATACTTGGGCACAAACCCAGCTTCTGGAAGACACATCATCATGCCACCCTTACAACCTGTAGAGTCTCTGTGCTTTTGTTTGTGAGAGCAGCTTCTCTGGCCTACACCTCTGGGACTGGAGAACTACCCGGGAGTTGCTTTGCTCAAATAAAGCTGTTGTTACACTTTTTCAATTCAGCTTGATCTGGCTTACTGTGTCAGTGGAGAAACCTATTTTCAGGGGACAGAAAACCTTTTACAAAGGTGAACCGAGGATTTAGAATGAAACAAAACCTTCTTCTAAGAGCAAAGAAATAAGTAAATAAATAATAAATAAATGTAGTAACAAAATTTAAAGTCTACTAAATTCAAGAAGCCAAAGAGAAACCCTAGCTGATGGAAGGGGAAAGGTACAGCATGTGATTTATTTTATTTTATTATTATTATTTTTTTTTTTTTGGATTTTTCGAGACAGGGTTTCTCCGTAGCTTTTTTTTTTTTTTTTTTTTGGTTTCTGTCCTGGAACTAGCTCTTGTAGACCAGGCAGGCCTTGAACTCCCAGAGATCCGCCTGCCTCTGCCTCCCAAGTGCTGGGATTAAAGGCGTGCGCCACCACCACCTGGCTCAGCATGTAATTTATTGCCTGTCATGTTCAACATCTGCTTACACACAGGCTGAGGATGACGCTCACCTGGTAGGGAGCTTACCTAGCATGCATGAAGCCCTGGATTTGATTCCCAGGACCCCATAAACTTGGTGTAGTGTTACATACCTGCCATCACAGCATTTGGGAGGATTAAAAGCTCGGGGTCATCCTTGGCAGTATAGTGAGTTTGAGGCCAGTTTGAGATACATAAAACCCTTTCTCAAAAACAAAACAGGAGTGGCTGGAGAGATGGCTCAGCGATTAAGAGCACTTGTTACCCTTGCAGAGGACTTAAATTTGGTTTTCAGCATCCACACAGTAGCTTACAGCTGCCTATAACTCTAGTTCTCAGAAATTCAGCACCCCTTGAAAGAAGGCCCTGAACATGCAAATGGTACACAAATAACTCCCAAGCATAAAACAAAATAAAAATTAAAAAATACATATTTTAAAAAATCAGTATCTCCATAGTATTTTTTCTTTAAAAATCTAAAAAGAAAGTATAATGTGGCTATGTATAGATATATACTTGAGGGAATCTAAACTAGCATATTACAAAGATTCCAGTACATTAACTGTTGGTCCTGTTCACAAGATGGCTATCACAAAACAATGTATTAAGAATATGCGGTATATCTGTACAACAGAATCACCCCCCCCCCCAGACAGGGTTTCTCTATGTAGCCCTGGTTGTCCTGGAACTTGCTCTGTAGACTAGACTGGCCTCAAACTCAGAGATTCGTCTGCCTCTGCTTCCAGAGTGCTGGGATCAAAGGTGTGTGCCACCAAGGTCTGGCATTTAAGTTTTGAAAGAAAAAGAAAGCACAACGGTAATTATTTTGGGGCAGGAGGGATAGCAGTGGGAGGGGAAAAGCAAGAAAGAGTGACGGGGGATAAACATAAGCCAAGTAAGAGCTATACATTATGAAAACGTCATCATGAAAGCCGTCTTTTATGTGTGTGCACATGGAGACTAGAGGTCACCCTTGGGTGTCAGACTTCAACTGCTCTCCATCATGGGTTTGTTGTTGTTGTTGTTTGTTTGCTTGTTTATTTTTCCAAGACAGTGTTTCTTCATGTAGCTTCAGAGCCTGTCCTGGAACTCAGTCTGTAGACCAGGCAGGCCTCGAACTCACAGAGATCCACCTGCCTCTGTCTCCCCAGTGCTGGGATTAAAGGTGTGCGCCACCACCATCTGGCTCCATTGTGGATTTTGAGGCAGAGTCCTAATTGAGAGTTCAAAGTGTACAGTAGGCTGGCCAGCCAGTCTCAGGGATCCACCTGTCTCTGCTTCCAGGGCTGGGATTAGAAGTACTTCCTGCTGTGTCAGGACTTGTTTTTAAAATGAATTCTGGAGACTGATCTGAGGATATCATGAGATCAAGTGATGTCCTCAGCCCTCACTTTTGTATTTTAGATACAATACTAGTGCACACACACTAGCTACAATGCAGCGGATTCTAAGATTGGAGCAGGAATTATACCAGATGAACCTGGAGCATCTTGTAATGATTCAAAACCAGAACATTCTCAAGAAGCTTTGAAAACAAACCAACCCAAGGATTTGTTAGCTAGACGCAGGAGCCAGCTGCGAACTATGGGCCCTCAAAGTACTGTGATGAGAAGGTTCTTGACCTCTGTCACCTTCCTCAAAACACGTAATCCCAGGGCTGGAGACATGGCTCAGCAGTTAAGAGCACTTGCTGTTCTTGCAAAGGATCCTGGTTCAGTTCCCAGCACACACATGGCAACTAACAATGGTCTGTATTATATTATATATCATATATTATATTATATATCATGGTCTGTATTAATTATAAGGGCTCTAGTGCCCTCTTCTGGCCTCAAGGAATACTGCACACATGTGGGGTACATATAATCATGGAAGCAAAAAAAAACACTCATACACAGAAAATAAAATAAAAAATTATTAAAAAATCAAACAACACATCCATAAGCCTAATCTAGTCAGAAGAAAAGTAGACACAAATGCCAACTGAGAGGCATTTTATAAAATACCTCACTAGTGCTCTGAGAAACTGTGCAGTGCATCAGAAATGAGGAGAACCTGAGGGGGGAGGCTGAGGAGACACGAACCAGAGCACCTGAGGGGGAGGCTGGGGAGAAATGACACCAGAGCACCTGAGGGGGGAGGCTGAGGAGACACGACACCAGAGCACCTGAAGGGGAGGCTGAGGAGACACGACACCTAAGAGGACATATATGGGAGGAACCTTGGAACATAAAAAGACAGTGGACAAACCCTAAGGAAAGTGTGGACGCTGTTCTCAATAATACGTCGCTGTTGGCTATTGATGGAAATGTACCGTGCCATGATGATTCAGTGAGAAAACTGGACTGAATGTAGCCATTCTCCCTCATCTTTGGGGTGGATCCCAAGGCCCCCAGAAATCTGAAACCATGACCACCCCACATATATTAGACTCCTTCCCGTACACAGAGGATAGCTCAACTCGTAAATTAGACAATGAGAGATGAGTAACTCTATAATACAACAGAACAATTAAAAATACAATAATGGAGGTTATTTAAAACCTCTGAATTATTTCAAGACTATTCCATCGAGTATTTTTGTACCACTCTTGACCACAGGAAACTAAAACTGCAGACAGTAATACCAGTGGGCAGAGGGACTACACCTGGGACCCAGAACTAATTTACAACTGTTATGTAACATTCGAAGGTCAGGGCTGGAGAGAAAGCTCAGGGGTTCAGAGCATGTACTGGTCTCCCTGAGGACCGGAGTGGGATTCCCAGCACCCACATCAGATGGCTTACAGCTGCCTGTAGCCCCAGCTCCAGGGGCACCTGACAGCTGACATCGTGGGCACTTGCGTTCATGTGTGATGGGCATATACGCAGACACATGCATGCACCTAATTAATACAATAAAATTTACAAATCTTTTAAAGAAAACCACCAAAAGTAAAATTAGAAGCTTAATTAAAGTTTAAAAAAAGAAATTTAACTAATCAAGATTTGCATATATGCTAATGAACCTGTCTTGCAGCTCCTCTGGGTTTGCACACGCACCCCTTGCCAGCTCAGAATGCAGCAGGTTCTTTCACACCTTCTTGAAGACACGCTTTGTCCCCCACGCTTCTGAGCACTTTGACCTACTCCCGCTGACGTGCAAGGGCTCCTAGGAGGTCCTTCCATAGGGCAGCCTGGGCTAATTGTTTCATCCAGTAAGGAGCTCAGCTAGTCAGTGGGGACCTTCCTGTTTAAACAGACTTGACGTCATGCTAATGAGCCAGCTTGGGCTTGAAGGCTAAGGCTCATTCTCGGCCTCCTGTTTCTTTACTGTTGGTCCCTTCTGTGGGCCCTGAAACTTCAAGCCTCTGCTCGCTTCGCTACTCTGTTCTCCTCTCCCCAAACCCCTGCTCTCAGGAAGAGCTGAGTTAACTGATTCTCACCTTATAATCTACGGAGAATTAAGTCTATGTATTAGCACTCTCCAAATATTTATAAGTTTAGGAATCTAAGGGTCCTCATTGTCAGGCTCAGGAACAGAAAATAACATCTTTGGTCTCTAGTGGAAGAAGTTGGGTGTTTGGGACTGTGGAACCCTCATGACCTACTTTGCTCAGAGTTGGGGTAAATCCATGGCCTCAGGTTCTGACCACTGGCCACTTCACTCTGTTTCCCAACAGCTCTCTGCAGATCCCATGCCCCCTTTATCCCTACCTTAGGCCTCTTCCACGTGATGGCCTTCATCTTGGCTTTCTGGCTCAGCTCGTGTGAACCAAGGGCCTGCACACCTGCCGGGAAGACACGATCTTCAAAGAGGCGCTTCTGAGCCAGGCACCGTTGTTTGAGAACAACAAAATCCTGCCCCTCGAACTTGAGAGGCTGTGAGACAGTACCCTCTCCATTCCTCCTGTCCCTTTCCCGGATCACCCTGTCGCAGAAGAATCCCGGCAGCAGGTAGGGCATGATGACCAGCAGTGCCCTGGGCCTTCCCTGCGGCCTCTCTTCTGCTGCACCCTCAGCCCAGGCCTAATCCTCTGGTGAATGGCCCGGAGCCTATATAGCTCCTCCGCCCTCAGCAGCTTGATGCAAATGAGAAAGGCCGTGGTCAGAGTCAGCAGCTTTGGCTAGAGGCCCCTGAGCCCGTGGTCTAGGGGCAACACATGCAAGTCAGAGAGGGAGCCAGGGAGGGGAGAGAGCAAGGCAGAAACGGATGGGGGAACAAACAACAATGGCTTGTAGACCTTTAGGGCACCTCGAACAGCCTTGCTGGGACTCTTGCTTTAAAAAGAGAAAATATAGTTTGCGAGAGCTCCCCCTGCCTCAGCAAAAGGCATTCATGCCTTTGCCACTGGCCATCAATGGGATATAGTCTAAACATGCTGTATACACTAATCCTATACAGGCTGCTGAATGCATAGGAGAGATCGGCCTTTGTCTGAGGGTAATGAAGCCTCATTCTCCCGATGTCCCTGCCCCACCCCCTGCAGACCTTGACTGCTCTGTTAGGGGCTCTGATCTATGAGGATGCAGAGGACAAGTGTATAGACCTCAGAGCAAAAGACCCTATTACAGTTGACCCAGGGCGAACACAACACACCCAGTGCCCTATGTAGCACCTCTGCATCAGGAAGTGTGGGTTGCAGGTCTTTCCGTTTCATTTTGATTGAGAGATGGTGTTTCATGTAGCCCAGGCTGGCCTCAAACTTACTGTGTAGCTTAGGATGACCTTTAATTTCTCATCCTCCTGTCTCTGCTGGTTTGTGTGGTGTCTGGGATCAAACCCAGGACCTCATGCATACTAAGCAAGCGCTTTACCTACTGAGCTACCTGCAGTCTACGTGTGCTAGGGAACTGTTGCTGGGAATGCTTGGCTTTCCCGCAGTTTCACTCTGTGTGCACAGACAGCTGCAGAAGGTGGGAAGGTAGGGCGGGCAGGCTGCACGCTAGAAGGGTGTTCAGTCCTCCCAGAAGCTCGCTGACCTCTGCTGCCTTCACCTGCCCTGCACATCTCTATGTGTATGCTTCAGACGTCTGGCATCCGCTTTCAAATGCGACACCAGTGTAAATGCCACTTCCCAGGGGGCGTGACAGTACGACCTCAGTGCTTGAGAAGTTTAGGCAGGAGGATTTCTTTGAGCTACAGGCCCGCCTGGGCAGCAAGGAGCGTTCTAGGCCAGCATTAATTACAGAGCAAGACTGTAGCAAAAGGAGACCAAACGAGCAAAAACAGAACAAAATTTAAAAACGAGTAAAAAAAATTCAGGTTATTAAGGCCTAGTCTCAGGATTCAAATATCACTGAGTTAAGGTATGGGCTGCGTCTCTGCATTTATTTATTATTCTCTCTGTGTATTTTGTACTCTCTCTCTGTAATGAGTTTGAGTGTGAGTGAGTGTGTGGTGTGTGTGCGTCCAAGTGAAGGCCAGATGTGTCGTTACTCAGGTTCTGTCTATCTTGCTTGTTGAGACAGCGTGGTGCTCATAGCATAGGAAACAGTGTAGTTTGGAATTCTCATTTAGTTTGGTTTATACACCGCCCCCCCCCATACCTGTAGTGATGCATTTGGCAGCCAGATTCCTTCACCTGCTAGTACTTTACACACACACCTCTCTCCAAACAATGTACCTAGCACCCTCAGGACCCCCAGAGCCCACCCTGCGTCAGGCTGTACACTCTCCCATCTTTGAACAATAGCCCTTTTTCCATCCCTGGTAACAACCAAACAGGCAATGTCCTTTCTTTTCTTTCTTTCTTTGTCTTTTTTCTTTTTTTGATGAGGGGTGAGTGGGGGCAGTAACCAATTTTAAATAGTGAGCTTTTCCAAGTGCCAACGAGGGGTGAATTAAGCAAAAGTAAGGAAGTATTTCTTACTCTATCATTTATCAGGCATCGACAATTATAATTTACAAATGTTGAACAAAATCGGTCAACAAAAATAAAGCCCACAAATATGGAGAGATAGACAGTGCTAAAAATGGAGATCTTCATGGGTTCAAGAATCTTCTGTTGCAACTAATGAAGCATTATTTTACAAGCTTTCATTCGGGTCAGGCCCTTATTGGCCTGCTCTCTACCTAATCCAGGGCTTAAAGGGGTAGGTGGACAGAACATAGGTGAGGTCCCACCCGTACACAGGGAGGCCACAGCATATTGGGCCTATGATCCCTAAGTTGAGGAGCATCTAACTAAATGGTTATGGAAACAGCCTAATGTCAAGTGTTCACCACAACTAAATGTTCCAGGTCCAGGGACCCGGTATCTATTCTTACACAACTGATTTCTTTATTCCTTGGAGAGAGGGTCTCCCCATGTAGCATGGACTTTTCTCAGACTCAGTGGTCAGCTTGACCTTGATACAGAGATGACAATGGTGTGCTACCTGCTCCAACTTGTCGCTCTCCTGAAATAAGGCAGTTCCTAACTAATGTATCAAAGAATAGAAAGGCTGATCTGGCCTGAGCTGGTTTTTGGGTACACGCTCAGTCGTACAGAACTGAGTCTTCTAATAACTTTTCAGGGACAGTAACCTGCTACCTTATACCTTTGCATAGTTGGGTGTGTGTATGAACAATGCCAGGTGCATTATGGGAAGGGATACACACAGTAGGGAAAATACAGAACTGCCCAGACTACACCCCATACCAATCAACTCCTCCTTATCTTCAGTTTCATAAAAGGAATCTCCAAACCTAAATCGAGCCCTTGAGACTCTCTTGACATTATAACCCCCTACAATCTGTCCCGCTGCTTCCCTTAGAATATAGTTATCTTGCTTTTCTGTAAATCTATGTGAGCCCTTCTTTACAATTCTTTGGTTAATAGGCCAAGACCCTGGAAACACCCAGCTCAGACCTGACCACCAGAAACAAAGGGCCTCTCTCTGAACCTGGGGCTCACTGGCTAGGCTAGAATGTGAACCCCATAAACCCACCTGTCTCTGTGTCTCCGGCATAGGGATTCAGGAATACACCCCACCACACCTGGTTTTTCACATGGGTCCTGGGGATACAACTCAGGTGCTCAGGACTGTACCTCACTTCACCTACCCAGTTTTCCCCAGCTCCCGTTCTCTGCATTTTAAATCAGTTTATTAGGAGACTCTTAAGTCCACTGAAGTTTGAAAACATGATTTTGTCATCAGGATACTGTAATATTTGTAAATTATTCTTAATTAAAAATTGCTTTTTCTTAAATGGGCTGGGATATGGGAGGGTAGGATAAGGAGGGACATCTGAAGAGGGGTACCTAACACTAAAGACTTTGAAAGTGCCTCATGGAAACCTACTACTGTAGAAACATGCTAAAATAGACACACATATAAAAGAAGTTCAAATGGAGTTACCCCATAATGGAGGATGGAGACAATGTCTCCCTCAGGCAATGTAGGCAATCAAATAAAAAGCCCAATGCCAGATATGGGTTATCTCTTATCATGTTGTTGGTCACTGAGGACCATAGATTCCCCTAAACATTATAAGCTATAGTTATTACTCTTGCTTACCCTCTAGAACTTGATGGTAAGACCTGATCATTGAACACACTGCACATATCAGTCATAGGACACAGAGACTCAAGCTGGTAGCATTCAGAAAGCTTCATCTCTACTGGGTAGCTTTTATAGTGCTGTTTACATTACTGGGGGAGAAAAGTATTAAGAGTTTTTACACAGCCATGAACTCTATGAACTACAATGACTGTCTTGGCAAGATAGCCTCACTGGTGCAATAGTGGCACAAATGTTATGGGAGTCACCAAACACTTTCTGGTTGGATTTAAAACCCATTCCACAAGATAGAACTAATGCCTGGTATTGTTAAATGAGCCCAAATCCCATGACTACCTAGGGCCCTAGTTAAATTGCTCTCTATGTTCTTATCTTATACCCATAGGCTAGTGCATCTCTCAACTCGCAACAGAGAAACTCTTTTTGCAGAATATGACACAACTTGGTCAATGTTCAGAGAATGAGACTGTGGAGTGCCTAGCTCTAAATGGAACATCTATATCATAGCCCTCCCCTCAAAGTTCAGAGATCATTGCAAAAGAGGAGATGGAAAGATTGTAAGAGCCAGAAGAAGCGGGTGTCTGTAGCCAAACCATTTGCCAGGCATGACAGTGAAGTTTAACAAATACATGACTGCACACATAGACCTGCAGATGATCAAACCAGCCAAGAGTTCCAGCATGGTTCGTGGAGGGGCTCATGCAATACCACCCTGACTGAGAAACTATTATCAACTGATGGCTGCTGGAGAAAGGAGGCTAAGTTTTCTCTCGGATATAGTCTCCAAAAGACTACCCAGGCTCCAGTAGATGGTCCTATATCTATGCACATACAGACGGCACCAAGTAGAATCAGTGAACTTCAGAAAAGAAAAAGATGGCTGGAGAGATGGGTCAGAGGTGAAGAGCATCATGTTCTTGCAGAGGACCCAGGTTTAGTTCTTAGCATCTACTTGGTGACAGCAAATGTCTGATACATTCCTTTGGTCTCCAAGAGCACTGTGCACACATACATGCAGACAAAACACCCATACACATAAAACAAAAATAAATGGTGGTGGTATGGATTTAGTAAAATAATTTATGGCTGGACATGGGGGTACATCTTTAATCCTAGCATTTGGTAGACAGAGGCAGGCTATTGTGGGGCAATCTTTTTGTACACTGTGAAGATGTGTCTCTGCCAAGGCACCTTCTGATTGGTTTAATAAAGAGCTGAACAGCCAATAGGTAGGCAGGACTTCTGGGCAGAGGTAGGAACACTGGGTACAAGAGATGTGGGATTCGCCAGTCAGACGTGGTGGAAATGGAACACATGGTACTGAGCAGAGGTGGAAGATTATTATAAATGGGTTAATTTAAGTCATAAGAACTGGTTGGGACCAAGCCTAAGCATCATACTTAATAAGAAATCTCCGTGTCATTATGTGGGAGCTGGCAGTGACTACAGCAGGTAGACCTTTATGATTTGAGGACAGTCTGGTCTACACAATGAGTTCCAGTCCAGTCAAGGCTACATAGAGAGATCCTTTGCCCTTCAGAATCTTTGTGTCAGGAGGAAAGCTAACTACCTCAGACTGTTGAAAGTGGTTCTTCAACATTTTGCTCCTGGATATACACGGTGTTAAGTTGGGAGCATAGACCCCAGCCCCTCGCATCTATCCTAGCCCCCCAGGCCTGAGAGTTGTATTGGTCTGGACTTCAAATCCCAGCATGCCAGGGAGGGGTCAGGACCACTCCCACAGGGTACTTAAGTGAACTCTCAAAGAGGAACACTGCTCCTTTTTCCTTCCTCCTGGTGGTGGGGGTGGGGGTGGGGTGTCTAGGCCTCCCAGTTCCTGGTTCTCCCTCGGGGCAACCTGAGAGCTCAGGAATCCTATTAAACCTGGATATTTTTTAATTTTGCTTGTTTTGATTTGGCTTGATTGGGATTTTGCATCGGTAGAGAGATTGCGTTAGAAAAAGTTCCTAATACATGGAGTGTTTATTAGGAGTTTTCATGCTGGGCTCCAGGCATGGTGGAGCAACCAGAATACTTCCCCAGTGTTAGAGGCCTCAGGGCATCCTTGGAGACTGAAATACATCTTCAATTCCCAGCCTCTGAGCAGCAGGGCCTCCTCATTCTCCCCCACCCAGGGTTCAGTGAGTCCATTTTCCTTCCTTTTGCTTTTCTCTCTCCACAGTCCCGTGCTTTCTACCTCGGCTTCTGGGCATGTTGCTCAGCGTTGCCACTTCAGGTCAAGGGGCAGTGCAAGTGTGCCCTTTCCTAAAGGTTACTTGTCTCGGGTATTTCACAGCTTCAGCGAGGGTTAGGTCATAGGGAACGCCAGAAGCTGTGTGTGTCTGTGTGTGTGTGTGTGTGTGTGTGTGTGTGTGCGCGCGCGCGCACTCCAGGCTTCTCTGTTCACCTCCCACGTCATTCTAGCTTTCATTTTTGTTTTATATCAACCAGCAGATCTTTTCTTTTTCTCCCTAGAAAACAATCATGTTGGTGCATGCCTTTAATCCCAGCACTCAGGAGGCAGAGGCAGGTGGATCTCTGAGTCTACAGAGTGAAGATGTTTCCAGAACAGCCAGAGCTAAACAACTAACCAACCAACCAACCAACCAACCAAACAAACAAAAATAATCATGTTCAACCCTATAGGCGAAGCACTCTATTTTATTATTGCTAATTTGTTTTTTTTTTTTTTTTTTTTTTTTGGTTTTTCGAGACAGGGTTTCTCTGTGGCTTTGGAGCCTGTCCTGGAACTAAGCTCTGTAGACCAGGCTGGTCTCGAACTCACAGAGATCCGCCTGCCTCTGCCTCCCGAGTGCTGGGATTAAAGGCGTGCGCCACCATCGCCCGGCTGCTAATTTGTTTTTATCTTTAAGTGACATGGTTCTCATATTGCCCAGGCTGACCTTAAACTTGATGGTGTCAGCTATCCTCCTGCCTCAGCTTCCTCTGTAGCTAGGACCACTGGTAGGTACCAACATACCTGAGTCAAGAACTCTTTATATATTATAAAGCAGGCTGGAGAGATGACTCTTAGGTTAAAGAGAACATACTACTTTTGTAAAGGACCTGAGTTCTGTTCCCAGCACCAATATCAGCCTAAAAGTCCAGTTCCAGTTGCCCTCTTTTGGCCGCTGCAAGTATCCGTAGTCATGGGAATATACTCTTAATCTCTCTCTCTCTCTCTCTCTCTCTCTCTCTCTCTCTCTCTCTCTCTCCTTCCCTCCCTTCCTCCCTCCCTTCCTTTGCTTTTTCCTCCCGATAGAAAGTTCCTCCCAGGTTAAGGATTCAGGGAGGAAGTATATTTGCCAAAGATGTGCAAAGAATCAGATAGAATTCTCTATCAGGAACAAGCCTCCTGACACACAGAGCTGTTGTTTTATACTTTTGCTGCTGTTTGCATTCCTGGAGTAATTTCCTTAGGACTGGGGACCAGTTACTTCTGCCTGGATAGTGAAGATCTTCGAAGAGGTAAGGAGGCCAGGTCACACAGAGTGCAAAATCCTGCCAAGGCAGCTGCGCTCATGCTGGCAGGCAGCAAGGAGAAAGGGAGAGCCGCCAGCTGGGGATGTCAGGTGGGAGACACCGAGATCAAGCAAGTGCTAGCATGAAGATCTCAGCTTGGGTGAAATATGGGTGATGGCGAATGACAGTTTGGGAAAGCCACTTCAACATCACTCTTATTCAAGAGATTTCCGGTTATAGTACTATAGTCAACTGAAGGGAGGTACTGGGGGCTTCTGACTGGCATTTTCCCTCAGGGCCAGGTGTTGGCAGCCGGGGAACTAGCCAGACCAAGGAGTGAAGGGTATGCACTGGGAAAAGCACAGCTGGGAATGGGGTTATAACACTAATAGCAGGGGGGAGGGGATATGCCAGCAAAGTAGAGACCTCATATAGTGTGTTTCCTTACAGGACACGGTCCCTACTCTTTAGGCCTGACAGAGGTTACCATGTCCAAGGAGTGCATGGGAGAGCAGATGTTTCCAAGAATGCTTTGCGGTTCAGAAAATCCTGGGGTCCTTTCAGTTTTCTAATTCCAGTTAATTTGTGTCCCATACATAATCCTTTGTACTTTCTGGACCATAATTATATAAAGTGAAGTACTTGGATAACACTTCCATGACCCACTCCAACTTTGTAATTTATGTTAATATAGGGCATATTCCTTAATCTTTACCTTTATATGTACATATGTGTGTTTGTCTGAGTGTATGTGTATGTACCACATGTGTGCTGGAGCCTGCAGAGATCACAAGTGGCATCAGATCCCTGGGAACAGGGAAACTATACAGTTGTGAGCCACCACCTGCAGGTGCTGGGAACCAAAAGAGCCATTTCTCCAGCACCCTATACCCTGATTGTGGAGGTCCGAAAATGTGAGCCTGTGTCCACACTGACCAAAGGTCAGAAAGTTGGAACTTACCTCTACTTCCTTCAAAGTTATTGTGCTTCCACCTCAAACAAAACTCCCACCTAGGTCAGAGAGTTCTGCTCGCTCAAGGTCATTGCCAACAGCTGTGGTTAATAGCCAGGCCTTGTACTCCAGGAAAGGAGAAGAAGATTGTTCCCACCTCAAACAAGAGTCTAAGGAGCCAACTAAGTTCCAGTTCTTATAAGGAGACAATTTTGGGTTCCACCCAGGGAGTGGTTTGCCTACAGAATGTTTTGGTCTAGAATGTGAGCAGAACTTGTTTTGTTCTAGCAAGAGAATGTTTAACTATGGGTGTAGCCTGATACCTTCAATTGGTATGTTCATTTCCAATTGGTATGTTAATGCAGTTTTTTTCTTACTCCTATTTTTGGGGTCAGGGGTATTTTAAGCAGTTGGAAATTAAACATGGGCGAATTTCAGTACTCACTGGAATTCCCTCCCAATACTATCCTACATATTTCTCTGGTTTATTATTTTCATTCACACCTTTACTACATTTCTAAATCCCCATGCCTCTACCCTGGTGAGACATACTTTTGTCGAGGCTGGTCCCCGACACCTGATATTAACCCTGGGAGGACACACAGTCATTTTAACCACGAGAGAACGCACAGACGTTTTAACCACGGGAGGACGCACAGGCGTTTTGACCACGGGAGGACGCACAGGTGTTTTAACCATGGGAGGACGCGCAGGCATTTTAATGAAGGTTTGAAAAGCCAGGATCTTTGTTGTCAGTGATGGTGGTAGGGGCCCAATATCAAACAGCCAGATATCTGGGAGCATATATATTCATATGTACTGACAGGACAGTGCTTACGAGGGACCACTGTCATCCCCAGAGCATCATAGGCCCTTCTCATATGTGCAAACCTAGCTTTTAGGGTCAAAGCCGTCAGTGCTTTCAGTAAGAGCAGTGTTTGTAGGTTTTGCTCCCCTTGCTCTTTGAGCAGTATTGGAGAAGGATTTTAGGGGCCCCTACTTTGGGAAGCAGGGCTGTCCTGGGTCCGACCCTTAGGTGTGGGTTTTTATTCGCTATCATCACTTGTGTACTACTGTGCTTGGTATATGTGCCGGGTCTACAAATGACCACGGACAGACCCTGCTCTCAGCACCGGGAGAAGAAAGGCGAGAAAGCTTAAAGGAAGTGGTACTTGAACAGGTAGGCAGGGAAAGAAAGGAGGGATCAATCAGCCGCACCCTGGAAGGGCACTGCAGGCATAGGTTCAGCTGCAGCGTCAAGCTTTGGGGAGGAGGGTGAAGGTGAGTGGCCAGTGTGAGCTAGTCCCAGAGGGCTGTGGCTCAGCTAAGACAGGTGGCAGGGGCCAAAGGGGTGTAGCATTCTAAATACACTGGGTTGCCCACCCCCAAGACTTGGATGGAACCCGAGACTTCACACGTGCAGGGTGTGTGCTGAGCTACACCTGGCCCACTGCAGTATTCTCTTCTAAGCGGAGAACAGTCATGACGGCCACGATGGGCCTTGCCAAAGAGCAGTGGGAAAGGAAAGGAGCCTGGTGGCAGCTCTGGTTTAGTAAACAGAGAGAAACATGGCCAGCGAATCCTGGGATGAGCATAACACATCTTCTTCATGGAAGGTTTCTCTCCCCAGATATAGCCTGCTCTCCTTGTTCCTGTCCACTCTGGACAGTCCTGACGTCACTCTAACTTAATGTCCATTCCCTCGAGACTGCAGGCTTAAGGATAGTATGTTTTTGTTTCTTACTCATGATAGTGACTTGTCCAGCATGTGTGAAGCTAGTAGATGCAAAATAAACATTTCTTTTTCTCTGTGATCTATCTATCTATCTATCTATCTATCTATCATCTATCTATCTGCATATCTATGTATCTATCTACGTATTTATCTACAGATCTATCATCTATCTATCTATCATGTATCTACGTATCTATCTTCTATCTATCTATCTATCTATCTATCTATCTACCTACCTACCTATCATATACCTATCATCTATCTACGTATCTATCTATCTATCTATCTATCTACCTATCATATACCTATCATCTATCTACGTATCTATCTATCTACCTACGTATCTATCTATCATCTATCTATCTATCTATCTATCTATCTATCTATCTATCTATCTATCTATCTATCTATCCATCCATCCATTTTTTAGCAGTGTCAGGGACGAACAGGGGCCTCAGACATGCTAAGCGGATCTCCACCACCGAGTGAGCTCTATGCACAGCTCCGGATTATTTTGTGACTGAAATGTTTCTTGTATCGAAACCAAGAGTCACATTGGAAGCATGATCAGAGAAGGGAGCCAGGGGAACATAATTTTCCCCTGGTGGATCCCTGTAAGAGAAAGCCTGAGGCTAGCGAGTAGGGTTTCACCCAGGCCCTGTCATGTGCTGGGTTTATTTCATGCTGGGCCTTGACATCCTAATCTGTGCAGTGAGGTAAACAGACAAAAATTCTTCTAAGTCCAGGATTCTGTGCTGGAAAAGGTCATCTTGCCTCGCTCCTCTTTGCCTGGCTTCTGTGTCTCAGAGATCCACGGCCACTGGCAAACTGAAGGACAACATCTCATGATTTTAACCTGAGAAACGGAAGCAGTCTCAATATATTTAGGCAGAGAAGGTATCTCTGGACATTCTGGAACCGGTTCTGGGGAAAAGATGGCCATTTTAGTGATGAATCAGGGATCTGATTACTTTCATGAAAAGCAGAAAGAGAGACAGCGAGAGAGAAGCAGCCCGGCCTGCCCTCTCTTGGACTTGACCCTGTCCTCCCCTTTCCACTCTTGCAGCCAGAGCCCAGCAGGCCCCTGCCAGGATCCTTCCCCCTGTGCCCATGTGCACAGCTGTGTGGGGAGGTGCTGAGTGGGAGGACTTCTCTGAGGGCAAACTCTAGCCGGCTACAAAGCCAGCAGACTACTCACCGGAGGTCTCTTCCAAACGAACTGGATGGGGAACTTCTGGCTGTAAAAGAGAGAGGTCTCGTCTGGCGGGAACTCGGGATCCAGATAGAGAACTTTCTTCTCCAGGCACTTCTTGTGGAGCTGCTCAAACGTCTTCTCTTTCACTCCAATAATTGGGAAATTGCGGCTGATGATGGCTGAATAGATGCCACTTGGGTGTCCACCCCCAGCCTCGGTGGTCTTTCCTTGGGCTGGGTGAGGCCCAGGCCCTGGGGACCTGGGTCCAGGTCCTGGGGATCTAGGCTCAGCCCCTGTCCTCGGGGCCACAGTCGCACTAATGACGGTCGGCATGGCAGGCAACTTTGGAAGGATGACGTTTTTTAAAGAGAACAAGATTCAGCTCCCTTCAAGGAAAGGAAGCAATTACAACGCGGAAGTTGAAGCGATCCTTTCAATTGAGAGAAAAAATGGCCACACTCACTTCGAAGTTTAAATCCTGTCAGAAAGCTAGCTGGCTTATGAGAAGCTTAAAGAGTCGAGCAGTGATCCCGGAGCCATAGGTGTTCCTGAAGGAGAGGCACTAACACTAAAGGATTTCAAAGCGGTTTCTACCTGGGGGCTCCTACCAGCAGCATGCTTGCCAGAGGGAGAGAAAGAGAATGAGGGCTGTGTTTCAGTGGCCTGAAGACGCTTAAGCCAGGAACACTAAAAATAGACGTGAAGTGAGATGGTGAGCATGAAAGCAGAGGGGCCAGTGTGCGGACGGACTGAGAGGCAGAGAAGGACCCAGCTGGGCAGTTCTACTTGACATTAAGAACTTGTGTTGTCAAGACACGAGAGTATCTGAAACAGGTGAACACAAGAACCCAGCTAAGTGGGTTATGGACTAGGAGAGAGAAGTAGGCCACTGAAGCAGTGGTCACCGGACACACAGAAAACAGTATTTGAAGAGCTAGCTGGAATCCAAGCCATGGGAATTCTGGGGGCATATTCCATATGTTTTAGAGGGCATGATTTTTACTTTATAAAATGTTAGAATATCAGAATGTCACTTAATATTAGAGTATCTTTTCTAGAATGTTCTGGAATCAGCTTTCAGTCCAACTGGCTAGAAAATGCCACTCAGCAAAATTTTCAGTCAGGGAAATCCCTCC
Organism: Microtus pennsylvanicus; assembly: GCF_037038515.1. NCBI lineage: Eukaryota > Metazoa > Chordata > Mammalia > Rodentia > Cricetidae > Microtus > Microtus pennsylvanicus. The sequence continues at coordinate 98,740,314 of NC_134580.1, read as the reverse complement.
CTTCTTGGGACCTAGACACCTCCTGCTTCTGACACACACTGAGACCAAGCCTACTATACAATGTGTACCCTACTAGGTTATTTGTTTAGCCATACCACATCAGCATCTAGACAGAAGCTGGAAATGGATACTGAGCCAGGCTGGTGTCAAGTCCTAGGACGTCATGTCTAGACTCAGCCTCAAGGCTTACTAGTGAGAATGATAGTAGCTGGGGAAGGGAATTGCTCGCTGGGTTTCCTCCTGGCTTTTTACCCATCATTTCGCCCTCCCCATCTGAAGTCTGACTGAGGAGAGGCTTGTCTGAACTTGTAGCAGTGCCTATTCCTAAGTGACCAGCTTCACAGATTCAAGTTTAGGAGTCTCGGGAAAGGGTGGGAAGAGACAGCTGGAATAGGGGGCATTGGGCAGGAAAGATGAATTGGCAGCAGAGCAGTTGACATGAGTTTGAGGATCTGAGCTTCCATGTAACAAGGTGCAGTAGCATGCCTACCATTTCAGTGCATCCAGGGAGAGGTGGGAATACAGACAGGCAAACCCCTAAAACGGGCCAGGTTGTCAGCCCCTGCAGCAGCAAACAACAAAAAGCCCCTGCCTCAAATATGGTGGAAGGCAAGGACCAGCACCCCTGGTTGTCCTCTTCTATGTGTGCAAGGGTAAATGTGTACATGTGCATACCCCCATCACACACAGAAACATGCATACACACATATACCCACACACACACACACACACACACACACACAGAAAGAAAGAGAGTATGATTAGGTTTATGAATTTTGTTAATGTAACATGAAGGAAACCTATGTCTCAGCTACTGGAACTATCAACCTGTCTTCCTTCCCTCTAAGAAAATGCCCAAGGTATCACTACTCTTGAAGGAGAATAAAGAAGAGCAGTTTCTGAAGGCTGGCTGTCCAGGTTCAAAGTCTAGGTTGGCCACTAATGGCTATGAGTGTGTAACTTTAGCTGAGTTACCTTGTCCTTTCTTCCCACGAGCCAGTCTTCTCTCGTGTAAAACTGGTATGACGATAGACAGTCTGTTGTTGGGTTGGTGTAAGGATTAAACAAGTTAACTCACGTAATGCATTTAAAATGCTGTCAGGGTGTCTTAAGCACTCAGCAAGGGGTTAGGAAAGGCCTGAATTTACATCACTTTGGGGTTAGGCTGGGTTGAATGACCATTCACTCATGATGTCAATCAACTGTCCATCACTACAACAAAATAAATGAGATAATTAACTTATGTAGACAAAAAGGTTTATTTTGGCTCACATTTTAGAGGCCCCCGCCCATACAATTAGTTCTGTTGGGAGCTAACTTGTGGCATGGGAGAAACTTGTGGCAAAGCAAAAACATCTACCTCATGACCAGGAAGCAAATGAAGAGGGGATCTGCAGTAAAACACCATGACCAAAAGCAACTTACAGAAGAATTTATTTTGGCTTACATTCCACAGGGAGAGTTCATAACAGCGAGGGAGGTGTGGCAGCAGGTGCTGGAGCAGGTGGCTGAGTGCTCAACAGCACACAGGACGTAGAGCAGCCAAACAGGAACTGGAGTGAGGCTATAACTGAGCAAAGCCCACCCTCAATGACATACTTTCAGCAATGATGCATCTTTGAAAAGTTCCACGACCTCCCCAAACAGTGCCACCAATGTTCAAAATGTTCAAACATACAAATCTATAGGGAGCACTTTTCATTAAACTGCCATAGTGGTATACCAGATATGAGAGCAATAAACATGATCTTAAGGAATATACACTCTAGTAAGGAAATACACAGTCATCCTTAGCACTAAGGCACCTGAGAATGTAAAGTAGGGCACAATTATCTGTGGGGAAGCATTTCAGAGAAGGGCAAAATCGCTGCCAGTGGGTACTAGAGGGCTGGGGTATCAGGTTGTAGGAATTGGGCTGGGTCTGGATGGTAAGCTGTATGGGTGGAAGCAGCGGGGGTGCTGTGGTTAAGGAAAGAGAAGGCAGAATGGTAGCAGCTGCAGGTGGCTACATGGAAGAAATATGGTGGGAGGCTCATATGCTGAGGAACTGAGGCCTCCCCAGTAGCTGCTGAAGCAGGCAGCAGGGAGTCTTGGGGTCTCCAGAGCCAGAAGCATTGGGATGCAATGCTATGTTACAATATTCAAGACCGTGCCAAGACATATCGGAACTCACTGCAAGAGGAAGTCAGTAACACTTTATTTAAAATCTTTTGCTTAGCCTGGGTTTTTTGTATTCATTTTGATTTTTAAAGACATGCATTAAAATATTCCTTATTTTGATTATTGACTGTGTCTAAAACAAGTGCCTCTTACTTGTGTTATGATAGTCCCAGTCCTGTGTTCTATTTTTGAAGTTCACCTGTGGAACATGGGTTTTTATTTCATTATTACTAATTATAGCTTATTCGTGTTATAAATATTCTTTGATTAGGAGAGAGTATTTAGTAAAATATAATTAAAAGGAGTACATCTGAATTTGAAGATTGACTTGGTACTTTTGAGTGTAAGAAGCAAGAAAGGGACACCAACCCTTGAGCTCCCGAGTCACTGTCTAGGGAGAGCTTTCCGCAGCCCTGACCATGCAGGAGAGGGCGTCTGCAGGAGAGGGCCCTATGCCTGCATTGCTGTGGTGGAGGGCGACCCTGAGAGGAGCAGGCTCTGTCATTGATTTGGAGATTGGTTCGGCAGTTCTGCTGCTGCAACAGCCAGAGTGACTGCTGCACAGCCTGCGGCAAGCACTGAGACAAGCCCCACACATGGGCCTCCTGAGGAGCTCCAGGTCGGGCTGCACACTGAACTCTAGCAATGGCTCAGGGCTTTGTGGTCTGTGGGAAGGGTGGTGTTTATACAGCGTTCCAACAATACATCTTTAGATGTAAAATCTGAAATCTTAGTTTTGATTTTTTGAGACAAGGTCTTGTGTGATACAGCATAAGCTGGTCTTGAACTCACAATCCTTCTGCCTCAGCTTCCTGAGTACTGTGACTACAGGAGGGACCACCAAACCTGAAATCTTTAAATCTAAAATCTACTGGCCATCAGTATACTTGATAAAATACCATTTTTTCCAGGAAGCCAATTGGATGGCAGCATAGATCTCACGGGAGGCAGGAAGGTGAGTGGTCCAGAGGCTCCCACCCTCATCACCAGGGCACCTGCCCATCATCTGATATGGACCTCCCAGTCATCAGCTATGCTCAGGGAGAGCTTCTCCAGACTCAGGGTGGATGTTTTGGCGTAGTATGTAAAAGCTGCAGGCTGAACTTTACCATCTAAATAGTAAGACAATAAAAAGATACTGTGAGAAACCAGGAGAAAAATAATCTCCCTTCCAAATCTGATACATTGTCTGGAGGCGATGTTACCCCTCACTTAGGAGAAGCCATCAGTACTTTTAGTCATGAACTCCTGTGACTGTTTTAAAACATGAAAAATCTCATTGGAGTATAATCCTTGTTAGAAAGAAACTGTAAGGAGCAAAGTGATTTGTTCAAGAAACGCAGGAGGTGAGGGAGGACAAAATTCTACTCCATCCCTCGAATTAGTTCTTTAAAAGACTAAGAATTCTCCAGGGCTGAAGATGGCTGTAACCTATTACAAATTAAGAAACACCTAGGATACTATTATAGGCCTTCAATAATTTTTCTTAGTAAATATTAACTGTGGGCAGAAAGACCAATTCATGAAGAGAAGCAGCTTGGCCTACTCTCTCTAGATTAGAGAACTGACCAAGGAAGGGCAGATTGTCTGAGCTAAGCATAGTTTCACAGTCTGGGAACAAACCATCTCTTTACTGCAGATACTTCTGGGTTTACAGGACAAAGGTGTAAGTCAGAACAAACTGTTTGCTTACCAGATGAGTGAGTAGTCACAGAAGATGGCTTCTTCCTTAGGCCTAAGACCAAGATCTGCTCCACTATGCACTTGCTGGGATAACGGCCTTTCTCATCAGCACACCTGAAACAGGTACAGATGGTATTAGGAAAAGGAGAGGCACGAGGTTTTTAATTGGTCACCAGGTCAGCATCCTTGTGAGTTCTTCCTGTCTGTCTCTATGGAGTCATGGTCCGTAAAAGAGCCATATTCAGTAAGACAAAGAGATGTAGCAGGGACTGGGTAATCAGTGGCCACGTCAATCTCCCTAAACCATTTAAAGGGCACAAAAGACACAGGATGGCTTGGACGTATAATCAAACTTAAAGAAACCAGATATTTAATTAATTGGTGCATGGAAGAATGAAGGTATCAACGAATACTTGAGCTAAGTAGTTTCATTCTGTAGGCAGCTGGAGAAGAGAAGAGAAGAAAAAGAAAAAGCTTCCAGGGTCAGCAATTGAAAATACAATGGCCTTCACCATTTATATAAATAATATCTTCAAGATTTTCTATTAGTAATTAACATGAATGTTTTGGCTACAGGTATGTAAATGTGCCACATGCCCTTATAGGACAGAAGAGAGGGAGGAGGGTCAGAGCTCCTGCAGCTGGAGTTACAGACCACATGGATATTGGGAAGTGGACTTGGGTCCTCTTCAAGAGCGACCAGGACTCTAACCCACAGACCACCTCTCAATCCGCTAAATAGCGACTTAAAACTTGAGCTATCCATTTACTTGAAGATGCCAGGAGGGTAGCATAATCCGAGAAGAGCCTCACCTGCTGGTCAGAACACCGGAACAGAAGGAAAACCTGCGGTGGGAGAACTGGTTCTGGTGGAGGTACTGGAATGAATGGCCATCATCCAGATACAGCTCGCCCACAGCAGAATCCTGCAGAGTGAACCACAGAGGATCTGCTCAGGGCAATAAATTTATAGAAAAAAAAGTCATCTTCCAAAGGGAAAGAATAACATCTGAAACTCAGTGAAACGCCCGAAAAGCTGTACAAAGTTACACACAAGTCCTTACACATTCAACATCCAGTCACTCCCGAGTAGACAACAAAATAATATGAACAGCGAGGTTACATAAGAGGAGCACAAAGAGTTAGACTTTGTTGAAGGAAATTTAGATATGAAGTATGATCAGTAATGGCTTTCATAAAAACACTATCCTAGAGTGTAACAGGAAAGTTCACAGAACAGAACTGAAGCTGAAAAATATCACTGTATAGCAGATGAAATCAACTGTCTTTAGAAGCCCTTCCTACTCTAAGGGAAAGGACCGCTTTTGCAGCCACACACCACAGCCCTCCACATGTCAGGTTACTCATTAACAGTATTTGCTGCAGGAGAGGTCTCTAGATTATTGCTGCATTCTGGGACCCCACATGGATATTAGAGCAATAATATATAGGAAACAAAAATTGTAATTTACTTATTTTACAATATTAATAGAAATAAGCATAACTATAACAAGAATTGTAATTGGCTCTGTAAGGCACTTCGGTAAATGGGTAAGAGATGTGTATAACACAGGCTTCACTTGGCTCAAAAGACAACACTCCCAAGTCATATTCAAGGAGACTTTAGTGATTTGAGCTGCCTGATGAGAATAGAAGTCACTGAATGGGTTAGGGTATACCAAAAATAATTACGACACATTATTTTATGGCCCTCTTCTGTAGGCGACTGAATCAGAGCCAATCTTCTGGGGCAGGCTGCATAAAAAAAATGTTCTTCCACTAACAGCCTATGCTGACCTGAGAGATAGACCAAGAAATATATTTGCATCATTCCTGGATCTCAGAGTTCCTACAAAAGATGCCAGGAAAGGCAGACCTTACAGTGATTCAGAAATGATTCAACCTTTAACTTTGAGATAAACACTGGGGGTACTATTTCTTAGGAGACTCATTACTTTTTCATACCCTCAAAAGGTCAAGGGATGGAACGGAAGCGGGGGAGGTACCTGGCTTTCCAAATACCTGAGTGCTCAGAGCAACCCTGAGTCCGTATGGGGAGTCAGTCATCCAGCCTGTGGACTTTCCCACACTGGTCTTCATTGGCACCACACTTCCGCCTCGTTGGAACACTGGTATCTGCAACAGAGCAGCACTCTCAGGGATGACACACCCATACAAGGAACTTTATGTCACCATACGAGATCCATACTCTTTACAGACATAGACTCAAGCAAAGAATATTTTTGGACAGAGATATGGCAAGCATAGGGACTGTGAAATAAAAAGAAAATGGCTCAACTAAAAATGGTCCACTAAAAATTATTTATTTATTTTTATAATTATTGCTTTGTGTGTATATGTGTGTGCAAATTCATGTCATGGCATGTGTGTGAAGGTCAGAAGACAACTTTGTGAAGTCAGTCTCTCTTCCCACTTTCATGTGGGTTCTGGGAATTGAATTGAGGTTTCAGACTTGCTTGACAAGCACTTAGCTAACTCACTGGCCCCAAGTCCTCATATTTTAAAATATTGGGACATTGTTTACCATCCCTCAATTTATTGTCTATACTTGTCTGTCTTAGCTTGGGTTTTATTGCTGTGATGAAACACTGGCTGAAAGCAACTTGTGGGGGAGGGGCTTATATCATCTTACAGCCTACAGTCCCTCATCAGGGGAAGTTAAGACAGGAACTGAAGCAGAGATCATGAAGAAACACTGCTAAGGGCTTGCTTCCAGGAGTGTGTTCATCTACAGTCCTTATACCTCCCAGGATCAACTGCCCTGGGGTGGTACCACCCAGAGTGAGCTGGACCCTCCAGGATCGACATACTATCAAGGAAATGCCACACAGACTTGTTACAGGACAATCTGATGGAGGCAATTCCTCAGCTGAGGTTCCATCTTCCCAGGTGACGCTAGTCTATGTCAAGTTGGCAGAAACTAACTAGCACACTATCCTTACCTCTTCTTCATTTACATTTTGCTCATCCCATTAGAGGCCCAGAGTTACCCCTAAAAAACTAACTTTTAAACTTGATCAGAAAGGATACTCTAGTTTCGATCTTTAACATCCTTGTCAATAAAACAACAAGCACGTTACTCTAGAGACATGCTGAAGAGTGGACTTCTCTGCTTATGTAAGTGGACCAATAGAACTTGTGTACACAATGTTCTATGTCTGGGGAGGTGACGTGTGTCCCTTCTCACAGCATCTGAACACTTTCTGTCCCTGCTTGTCAGCAGGATGACTGCTCAATTCTGAGGCTCAGAAGCCGCTTCTGCTACAGGAACCATCGAGGGAACGAGAAGGGATGCTAACTGTGGCTGTGGGCATGGCCCGCACCTATCAGTCCTTAGCTATGGCTCTCTGTGGAAGAGCCAGGGAGCCTCTTGCCTGTGGTAAGGAGCTGCCCAGGTCACAGGAGTGCATGTGTTTTTCTCTGAGTAAAGTCTTAGCAAGGAAGAGAGGACAAGAACATGTGTGATTCAGGGAGAGGGAGGAGTAGTCAAGATGTGCCCCCCCGTCCCCAGCTTAATTCACAAGCAGCAAGAAGGAAAGCCAACTCTCTTATTGCTTTCTTTTTATTCCTCCCTTCTTTAAACAAAACAAACAAACAAAACCAAAGAACAAAGTTACAGTGGAATGGGCTGCAGACTCGGAGTTCAGAAAACTTACAGGGGATGGGAGGGATCTGTCTCAGTTCTGCCACAACCTAGTAGTGATTCTGGACAAAAAATTTCTCTTCTGACTATCAGTTTCTTCATGTGCAAATGAAGGGCATGGTGGTTTGAATAAGAAAGGCCCACACAGGCCCATATATTTGAATATTTAGTCACCAGAGAGTAGGACTGTTTGAAAGAATGAGAAGGATTGGGATGCGGCGTTTTTGGAGAAAGTGTGTCACTGGGGATGGGCTTTGGGATTTCAAAAGCCCTCATCAGGCCCGGTGTCTCTGCTTACAGACCAGGATGTAGCTACAGCTCTCAGCTACTCCTCTAGCACCACGCCTGCCCCTTGCCATGCTCTCTGCAGTGATGATGATGGGCTGAGCCTTTGAAACTGTAAGCAAGCCCCCTATTAAATACTTTCTTGGTCGTGGTGTCTCGTCACAGCAACAGAACAGTGACTAAGGCAAAGGGATTAGGGTATAAGATTACTAAGGTCTCTTCTGGGTCTGAAAGTTGATTCTGGAACTAGTTTCCTTATAACAAAACTTCGTTATATGACAATTTGGAGAAATGACATCACTATTCTATTAATCTTTATTCTACAGGGCCTGAGGTCATGCTTGTGATTCAGCAGTGGTCACTTTGATTCTAATTTCTAACTGATGTGTTCTCCTGCCTGGAGGCCCAGAATTGTCCTTCTCACTTTTTGATATTGTATTTGGCATTGCAGCGCCCACTGTTTCTGTTCTCAGTGTTGCTGTTCTTAGACACAATCCTCAATATTCCATGCCATGAGCCAGATTATATATATATTTTAAGTTCTTTACATATCTTAACAGCTTTATTGGTATAATTCATGTTTCAAAACTTACAGTTGGGGTATACATTCAAACCACTTTGGTATATTCAGTCACGTAACCACAGCCATAATCGATTTTAAAATCCTTTCAACACCTCTAAAAACCACTATATCCTTCAGCAGTCACACTCATTGCTTCCCAAATCCTCTCCCAAGCACAGCCCAAGGCAAACACGAGTATACTCCATTTTCTCTTATGTACAGGTATATGTTATGCTGAAGTCCCATACACTGAAGTGACTATATCTGGGGTCAGGGTCATAAGGATAAGTTCTGCTATGATAGGAATAGTATCCTCACAAGAATACTTTCTTATTTTATTAGATATATGTATGTGTATATATATATATATATGTGTGTGTGTGTGTGTTTTGCCTATATGTATGTATGTGCACCACATGTGCGCCTCCTGTCTATGGTGGCCAGATAAAATGTGTTGGATGGTTGTAGCCACTATATGGGTGTTGGGAAGCAAACCTGGGTCCCCTGCAAGAACAATAGTACTCTTAACCACTGAGCCAACTCTCCAGCCCCATTTACAAGAACATTGTCCCCCTCCTCTCCCCATCCCATCACCCCCTACATGCAGGAGGACCCAAGTCAGCTGGCACTTTGATATCGGACATGTACCTTTAGAACTATGGAGGATACATTTCTGTTGTCTATTACCCATGCTGTATTCTAAACAGACTAACACAGCTAAATAGTCAAAGATAATACTCTGAAAATAACTTACAGTATCCAAGGTTACTGGAATCTTCACAGTACACCCTCCTTTCCACTGTGCAAATGTCTTAGAGTCATACCAGACCTAAAAAGTAACAGGCTCTATTGAAAAGAGAGTATGGGCAATCTCTCCCCTGAGAAGCCTGCACTTACCAACGACTATTTCCTTTTGCCCTGCAATAAAGCTGTCTTGCAATCCCAGGAAAAAAGGGAGGGATAGAGGGAGGGAGGAAGGAAGGAAAAGAAAGTTCAAATAAGTATAATTAAAATTTGTAGGAGAAGTTAGGAAGAACACCCCTCCCTAACCCTGTGTGTTTTGTGTGTGTGTGTATGCACGCACATATGTACTACTTGATATTGAGCCTAAGGTCTCATGCATTCTAATGAATTTACCGTTGATATGTATTTCCAGGTCTCTTTAATTTTTATAGAACATAGGTCTTACAAAGTTAGCCAGGCTGGCCTTGAATTCACTATGTAGCCCAGGTAGGCCTTTCAGTCCTCATACTAGAATTATGGGCCTGCACCACCAGATCCCCCGTATTCTTTTAAGAAAATTCCAGGTGGGCAGTGGTGGTGCACACGTTTGATCTCAGCACTTGGGAGGCAGAGGCAGGTGGATCTCTGTGAGTTTGAAGCCAGCCTGGTCTATAGAGCAAGTTCCAGGACAGCCAAGGCTACACAGCAAAACCCTGTCTTAAAGAGAAAAAAGAAAAAGAAAAAAAAAAAAGAAAATCCCAAAGCATGTACAAAGCCCAGTGTTCAATCCTTAGTATAGGATGGACTGGGCATGGTGGTATCTGGGTATGATGGTACTTGGGTATGGTGGTACTTGGGCATGGTGGCACTTGGGTATGGTGGCACTTGGGCAGGGTGGTACTTGGGTATGGTGGTACTTGGGTATGGTGGTACTTGGGTATGGTGGTACTTGGGCATGGTGGCACTTGGGTATGGTGGTACTTGGGCAGGGTGGTACTTGGGCATGGTGGTACATGCTTGTGATCCTAGGCAGGGGGATCAGAAGTCCAAGTTCATCTTAAATTTCAAAGATAGCCTGAGATACATGAGACTACATCTCAAAAAGAAGAGAAAGAGAAGGAAGAGGAAGATGTCACTGAAGGGGTAGGGTTGATGAACTAAAGACCATTCCCTGTCCTGCTATACATTTCAAAGTTACTTACTGAACAACCTACCGCTGTGCTAGGTGCTAGATATGCATGATAGGTAAGAACCTGGTGTGCGTGAACGATGAGATGACGCCTCCAGGGTTCTTCTTTTTCCTTTTCCTTTCCTTTTATTTACTCTGTGTCTTTTACACCATGTATCTTCATCCCCTTCATTTTCCTGTCCCTTTGAATTTGCCCTCTACCATTGCACCCCACCCCCGAATAAGACAATATTTAAGATAAAAATGGGAAAAAGTTAAAAATCTCATCACAGAAGCTGCAGTGTGGTACTGATTCATTAAAACTTCACGCTTGAGCTGGTGAGGTGTTTCAGAAAACAATGGTATAGATTGGATGCCTGAATTTGCTCCCTAGAACCCACATAGATGGGGAAGGAGAGAATCAACTCCACAGAATAGTCCTATGATCTCTGCCTGCAAGCTGTGGAACATGCATCTTCCCCATCACACACAGTAAATAACCCAACTTAACGCTTGTAACCATAAGCAGGATGAAAGAGGAAAAACAAAGGGAAGGGAAGAGGAAAGGAGGGGAGAGGAGAGGAGAGGAGAGGAAGGGAAGGAAGGGGAAAGGAAACAGCAAACAAATCAACCACACACAAGGCAGGAGAAAAGAAGAATGTCAGAGAAGAAACAGATCTGGAGGGAAATCCATGCAAACTTGATTACCCCTACAGCATTGCTTTTCTGGGGGTGATTATGAGATTTGGAAACAAGGTCCTAACTCTTACCTGGGAGCCCTAGAAAAGGAAGTTAGTTGTTGAATCACCAAAAAGACTCCCACAAAGTAACTGGGTGGAATAAATCTTCTACCTTAAAGTCACGCCCCCATCTTCATAAGGACTCACTTCTACAAGTCAAAGTGGAAGTACAAACCTCCCTAACGTTGTCACCTATTCATCTTCTCCAGAGGACAGTCTTGACTGTGGAAAACCTACCATCATCTGAGACAAATTCACAACTGCACGCTGGAGCAATCTCTTTCCCAAGAGAAATGCAGGCATGAGAGCTAGGAGACACAAGATATGTCTGTTATTGCTCTTACCTCATTTGACCCTGGCAGGAATACAGAAGCCATGGTGGTCTGTGGTTCTGTGACTGGATGAACCAATAAAGCACTTCCTAAAAAATGGAGAGGAGATAAAACTGAGTATCATTATGGGAATCTGAAAGTTCCCTTGGCTTCGTGGAGCACTGCTGTGATCTTAGGATCACTGGATTGTGATCTTCTATAAGGCAGAGACTATGTGAACTGAACAAATAATTTACCAGAGAGAAGCACTGGTAGGAAAAGGTCGGGGCCCAAAAAGGTCACAGATTAAACCCACCTGTGGCTGTTATGATATGGGACAGGGATCCTGAAGTATTCTGCTGCATCTTGTGTGTTTATTTGCTCTGGTTTTTGGTTTTGTGAGACAAGGTCTTGCTATGTAGCCAAGACTGACCTGAAACTTGCTTTGCATCCCAGGCTAGCCTTAGGATGATGCTCCTGCAGCCTCTTGGGTGCTAGGGTTACAGGCTGAGCAGCCATTTTCTGCATAGCTACTGGTATGCCAGTAATCAGAAAGCGCCATTGCACCTTCCCAGTGCTTTATCATCTGCTACGAATGCACTGGTTAGAGTGGCCACGGTGTTATCTAGAAGTCTGGTCAGTGCAGTTCTTCAGGCCCTTTTGCTTGGGCAGTTACTATAGTTGGACTTCCTTTAGATGGCCAACTCCCAGATAATAACACAGAGACTTTTGATCAGTTATGAAAGCTTGGCCTTAGCTTTTCCCCAACTAATTCATAACTTAAATTAACCCGCTTATATTAATCAACACTCCGCCATGTGGCTTGTTACCTCTCCTCCATACTGTATGTCCAACTTGCTTTGGGTCTTGCTGGTGAATTCCCAGCCTCTCAGATTCTTCCCAAAAGTTCCTCCCTCTCCCTGGAAGTCCTGACTAGCTATTGGCTATTCAGAAGGTGCCTTGGCAGAGACACATCATCTTCACAGTTGTCCTCCAACAGTTACCACTGTAGATCTGTACTTCTCTTACGAATAGCCTGGAGTTTGCTTTCCTATTGGTGTCACACATGTGTAAAAGCATCTACTAATTAATTCATGTAAAAGACTTATTTATAGGATCTCACTATGTAACCCAGGCACCTTGAACCCATGATCCTCTTGCCTTAGTATTGTGAGTGTTGGGATTACAGGCATGTACTGCTGTGTCTATCTTGAACTGTTTCTTCTAGTTAATAAAGATTTATTTACTGAGTTCCAGGCACCATGCTAGGCTTTGGAGACATAGGAGTAAAGAAAACAAACATGGTTCCAACCTTCATGGAGTTTGTAGTAAGTGAAGAAGATAGATATTAAAAACTTATTACAAATAAATTAGGGTTAAAACAAATACTGAAATAGGAAAAAGTACAAAGAAAAACAAAATATACATAAGATTTTGAGTGGGGAGGATGAAACTAAGGTATAAGGAGGTAAGGGATGATGAAAGACCTTTTTCCAAGGCAGGGACTGTTAAGCTGACGCCTCGTGCACCGGGGACTGATCACAGAGCCTCGTGCACATTATACAAGAGCAATCCCTGAACGATATCTTCAATGGCTCCTGTTACTATAATCGTTATTATCAGCATCATTATTATTATTTACATTTGGAGGTTCCCACTGTTTAGAACAATTCATTCTTTGGGTCTCAATATTTAGTCTTGTTTCTTGAGCTCCATTCTTAATACAAACAACCTTCCATGTTTTACATTTCACAGTTCATTCTCAATAAAGAAGCCTACCTAGGCATGGTAGGTATATGCCTGTGAATTCAGCAATCTGGACACTGATGAAGAGCATTACAAGTTCAAGGATAACCTGGGCTTCAAAGCCCTGTTTCACAAGGAAATAAAAGAGGTCTACTATTACACATGACACAAGTTCCTTGGTGTCTTTACTACGGCCACCTGATCTACTTCTCATACTTCCCTTTTCATAGCGATCTCACCAGGCTTTGGGGGAGTGGATCCCAAGCAAACCATCAAATCATACCCACCAATATTATGTATTTATTTGGCATTAATAAGAACTATATTGTCAGGGCTACATTACAACAAAAGCCATGGTCTCACTATCTGGTGAAGGAGGGCTGGGGGTGTGGCTGATTTGGTAGAGTAATTGTCTAGTATGCATGAGGCTCCGGGTTCAGTCTCCAGCACCATGTGTAATGAGGCAAGCCTGTACTTGGGATCAGTTCATCCTTAGATACAGAGTAAGTTCTAGGTCAGCCTGGGCTAAATAAGATCCTCTTTTTATTGTTGTCTTTCTTGGGCTTAGGGTATTCTCACTAGAAAATATAATAATGAAAGCATAGTTATAGAATCTATCACAACTATAATTAACTGATAAATGCTTACCCAGCATGTATTCATCATCCACACCAAAAGTCTCTACGTCATCAGGGAACTCAACCCACAGAGGCCTGGAGAAAGAAAACAGAATTCACATTTTAAAATATCATTATGTTTTTATTATTCTTGGTGCTAAGTGTTTTATTAGATTTTTATATTTTTAGTGTTGTAACTCTCTGAAAGGAGATGGAAAGTACCAAAGAGCCAGTATTCTTTTTCATATGGCCAAAGAGCTTATGAGCAGTTGCTATGGTTACTTTATATTTATTATGTGAAAGAGCTTTCTACCAACCTGAATATCCTAATAGGATATTGAGAATTTCATTATGTGTTGCTTTCCTATCTGACTGTTGAGTAACTATCACTCTAACAGGCAAAAACTAAGGCAAGTCTAAATGCCCAATTTCTTCGTTGTAAAATAAATGCAAAAAATAATATTTTATTATAATGATAATTCTGTGCCATTTCTTGCAGTCACTGACTTTTATGTATCATTTAATCATTATTTATTTAGATGAAAGGAACTATTTTTCATTGCTTTCAAGTTGGTAACACTTTGGGTGAGGGTGAGAACCTGCCAAAATTTTAAAACAGTTATTGTTTAATAGAACTCATCTAGGAATCACTTAGGCTCATAAAACAGCAAAACTTTCAATATCTATGTCTAGATAGCAACTTAGTGGTTCTAACAATCTTTAACTTGTGAGAATGATTTAATTTAGTTGTGTGTGTGTACCATTTGGTACAAGTGCTCTCAGGGGCCAAAAGCAGGCCCTGGGGCCCTTGGAGTTGGACATCGATGCTGGAAACCAAACTTAGGTCCTTTACAAGAACAGCAAGCACTTTTAACTGCTGCGCCATCTGTCCAGCCCCAAGGAAAAGATTTTTTTTTAAGATTTATTTATTTATTATGTATACAACATTCTGCCTTGATGTATGCCCGCAGATGAGGGTGACAGATCTCAGTACAGATGGTTGTGAGCCACCATGTGGTTGCTGGGAATTGAACTCAGGACCTTTGAAAGAGCAGCCAATGCTCTTAATCTCTGAGCCATCTCTCCAGCCCCCGAAAAGATATTTTTTTAATTGACAAAATTTTTTTAGAGTTTTAAATTTATTTTATGCCTATGAGTGTTTTGCTTGCAAGTACATGAGTACATAGATACATATGTATGTGTGGTACCTGCAGGAGTCTGAAGAGGGCATTGGATCCCTCAGAACTGGAGTTACAGGCAGTTGTAAGGCACCATGTAGGTGCTGGGAATTGAACCCAGGTCCTCAGTAAGAACAATAACTGCTTACCAGGAGTCAACTCTCCAGCCCAGTATTTTTTTAAATAAATGAAACTTGCTATTTCTTTACCCAGGCTTTGCACGATACATTCTGTTTCTACAGAATGGTAGCAAAGCAAGTGTCTCTAACTCTGGCTAATGGTTAGAATCACCAGGAAATGTCTGGTCTGAAGCAAATATAGGAACTGCTGACTCTGAACTCTGTGCAAGTTTTTCTCTAACCTAGAAAGTTAATAGAATTTATATGCTAGGAAAAAAATTCCCACCTCAAGTTCAACCCTGTGGGTAAGATCAAGCCTCAGATGGCAGGGAAATTATTTTTCATGAGAGGAGGTTTATACGTAAATGTTAAAGTTATTTACTGTAAACTCATTTCCTTATTCTTTACAATACTCCAATCATAAATAGAGGATC